>NC_080541.1:9231100-9567767 GCF_028640845.1 Ahaetulla prasina
TCGAGATAGAAAACGCCCACACAGCATGAACAAACGAGATGATACCTCCGCCTACCAGCCATTTGGAAACCTGCCCTTATTGACAAACGTGTCCCTAACACGAGGAATGACACCAGACCCACACTCACGAGGTCCACACAGGATGTCACCACCACACATCCACCCAGAAAGCAGACCCAAACCCACACTGATCAGGAAGCACGACCAAGGACCAGAAGCCAGACCGCAGCTGCAACATCAGCCACTTCAAACCCCTCCAATCCATACATGCAGCAGACTGACACCCACTACGAAGATGTAGCACGACCACGAACACGAAGCCAAACAGCAGCAGTGCAGCTCACCAGCTCAAATCCCCCTGCAGCACAGATTAGACTGAGCACAACCAAGCCCCCACCAACACAGGACACACCCCCAGCCAATCAGAGCACAGAAAACCCCAGCCAATCAGAGCACAGCCAAGCTCCCACCCAATCAGTTCAAACCCCCACTAGCAGTTAAAAGGAAGAAACAGCTGCGATCACACATTGCTCCCAGAAGCACGAAGCTGAAGCCTGAAGATGACGAATGAGACTTCGTCGAAACGTCGCCAAGACACTTCCAATTTTACACGGGAGAAAACCCGAACAACCAAAGACCTATATATATATATATATATATATATATATATATATAAAGAAGAAAAGAAAAACAATAGGACAGGAACGGTAGGCACGTTTGTGCGCTTATGCATGTCCCTTATGGTCCTCTTAGGAATGGGGTGAGGTCAATAGTAGAAAGTTTTTGGTCAAAGCTTTTAGGATTATGAGAAGAAACCACAGAGTCAGGTTAAGTATTCCAAACACTGATGATTCTGTTACAGAAGTCATATTTTCTGCAATCTAGATTAAAGCGGTTGACATTAAGTTTAAACCTATTAGTTGCTCTAGTATTATTGCAATTAAAGCTGAAGTAGTCTTTAACAGGAAGGACATTACAATAGATGATTCTGTGAGTTAAACTTAGGTCTTGTCGAAGGCGACGAAGAAGGGACAAAACATCATGGAAAATACCAATGTGTTTACTAAGAATTGACAACAACCTAATGGCGCATAATCAATCCATCATAGAGAGAAATTCCTGGTATAAATTCAGAGTTCACCTACCTTTTGATATTCAAATTCTAGTGAGTTCCCCTACTTCAGGATGTCTTCACCGTAATCCCTGATCTGGCATCAAAAGTAGTCCTCTCTTCTCCCAGGATTGTCAGCAAAGTGTAAACATAACGATGGGCTTGGCTCAAAAAGAGTGAGACATCGATTCTTCAAGACATTCCTTATAAAGCCATTCAATTTTGGACCATTAGTGTTTGGCAATTCTTCTTAGCATGAAAAAATTATACCTTTTTCATGTTTAAATTACCATTAATGGGCAACTAAGCTTCCTGTTTAAATTACTCTTAAGGAGTACCATTGTAGAAGGAAGGGAAAGCCAGAAAGGGAAAAATAGGATTTTTCTTTTTCGTCTTTTCTCTCGAGATGCCAGACACTAGAGACCAAAGAGTATGAAAGCAACAATAATTTTCTATGCAGCTCAGGAAACAAAAACACTCTAAATATTCCACTGAAATGTTTTCATTACGTTCTCTTCTGATGAAATCAAATCATTAGGTACTGAGCGAGCTGCCATTGTTAGCCCTTGAAGGTTCTCCAGATCAGGAAACAGACCTGCAAGATTCTGTTCATATAGCCTATCTCCATAAAGTTTAATTCTTTATTTTATTTTATTTATTTATTTTATTTATTTATTTATTTTGTCACGCAGTATATATAAGCATAAGCATGAAATAACTATACAATATATAAGCATATATATAAGCATAAGTATGTAATAACCATATTAATTGGATATAATGAAAGGAAACAATAGGACAGGGATGGTAGGCACGCTGGTGCTCTTATGCACGCCCCTTACAGACCTCTTTGGAATGGGGGTGAGGTCAATGGTAGATAGTTTTTGGTTGAAGCTTTGGGGATTTTGGGAAGAGACCACAGAGTCAGATAGTGTATTCCAAGTATTAACAACTCTGTTACTGAAGTCATATTTTCTGCAGTCAAGATTGGAGCGGTTCACATTAATAATAATAATAATAATAATAATAATAATAATAATAATAATAATAATAATAATAATAATAATAATAATAATAATAATAATAATAATAATATTTTAATTTGTATACCGCCCTTCTCCCGAAGGACTCAGGGCGGTTTACAGCCACAATAAAATACAAAAAACAACGCATACAATGCTAAAAACAAACATTAAAAAACTTATTCAACTGGCCCCATTTAAAATACAATATCAACCCTGTAAAATTAATAAAAAATTAAACCTATAAAATCAATTAAAATTTTTAAAAAATTCGAGCCAATCCAGCAACATTAAACTTAAATCTATTGTGTGCTCGTGTATTGTTGCAATTGATGCTGAAGTAGTCTTCAACAGGAAGGACATTGTAATAGATGATTCTATGAGTTAAACTCAGGTCATGTCGAAGGCGGCATAGTTCTAAATTTTCTAAACCCAGGATTTCAAGTCTGGTGGCATAAGGTATTTTGTTGTATTCAGAGGAGTGGAGAACTCTTCTTGTAAAATATTTCTGGACACGTTCAATTGTATTGATGTCTGAAATGTGGTATGGGTTTCAGACAGGCATTCTAGTCTTCTTTTTCAACCCCTCTTCTTGTAACCTAGTGACTCAGGATGGATAGAGCTTGAGACTTTCTATTTCTTTCCCAGGGCTCAGAGACGGCTTCTGTCCTTTTTGGGTTTTTTTTTAACAGATCCTGAATGTGTCTCTCAAGGCCATCTTTGTGCAGACACTCCACAGCCATATGAACCCTACAAAGAAGCTTCTTGCTCCTGGGATCACAAAAGATGGAGTGAATAATGTGGAATGTCCATACTGAAGGGACATGGAATTAAAAAGTAATTTCATTCTGAGATCGGAGCACTGAGAATGTCCATTCCAGCTTCAGAATTGTTTTCGGTAAAGGTAAATGTTTCCCCTGTCCAGTCATCTCCAATTCTAGGGAGCAGTACTATCTCCATATCCTAGCCATGGGAGCTAGCGGTGTCTGAAGATGTCCCATAGTCATCTGGCCAGCATACCCTGAGGTGCATGGAATGCTGCTACCTTCCCATCGAAGTGGTACCTATTTATCTACTTGCAGATATCTGCATGCTTTCAAACTGCTAAGTTGGCAGGATCTGAGGCAACTAACGGCAGCTCATTCTGTCATGCGGTACTTGGGTCTCAAACTGCCAACCTGTTGTGACCCAGACCTGAGCAGGTAGCAACAAACACAGTCCTTAATGAAAACAAACTTTATTCAAGCAGTTGGGAATTGACCCATTCCCAGTGTTGTGAAACTCAAAAGAAAGCAAAGGCTTCTCACACAAAACAGTCTGTCATTATCTCCAACCTGGTCCAATTTAGATAATTGCCACAGTCCTTTGCAGATAAGCGTCTCGAGCAGAGAATGGAGAGCTGCCAAGGCCTTCTCAGAGAAACATCCAGAGCAGAGAATGGGATGAGTGCAGCTCCAATGTAGCTTTCCGGCAAACTGAGACACCGATGCCGGTCTCCTTTTAAACCTTATGGGAGGGGTCAATTATCTCTTGGCCCTACTCCGGAGGTGACCTCTCTGCTTGAGCTGCTCCTGCCTTCTGGCAGCTCTTCTCATGTGGGCATTAGGAACAAGCTCATCGCAGTCCGATTCTGCCGACAGCTCCCCAGGCTGCTGACGGATCACAACACAACCTTCTGGTTGACAAGCCTAGAGTCTTAACTACTAAGCTACCACCTCCTCTTTGTTTCAGGTTAGAATTTTTGAATTTAGCAACTAATGTTCTAGTAGGTTTGAGATTATGTCCCAAGCTTGGGAACAGAGTTTACATTACATCGAACCAGCTCTTCCTCTGAGGTCCTTCAGTCCTGAGGTAACCTCCACCTGGGATGACCATCAACTGAAAAATTCGGTCCAATGGCTGCTGACATCCTCATTGCCAGATACTGGTTCCTCCCTCCACACCAGTCCCCTGGGGAACTGGGAAGGATGGACACCTACATCCCACCCAGGTGTGGCTAAATTCAAAGGAGAACTCAAGAAAAAGCCAAGCTGAGGTGGGTGGCAGAAAGCCAGGATTGGAACAAAAAAAAACCCACCACTTTATTAAAGGTGTCAAAAGAAAGTGACTTTCCATAAACAGAATATACACTTCAAATATTTATTTTATTTTTATTTATTTTGTTTGTCAAACATGTACAGGATAGCAGGTATCGGTATAAATATAAACAAAGGAAGTAAGTACAGATAAATGGGGACAGTAAGACAGTAAATATGCAAAATGCCAGTACAATTGTGGCTATACAGTAGCAAAATCACAGTTTCCTATCATTCCTGAGGTAACTCCTCTTCCAGGAAGCTGATTGGTTGATTCTTTTACCAAAGGCGTTCCGCGGTTTTTCTGGCCAAAAACCTGAGGGAATCCCCTTCTTTCTTCTTATTGGCTGATGAGGGGTCAGGTGACTGCCTTGTGTTGCTTCTCTTAAAAGGAGCTAATTTCCAGTAAGGGGAACTCAATCTGCATTTCTGCATGATATTTAGCTATGCTTCTGCTTTTTTTTTTTTATTTGCATTTATATCCCGCCCTTCTCCGAAGACTCAGGGCAGCTTACACTATGTTAGCAATAGTCTTCATTCTATTTGTATATTTATATACAAAGTCAACTTATTGTCCCCAACAATCTGGGTCCTCATTTTACCTTCCTTATAAAGGATGGAAGGCTGAGTCAACCTTGGGCCTGGTGGGACTAGAACCTGCAGTAACTGCAGGCAGCTGCTGTTAATAACAGACTGCATTAGCAGTCTGAGCCACAGAGGCTCAGCCTCTTTTAAGCAAAGGAGTTGCATGAGTTTGAGAAAATGTGCGTTAGCTCAATTTAAGGTATAGGGTATGAATTTGCATGCATGCAAAATTATATAACAATTCCAGAGAGATTTCTGAGGGGCCCATGAGATTGCTCAGGCCAGTTGATTCCTAACCCTTAATAAACATTAAGCACTTTTCATCTTCTTTCAAGATAACAGCTATTCTGTTAAGTGAGCTAGCCTTCTTTTTCCCATTATCTTAAGTGAAGACCTGATAATTTTTCCCTGTTAAAATGACTCCTATTCAAGGGATGGTCAGCAGACGTTTCTTAAAAGGCAATTCTAGAATGCTCTTTTTCACATCCTTTTCAGATCCATCGCAACATTATCTCCGTTGTACAATTTTATAATACTAAACAGCAAAATCTTTTTGTTTTTTTGTGTTTTTTTTTAATAGAAAATTTTTTATTGGTTTTAAAAACAAACAAAAACAATGGACATAGCTCTACATCTCTGGTTTGCAACATTTACGTCAAGTTCAAGTTACTATATCATATATTCCTCAGTCTATATACAAATTTAAAGGTAAAGGTAAAGATTCCCCTCGCACAAACGTGCCAGTCATTCCCGACTCTAGGGAGTGATGCTCATCTCCGTTTCAAAGCCGAAGAGCCAGTGCTGTCTAAAGATGTCTCCATGGTCATGTGGCCAGCATGGCTAAATGCCAAAGGCACACAGAATGTTGTTACCTTCCCATCAAAGGTGGTCCCTATTTTTCTACTTGCATTTTTTACGTGCTTTCAAACTGCTAGGTTGGCAGAAGCTGGGACAAGTAATGGGAGCTCACCCTGTTACACAGCACTAGGGATTCGAACTGCTGAACTGCCAACCTTTCAATCGACAAGCTCAGTGTCTTACCCACTAAGCCACTGCGTCCCTATATACAAATTCCTTATATATCAAGGATATACCATATTCAGTGATGGGATTCAGCCAGTTCGCACCACTTCGGGAGAACCGGTTGTTAACTTTCTGAGCAGTTTGGTGAACTGGTTGTTGGAAGAAATCATTAGGGCAGAGAACTGATTGTTAAATTATTTGAATCCCACCACTGACTATATTACTACCCCTACAACTATATACATATTTAATAAATCTATTATACCCTCACAAGTAATATATACATTGATATATACATTTCCAGACATTCATTATCTCTTGTTTTTGGCATTCTTCCTCCTATCAAGCAAGTTGTAGAATTTACTCCAGACCTCATAGTACATTGATTCGCTTTTGTCTTTTGTATTTGTATTTGTATTTTGTTCTAAAATAAGTCTGTCCATCTCTGCACAGTTTTAAAAGCAAAATCTTTTTGTTGTTGTATGCTCGGAAGTTCTGTTAGTCTGTTTGCTGCTGGTTTCCTAGCTGGGAATTAAAAAGAATCTTTTAGTAGTCTTCTTTAAAGAAATAATATTTGTAGAAACATTTCTTGTTACTAATAATAATAATAATAATAATAATATTTTAATTTTTATACCGCCCTTCTCCCGAAGGACTCAGGGCGGTGAACAGCCAAGTAAAAACAATACAATATATTACAATAAAAACTATTTAAAAAACTTATTCAATGTGGCCTAAATTTAGATATAAAATACGTAATATAAAATAACCCCATTTAAAACCGAATTAAAACCCCTATCAAGGCAGTCCTGCTCGGAAGAATAGGTACGTCTTCAGCTTGCGGCGAAAAGTCCGGAGGTCAGGAAGTTGTCGAAGTCCTGGGGGAAGCTCATTCCAGAGGGTAGGTGCCCCCACAGAGAAGGCTCTCCCCCTGGGGGTCGCCAGCCAACACTGTTTGGCTGACGGCACCCTGAGGAGATCCTCTCTATGGGAGCGTACCGGTCGGTGGGAGGCATGTGGTAGCAGAAGGTGGTCCAGAAGATATCCCGGTCCTATGCCGGTACTAGCTTCTTCTATCTATCATCCTTCATCATATACAGCCTTTCTTGCAAAGAATTTGATGGAACCACCTTCCGTCGCCATGGACTGAGATATCACCAATATGCTGATGATACTCAGCTGAATGTCTCGGCACGTGATGAGTTAAGTGACTCCGTGTCCTCCCTTTCGCAGTGCCTAGAGCAGTGATGGCCAACGTTTTTGTCATTGTGTGCTGGGGGGGGTTGCGCACACACGTGCCCACACCCATAATTCTATGCGCCCCGCCACTGCGCATGCGTGCATGCCCCCCCCCCTGTTCTTGGCACGTGATGGTCTGGTAGGCCCGTTTTTCTTTCTCACCTGGCTCCAGGGCCTCTCTAGGAGTCTGGGGAGGGCAAAAACAGCCTTGCCCCCCCCCGGAGGTCCTCCAAATGCCAGAAACGGGCTGTTTTTAGCCTCCGAAGGACCTCCACAGACTCCCAGAGAGGCCGTGGAGGCTCAGGACAGCAAAAAACAGGTCTTCCGGTCCCACTGGAAGTTGTCAAATGGGCTGTTTTCAGCCTCCGGAGAACCTCCAGGGGTGTGAGGAAGGCCATTTTTGCCCTCCACAGACTCCTAGAGAGGCCCTGGAGCCAGGTGAGAGAAAAAAATGGGCCTTTCCCACCCCAACCCCAGGTCCTCCGGAGGCAGGAAACAGCCTGTTTCCCTGTTTCCGGTGGACCCAAAAGGCCCGAAAATCAGCTGGCAGAGCCGAGCTCACATGCCCACTGATATGGCTACATGTGCCACCTGTGGCACGCGTGCCATAGGTTCGCCATCACGGGCCTAGAGGGTGTTAGGGGCTGGATGGGGAGCAACGGGTTGAAATTAAACCCTTGCAAGGCTGAGTATTTATTTATTTATTTATCGCACTTTTATACCGCCCTTCTCTGAAGACTCAGGGCGGTTTACAGCCAAGGTAAAAATTATACAAAAAGAAACAATTAAGAACACTATTTAAAAATCTGATTCCAAGAATTGGCCCCATAATTTAAAACTAATAAAATAAAAAATAGACCTTAATTAAACCACCCCTGTTAAAATCACAATTAGGCCAACCCTGCCCGTTGGAATAAAAGAGTCTTAAGCTCGCGCTTAAAGGTCCGGAGGTTGGGAGTTGGCATAGCCCCAAAGGTAACTCATTCCACAGGGCATGAGCCCCCACAGAGTCCTGGGGAAGTTCGTTCCAGAGGTAGGGGCCCCACAGAGTCCTGGGGAAGTTCGTTCCAGAGGGTAGGGGCCCCCACAGTGTCCTGGGGGAAGTTCATTCCAGAGGGTAGGGGCCCCCACAGAGTCCTGGGGAAAGTTCGTTCCAGAGGATAGGGGCCCCCACAGAGTCCTGGGGGAAGTTCATTCCAGAGGATAGGGGCCCCCACAGAGTCCTGGGGGAAGTTCATTCCAGAGGGTAGGGGCCCCCACAGTGTCCTGGGGGAAGTTCGTTCCAGAGGGTAGGGGCCCCCACAGAGTCCTGGGGGAAGTTCGTTCCAGAGGGTAGGGGCCCCCACAGAGTCCTGGGGGAAGTTCGTTCCAGAGGGTAGGGGCCCCCACAGAGTCCTGGGGGAAGTTCGTTCCAGAGGGTAGGGGCCCCCACAGAGTCCTGGGGAAGTTCATTCCAGAGGTAGGGGCCCCCACAGAGTCCTGGGGAAGTTCATTCCAGAGGTAGGGGCCCCACAGAGTCCTGGGGAAGTTCATTCCAGAGGTAGGGGCCCCACAGAGTCCTGGGGAAGTTCGTTCCAGAGGTAGGGGCCCCACAGAGTCCTGGGGAAGTTCGTTCCAGAGGGTAGGGCCCCCCACAGAGTCCTGGGGGAAGTTCATTCCAGAGGATAGGGGCCCCCACAGAGTCCTGGGGGAAGTTCATTCCAGAGGGTAGGGGCCCCCACAGAGTCCTGGGGAAAGTTCGTTCCAGAGGATAGGGGCCCCCACAGAGTCCTGGGGAAGTTCATTCCAGAGGTAGGGGCCCCACAGAGTCCTGGGGAAGTTCGTTCCAGAGGTAGGGGCCCCACAGAGTCCTGGGGAAGTTCATTCCAGAGGTAGGGGCCCCACAGAGTCCTGGGGAAGTTCGTTCCAGAGGTAGGGGCCCCACAGAGTCCTGGGGAAGTTCATTCCAGAGGTAGGGGCCCCACAGAGTCCTGGGGAAGTTCGTTCCAGAGGTAGGGGCCCCACAGAGTCCTGGGGAAGTTCATTCCAGAGGTAGGGGCCCCACAGAGTCCTGGGGAAGTTCATTCCAGAGGTAGGGGCCCCACAGAGTCCTGGGGAAGTTCATTCCAGAGGTAGGGGCCCCACAGAGTCCTGGGGAAGTTCGTTCCAGAGGTAGGGGCCCCACAGAGTCCTGGGGAAGTTCATTCCAGAGGTAGGGGCCCCACAGAGTCCTGGGGAAGTTCATTCCAGAGGTAGGGGCCCCACAGAGTCCTGGGGAAGTTCGTTCCAGAGGTAGGGGCCCCACAGAGTCCTGGGGAAGTTCGTTCCAGAGGTAGGGGCCCCACAGAGTCCTGGGGAAGTTCATTCCAGAGGTAGGGGCCCCACAGAGTCCTGGGGAAGTTCATTCCAGAGGTAGGGGCCCCACAGAGTCCTGGGGAAGTTCGTTCCAGAGGGTAGGGGCCCCACAGAGTCCTGGGGAAGTTCGTTCCAGAGGTAGGGGCCCCACAGAGTCCTGGGGAAGTTCGTTCCAGAGGTAGGGGCCCCACAGAGTCCTGGGGAAGTTCATTCCAGAGGTAGGGGCCCCACAGAGTCCTGGGGAAGTTCGTTCCAGAGGTAGGGGCCCCACAGAGTCCTGGGGAAGTTCATTCCAGAGGTAGGGGCCCCACAGAGTCCTGGGGAAGTTCATTCCAGAGGTAGGGGCCCCACAGAGTCCTGGGGAAGTTCGTTCCAGAGGTAGGGGCCCCACAGAGTCCTGGGGAAGTTCGTTCCAGAGGTAGGGGCCCCACAGAGTCCTGGGGAAGTTCGTTCCAGAGGGTAGGGGCCCCACAGAGTCCTGGGGAAGTTCGTTCCAGAGGTAGGGGCCCCACAGAGTCCTGGGGAAGTTCATTCCAGAGGTAGGGGCCCCACAGAGTCCTGGGGAAGTTCGTTCCAGAGGTAGGGGCCCCACAGAGTCCTGGGGAAGTTCGTTCCAGAGGTAGGGGCCCCACAGAGTCCTGGGGAAGTTCGTTCCAGAGGTAGGGGCCCCACAGAGTCCTGGGGAAGTTCGTTCCAGAGGTAGGGGCCCCACAGAGTCCTGGGGAAGTTCGTTCCAGAGGTAGGGGCCCCACAGAGTCCTGGGGAAGTTCGTTCCAGAGGTAGGGGCCCCACAGAGTCCTGGGGAAGTTCATTCCAGAGGTAGGGGCCCCACAGAGTCCTGGGGAAGTTCGTTCCAGAGGTAGGGGCCCCACAGAGTCCTGGGGAAGTTCGTTCCAGAGGTAGGGGCCCCACAGAGTCCTGGGGAAGTTCGTTCCAGAGGTAGGGGCCCCACAGAGTCCTGGGGAAGTTCGTTCCAGAGGTAGGGGCCCCACAGAGTCCTGGGGAAGTTCATTCCAGAGGTAGGGGCCCCCACAGAGTCCTGGGGAAGTTCGTTCCAGAGGTAGGGGCCCCACAGAGTCCTGGGGAAGTTCGTTCCAGAGGTAGGGGCCCCACAGAGTCCTGGGGAAGTTCATTCCAGAGGTAGGGGCCCCACAGAGTCCTGGGGAAGTTCATTCCAGAGGTAGGGGCCCCACAGAGTCCTGGGGAAGTTCGTTCCAGAGGTAGGGGCCCCACAGAGTCCTGGGGAAGTTCGTTCCAGAGGTAGGGGCCCCACAGAGTCCTGGGGAAGTTCGTTCCAGAGGTAGGGGCCCCACAGAGTCCTGGGGAAGTTCGTTCCAGAGGTAGGGGCCCCACAGAGTCCTGGGGAAGTTCGTTCCAGAGGTAGGGGCCCCACAGAGTCCTGGGGAAGTTCGTTCCAGAGGTAGGGGCCCCACAGAGTCCTGGGGAAGTTCATTCCAGAGGTAGGGGCCCCACAGAGTCCTGGGGAAGTTCGTTCCAGAGGGTAGGGGCCCCACAGAGTCCTGGGGAAGTTCATTCCAGAGGTAGGGGCCCCACAGAGTCCTGGGGAAGTTCATTCCAGAGGTAGGGGCCCCACAGAGTCCTGGGGAAGTTCGTTCCAGAGGTAGGGGCCCCACAGAGTCCTGGGGAAGTTCATTCCAGAGGTAGGGGCCCCACAGAGTCCTGGGGAAGTTCGTTCCAGAGGTAGGGGCCCCACAGAGTCCTGGGGAAGTTCGTTCCAGAGGACAGATTCAGACAATCAAAGACTTTGGTAGCATCGTTTAATTAACTAATGGGCTTCATAGAGACGTAATGGAATTTGAAAAGGAAAAGCTTTTAAGCAAGATTCAAAGCCAGCAGCATCTGTAATAGTAAAACTCCTATATTCCCCCCCTTCCTTCTCAGATTCACAAGTCAGTGCTGGAAAATCCAACACTCTAAGCCAGGGGTCTCTAACCTTGGTCCCTTTAAGACTTGTGGACTTCAACTCCCAGAGTTCCTCAGCCAGCTTTGCTTTGCTGGCTGAGGGACTCTGGGAGTTGAAGTCCACAAGTCTTAAAGGGACCAAGGTTGGAGACCCCGGCTCTAAGCTGTGTTTGTACACAATGTTTGTACTCCCCCTAGTGCCTCTGAGCTGCAACTGTAACCAATATCAGCCTAAAATTATTACCATTTTTTAAAAAAGAAAAAAAAAATGCCTTTCTTCTTCAGAGAACTGAAGAAGCTTTTTGAACGAGAAGAGAAACATCTTCAAGGAAAAACAAAGAAAGTCCAGTTGCCTCTTGAAAAGCACCTTTGGGACATCATCAGGCCACCAAAAATCTAAACGCCACTACCAACAATTAAGTTAGTAAAGTTTGTTAACTCAAGAAAAACATGCTCTACAATATCAAAAGTAAGTAAGTAAGTAAATAGATATGAACAGAGAAGATGTTCTTCCTGTTTGGTAACTTCGTTATCTATCTACAACCAGCTGAGATAAAAGGCATAGTTGGTTTCTTTACATTTTGTTTTAGATGAACAAGCAAAACGGGAAAAAAGTATCTTTGTCATTCTTACTTGATTGATGGAGAGTGGAAATGCCCAGGAAACTGAAATGCCCAGCTGATCTCACAATACAAAGAGGAAAAAGTCAACCTATTGTCCAAAGCACCTGAAATCAGGACAAGAAGCAATGGATTGAATCTAACGAAGGAAAGATCCAACCTAAAAATAAGGAAAAATTGCCTCCAGAAGTTGTAAATGCTCCAATACTGGAAGTTTTGTCTTAAATGGTATAGAGTTTCCTGCCTGACCAGGGGGTTGGACTAGAAGACCTCCAAGGTCTCTTCCAACTCTGTTATTCTCTATGTTTTTAGTATAATTCTGTTAGTTGAAAATCCCTGCATATTAAATAAATTATGGTCCTAAACTCATTAGATACTAATTTCTGTCTTCCTTCTAGTCAAGGTCTCCATGGATGGGTGGGAGTGAGCATCTTGTCTATGGATTGTAGGAATTAAGAGATCCTACTGATATCAAAGAAGCTTAATAGAACGTTGGAGTCATTCTTCTCAACTATGAGATCACTGTTGAAACAACTGAGGAACTTCTAGTTTTTTCTGTGTGGAGTCGGAGCAGCAAACAGGTGCCATGCAGCCCTTTGCCCGACCTAAGAAAACTCCCAAAGAAAAACTTGACTTCCACATGAATCCCCGGGCGGATGCCGTTCGCTCTAAGCTGATCTATACATTCTACCCGATTGATAACTTTGAGGGGCTGAGCCATGCGGTGCCACGGTATAACATACAAGATTTTGTGGATTCCAAGAAGCGGAAGAAACTGATGCTCATGGATCACCACCAACTGGTTCGCTTCCAAGTTGTGCCCACCCGAAATATCATGGTGACTCAAGAGAAACGCTGGCGCAACCGTATCGAAGTGCGTTGCAGCCGTTGGCCCCCTTTGAAGATGTGGGTGTCTTCAGTTCTGAACAGCCGAACATTCAAGGGCTTCATCATCTTTCTTATCTTCTTGAACATGGTAGTCCTCATGGTCTCAACGGAGATAATGGGGAAGAGGGGAAACATCTATGTGAAAATTACCAGGGTCCTGGAGGTGATCATTTGGATCATTTTACAGATCTTTCTGACAGAGATTGGGTTGCATTGGTTCGTGAGCTTTCAGAGATACTGGAAAAATCCCTGGAATCTCTTTGATTTCATAGTGACCATCGTCTCCGTTATACCAGAACTAATATATGCATTTCAGAAGTACCAGAGTATAACAACTGACCGACTTCTGCTGTTAAGCCGTGTACTGCGTTGCCTAAAGCTCTTTCCCAGAGTACGACAAGTCCGGGTTCTCATAATGGCTATTGCCAAAGCCCTGAAAGCGATGGCCTTCATTTTGGTTCTCCTTGCCTTCCTTTTCTACGTCTTTGCTGTGTCAGGCATCTTCTTTTTTGACAGTTACACCCATTCAACCAGGATGGACCTTACTTACAAAATGTATTTCATGGACATGCCCAATGCTCTAGTAACCATCTTCATTCTCTTCACCATGGACCACTGGTACGCTCTGTTGCAAGATTCATGGAAAGTCCCAGAGATAAACAAGGTGGTCAGTGGTATATTTGTCTGTCTATGGCTTCTGATTGGGGCATTTATTTTTAGGAATCTCTTTGTTGCCATTATGGTCACCAATTTCCAGGTCATCCGAAGTGACCTAAGTGAAGAGGTGAGACAGATAGAGACTCAGACGCAAGCTGACAAATTCAAAATGGAGATCATGGAAAAGAAATTCAGCCAGATTCGGACATCTATGGACAAAGACATTACATTCAGAGAAAGGTTCACCATGGATCCTGCATTAATTCAAGCTGCAGACAATCAAGATTCCACCCATGATGAAATGTCTCCTGGAATTTTGGACTGGGAGACTTACATCCATAAGAACCTACCAGGACTCTATGCTGCTGAGGAAGATGAACAGGTGCTTTGGCCACGTGACTCCCTCTTCCACTACTTTGAGTTGTTGGAGAAGTTGCAGCATAACTTAGAGGAACGCAAGGAACTTCAGCACTACATGGTGTTGGCTCTTTCCAACCTTGAGGACAAGTAGCACAGACCATGCAAGCTTTGGGAGAGAAACAGGACAGATGAAAAAATTCATGGCTTTGTACCAGCCTCTTCCCTTCCCTCCTCCATCCAAAGATCTCTAGATAAGACACAAGAATGCTATCATCGTTCATCATAAACAGCCTTTCTTGCAAAGAATTTGATGGAACCACCTTCAATTACTTCTGACAAAATGTTTTTTTTAAAAAAACTAAATCTGTCATCACCCTTTTCTATTACCTCTATAGTGATGGCCACTATTGAAATCTGAATAGTACCTGTTCATCCAGGTGATATTGGCATACCTCCATTGAATAAAAGTGCTTCGTGGAATAATTAGATCAGTTAAAACCCTTTATATGATTGCTTCCTTGTTTCCTAATATTGTTTTTTTTTAATTTCATGGTGTTTCTTCTTTTTCCCACCCCAAGATAGTCTGTTCCATTTCATATTCAGACTGTGATTGTTATTCAACCTGTTATGCAATCCATGATGATGATGATGATAATGATAATGGTGATGGTGATGATGACAATGACGTGGGGCTTCATCACTGGAAGTTTTTAAGAAGAGCTTGGACAACCTCTTGTCTCAAAAGATATAGGCAGTGGTGGGATTCAAATAATTTAACAACCGGTTCTCTGCCCTAATGATTTCTTCCAACAACCAATTCACCAAACTGCTCAGAAAGTTAACAACCGGTTCTCCCAAAGTGGTGCGAACTGGTTGAATCCCACCACTGGGTATAGGGTATTCTGCTTGAGCAGGGGGCTGGACTAGAAGACCTTAAGGAGCTGAAGGTCCCTTGTACTTCCACAATTATATTTATGAGGCTCATGAACCATCTGCTGACCAACTGTTGTTATAGTTTTAAATCATATTTATTATAATGAGGGACATGAGTGTTGTCCAAATTGTTAACATCATATACAAAGCCTTTACAATAAGGGTACAAATCTATGATAGCAAAGTAAAACCTTGGAGAAACTTCAGCTCTTGACTTTCCACTTTCTCTTGCATGAAGACAGATGCAAAGTATGAATTAAGCGATTCTGCTTTCCCTCTTCTGCCTGTTAATTCTTTAACCATCTTTTGCCATTAGCGGACTGATTGTATCTTTGACTTTTTTCTTATTTTTTTTTTCTGTGTCGGAAGAAACTTTTGTTAAATGGTTTTTGACATTTGTTGAAAGGCTTACTTCATTCAAAACCTTAGCTCTCCTAATTCCATCTTTGCAAGTTTGGGCTGTTTGTTGATATTCTGCCTTAGTTACTGTATGTGTTCCTCTTTCCGTTTTTTGTAACTTTTTTTCTTCTTCTTTCAGTTGGTCAGACAGTCCTTTGTGCAACCATGCTGGGGTGTTTTTTTTTCTTGGTTTTCTTATTTTTGCTTTTTAGTGTTATTGATAAAAATGTCTGATTTATCACCCTTATGTGCTTTTTTGAGCTATAGATCTTGCTGTATCTAAAACAATATCAAAAGAGTTTACATCCACCACTAAAGCAGTGTATTTTTTAAAATTTGCATTTATATCCCTCCCTTCTCCAAAGACTCAGGGCGGCTTACACTATGTTAAGCAATAGTCTTCATCCATTTGTATATTATATACAAAGTCAACTTATTGCCCCCAACAATCTGGGTCCTCATTTTACCTACCTTATAAAGGATGGAAGGCTGAGTCAACCTTGGGCCTGGTGGGACTTGAACCTGCAGTAATTGCAAGCAGCTGTGTTAATAACAGACTGTCTTAGCAGTCTGAGCCACCAGAGGCCCCTGTTGATGGCATTAATCTCAGTGTTGAGTGTTGATGGCATTAATCTCTGTTGTCCCGGTTCATTGAATATGCTATGTCATTAAACATGGTTTGTATACAAAACATAGCAACATTTTGGTTTACTGTAATGTATAAACTGAGCTGCAGAAAAGGCAGAGAATGAGTCACTTGTAGTGATGAAAGTAAAGTTTGTTTGTTTGTGAAGGAAGCGTCAGGTGGGCCCGAAATGATCTCTGTGAACCCTTGAAATATGTTTCAAATTTTTCAACCATGTTACGAAACTTGACTAGCCAATTCCTTCCTATTCACTGAGCTTCTGATTTTTGGACTGCACTCTGGAATCAAACATCAGAATAGCCTTTTAGTGTTTTATTTCTGAAAAAAATATTTATTTATTTATTTATTTTATTTATTTATTTGTCACACAGTATATATAAGCATAAGCATGTAATAACTATACAATATATAATATATAATAGATAATATAGATAATATATAATATATATAAGTATGAGTATGTAATAACTATATTAATTGGATATAACGAAAGGAAACGATAGGACAGAAACGGTAGGCACGTTTGTGCTCTTATGCACGCCCCTTACGGACCTCTTAGGAATAAGGTGAAGTCAATGGTAGACAGTTTTTGGTTGAAGCTTTGGGGATTTTGGGAAGAGACCACAGAGTCAGGTAGTGTATTCCAAGCATTAACAACTCTGTTACTGAAGTCATATTTTCTGCAATCAAGATTGGAGCGGTTGACATTAAGCTTAAATCTATTGTGTGCTCGTGTATTATTGCAATTGAAGTTGAAGTAGTCTTCGACAGGAAGGACATTGTAATAGATGATTCTATGAGTTAAACTCAGGTCATGTCTTCAGGCAGTCTTCAACATGACCTGAAGAAGAAGACAGTCTTTGGAATTCTTTGAAAAAAGAAGACAGTCTTTGAAATTCACCCTCTTTTTTTTTTCTTTCTTTGCTTTCCTGCCTCATGCTAAGAATATTTATTTATTTATTCATTCATTCATTCATTCATTCATTCATTCATTCATCTGAAGGCAGAACAAGAAGCAATGGATGGAAATTAAGGAGAGAACCAAACTAGAATTAAGGAGAAACTTCCTGACAATTAGAACGATGAATCAGTAGAATGGCTTGCCATCAAAAGTTGAGGGTTCATCACTGGAGGTTTCTAAGAAGAGATTGGACAACCATTTGTCTGAAATGGTAAAGGATATCCTGCTTGAGCAGGGGGTTGGACTACAAGACCTCCAAGATCCTTTCCAACTTTGTTATCCATCCATCCATCCATCCATTCATGCCTTCTCATGGTGGTGCTTTTCAGCCTCAATGTTGGAAATGATGGAGGGATTCTCTTCCATTACATTTCTTTTTGGTCACAGGTAAGTGTCCTGAGCTGCCCATTCTTCCTAGGTTGAGAAAGCTTAATCCTGACTTGCTTTGGGATTGAATTGGACTGTGAGAAAACAGGGAGTCAGAAGACTCCTTGAAGGTGATTCTACAGGGAGATTCAGGCCTTTTCTCCCACTAACCAAGCGAGTGGGAGGCCTCCATGTTCCACGCATGACAGGTTCATCAAAATTCTCTTCCCTTTGGACAAAAATGGACAAAAATGCTGAAATATTTTTTTCTTCTTCAGATTAAATGAGAACTGTTTTGGAAGGAAATACAGAAACCTTTTGACTTTGCGTGAACCAATTTGGAACAAGAGTTGTACTTGCTTTAAAAAAATGTACACTAACTGCAACATTTGCAAACACGACAAAACGGGCAAGATGGTGAACACTTGCATTGATTCTTGGATTCATTTGGGTAACAAGGAAGTTGCTGTCACATTTAACAATCGCTAACGTAAAACATCACTTCTTCAATGGGCCTTGATTCCAGGAATTTGACGTCCAGATTAGATTGCTTCTCTATCAGATAGCTTTTGGTTGTTCCGTGTTTCAAGATCATGGTTTCAAGCATACTGTGTGCGATAACATATAACATTGCAAAATTCAGAGAAGAATGTTGTGCAATTTCTTTTTTTATTTTTTTCTGAGAAATTTGCAGCTTGGCCATTCTCCTTCTCAACTGCAGTTACATCAAGTGCAGGCTAAGAGGATTCAATGAAAAAGAAACCTCATGCTTAGATCCTTGCTTTGACCAACTGTTCCCATCTGGATTCATCATCAGGTATGTCTACAGTAAAGGCAGAGTTTCTTTTGTGGTAATAGTTATTTGGAAAATACTCATTTTTGAGTTGAAAATAAGACTTGGGGACTATTAGTATGAGATCAGCTAATTCCACAGGATCCTTTGGCCAATATTAGAACTCAACTTTTTTCTCAAGATAGTGTGATAGCAATCTTCCCATCTTTGACTTGTTGACTGGTGTGTGTTTGGCTTTGGTTGAATGTCTTTTATCTGAGAACTTTTTTCTTCATGGGAGAAAGACGAAGAGGAATCGCTCAATATCTGGGCACAAAAACCCAAGAAAATCCTAGAAGCATCTAAGAATTGATGATCTGCTCTATGAACTGCAAGCCAGTAGGGGCAACTTGTTTATTTACTATAAGTAATCAGTTCAACCCCTTGGGAAACTCATGAACAGTTCTACAGGCCAAAGTTGTGAGCAATCAAGGAATGCCCTGTCTACTACAGGAATCTCCCTTGATAGAACAGCTAACAGAAAGAGTAAAAAAACACAACAATGCCATCTTTCCTTTTCCAGTTAGAATAGAATAGAATAGAATAGAATAGAATAGAATAGAATAGAATAGAATAGAATAGAATAGAATAGAATAGAATACCTGTAGAATAGAATAGAATTCTTTATTGGCCAAGTGTGATTGGACACACAAGGACTTTGTCTTAGGTGTATATGTTCTCAGTGTACATAAGGAGAACAAAATAAAATACATTCATCAAGAATAAAAAAATACAACACTTAGTGATGGTCAAGGTTACTAATAAGCTATCAAATCGTACTAGGAGACAAATAAAAACAATACAATTGAAAGATACAAGCAACATGGTTATAGTAATAAGTGGGAAGAGATAGATACTAGTAAGGAAGAGAAGAATAATAGTAATACAGTCTTAGTAAATTATTTGACAGTGTTGTGGGAATTAGTTGTTAAGCAGGGTGATGGCATTCGGGGAAAAACTGTCCTTGTGTCTAGTTGTTTTGGTGTGCAGTGCCCTATAATATCTTTTTGAGGGTAGAAGTTGAAACAAATTATGTCCGGGATGTGCGGGATCTGTAGTTAGAATAGAATAATAGAATAGAATAATAATTTTATTGTCACTTTGAATGTACACTAATCAGCATACATTAAAATGAAATTGTGTTGCATACAGCTCTCAAAGAGTCACCATCTCCAATACACACTAGATAAATATGATAAATACATAAATACATAAATAATAAATACAAAATTATGCATGTACCCACATATAGTATATGACACATAGAAACAACACAGTCTAGTTCAGATATATACATGTAGATGGCGAGAAAAACAAAACTTGTGCATTTATCAAATGGATGGCATAGGGAACAAAGCTGTTATGAAGTATTTCTGGTCCTGCTATAAATACTTTGAAACTTCCTCTCAGAGGGGAGTAACAAAAACCGACCATAAAGTGAGTGTGTGGGGTCTCTAATGATACTTTGAGCTCTAAGCACATAGTGCTTATAAGCAGCATCCTGAATAATGGGAAGCAAACTTCCTGTAATCTTCTCAGCTGTCCTTTCCACTCTCTGTATAGACTTTCTATTTGAGGCATTGCTGCTACCAAACCAAACCTTTTAACCTTTCTTTCAAACTTTTTCAAAGGGCCTCTGGTGGCTCAGCAGACTAAGTCTGTCTGTTATTAACACAGCTGCTTGCAATTACTGCAAGTTCAAGTCCCACCAGGCCCAAGGTTGACTCAGCCTTCCATCCTTTATAAGGTAGGTAAAATGAGGACCCAGATGGTTGGGGCAATAAAGTTGACTTTGTATATAATATACAAATGGATGAAGACTATTGCTTAACACAGTATAAGCCGCCCTGAGTCTTCGGAAAAGGACGGGATATAAATGCAAATAAAAAAACCCCTACTTTTATGTCAAATCCATTCTGAATTGTTGTATGCACTGTTCATTTGAAATGTCCCAAAGGTACTTTTTCAGGAGGCAACTGGATTTTTTTTTTTCCAGAAGGCAACAAGTCCAGTTGCCTCCTGAAAAAACACCATTGGGGCATCCATGACCTGAGAATCTCTAAAGACTCTTACTCTATGATTGAAAAAAAATCTCACTTTTTCTATTATCCATTTGTTCCCCCTGAAAACATAAATGGATTTTTTCCCCTGTTTCATGCAAAATGTCTATAAGGGGATTTCAGTCAATTATACTGATTGTCTTTTTCTTTTAAAAAATAAACAGAGATAATTTAGGCATCTCTAAAAGTGACATCATCTTCACCAGCCATTTCTCCATTGTACGCAGTGATGAACCTTTCCACTTTTGAGCATATAATAATCTCACTGCAGTTATATATAAACACAAATTCCACAACTTTCTTCTGGTTGCGCGTTTATTATCTTCTGCCCATATTTCTCAAGTCAATGGAATTGTTTTGAAACTTGGCTCTTGAGTGAACTAAAGAACAATCAACCAATGGAACAGCTTGCCTTCAGAAGTTGTTCATCACTGAAAGCTTTCAAGAAGAGACTGGACTTCCATTTGTCAGAAATGCTATAGGGTCTCCTGCTTGGGTGGGAGGTTGGACTGGATGACCTCTAAAGTCCCTTCCAACTCTGGTAATCTGTCTGTCTGAATCTATCCTCTTAATTTCCAATTGAAAATTGAATAAATAAAAATAAAAAATTGAATAAATAAAATTCTACAATAATAGATGGTGATTGGGGAATAATGATCAAGGTTGCGGACAATATTGCAACCTCCCATAATCCCCTCTAAATGGCCTCTAGTTTTTTTTTTAAATTCAAATTTATATCCCGCCCTTCTCCAAAGACTCAGGGCGGCTTACACAGTGTTAAGCAGTAGTCTTCATCCATTTGTATATTATATACAAAGTCAACTTTTATTGCCCCCAACAATCGGGGTCCTCATTTTACCTACCTTATAATGGATGGAAGGCTGAGTCAACCTTGGGCCTGGTGGGACTTGAACTTGCAGTAATTGCAAGCAGCTGTGTTAATAACAGACAGACTTAGTCTGCTGAGCCACCAGAGTGGCTCAGTGTAATTTCACACACAAAGGTTCAAAATCTAATTTCTCAATAATAAAAATAGCACTTAGATTTATATACCGCCTCATAGTCTTTACAGTGATGTAAAAATAGCGATGCCCCTGCTAAAGATTTAATCTTTTCAGAATTCTTAAAATTAAATCTTACAGTATGGGGGAATTATCTTGAGAGACAGAAGGAAGAGCCAAAGACTAAACAACCATTATGTAAAAGATAACTCAGCCCACCAAAGGACACCAAGGTAGTGGAAAACAGCTCAGAAGGATCCTCACTAATTTTCTAAGTAAAAGTAGAGACAATCTTGCAAGATTTTGTTACTGTAATCTTACAATAAAGCTTGCATTAGTATTCATGGTTTAGGCATCTTGTTTGGAATATCTTGCTGCAGTGGTGAAATCCATTTTTTTTTTTACTACCGGTTCTGTGGGCGTGGCTTGGTGGGTGTGGTGTGGTTTGGTGGGCGTGGCTTGGTGGGCATGGCAGAAGAAGGATACTGCAAAAATCTCCATTCCCACCCGACTCCAGGGGAAGGATACTACAAAATCCCCATTCCCTCCCCACTCCTAGGGGAAGGATATTGCAAAATCTCCACTCCCACCCCACTCCAGGGGAAGAATACTGCAAAATCTCCATTCCCACCCCACTCTGGGGCCAGCCAGAGGTGGTATTTGGCGGGTCTCCGAATTACTCAAAATTTCTGCTACCGATTCTCCAGAATCTGCTGGATTTCACCCCTGTCTTGCTGATCAGTGACAAGTCATCAATCTTTGTGAACAATGGCAAACTCCTCAAGCAGTGAGAATCCTTTCAATAGCTGATCAGGTTCTATTCTTGCTATTAATTGTTAGCTGCTAACATTTAAAAGATTTTATCATTCGTTTTTAAAAATTCCTTTTCCATAATTGTTGCTGGTTCCCTTGACTGTGTTTGGTTTTGGACTGTAAATAAACTTTGACTGCGTGATTGAAAGCTAAGGATGTTTGAACCTGTCTTGTGTCTTGTGAACCTGTTTTGGAAAGCATGCCTACAGTGACTTTGAATTCCTCAAGGACACAATTCCTTTAAGACATTTTGGCAATAAAAACAGACAAGTTTGCTTTTTTTAAATAATTATATTTCCCCTTAAATTGCAGTGTCCCGGATTGTCCTCCTTAGATTTGAAGTTTTCTACACACGGTTTGCACAATGGAATTTTTATTTAATTTAACGGAAGGTAAGAACAGCATATATTATATCATCTTCCTTTCCTGGAAAGGTACTGCTGATGAAGAAAATCCCAAGTGTTCATAATATTCATAAGTTTATTTCAAAATTTAAACTAGATGGATCACTGTTGTCCTTCCCCTCCTAGGGTTGTGGGTTGGCGGGATGTTGACATTTTGAAAACATTCAATAGATGCATTTACAAAATGGTTCCTGAGGGGATTTTTCATAAAGTAAGTCTTACGGAGAATGTAAGAATACTAACACACTGATAACTGTGATTTCCTGTAAGCAACATCATCCCAAAATTGTCCTTTGGAGGGACACAAAGGTTGAAGTCAACATAGAGACTGATAGAGCAGAGCAGAGCAGAGCAGAACAGAACAGAACAGAACAGAATAAAATAACAGAGTTGGGAGGGACCTTGGATGTCTTCTAGTCCAACCCCCTACTTGGGCAGGAAACCCTACACTACTTCAGACAAATGGTTGTCCAGTCTCTTCTTTAAAACTTCCAGTGTTGGAGCATTCACAACTTCTGGAGGCAAGTTGTTCCACTGATTCATTGTTCTAACTGTCAGGAAATTTCTCCTTAGTTCTAAATTGATTATTGGCCTACAATCATTACAAAGACCCACAAACAAAAACACATAAACTTAAATATGGAAAAGTGTCTAAAACAGTGGTTCTCAACCTTTATAGTGCTGCGACCCCTTTAATACAATTCCCTACGATGTGGCGACCCCTTTAATACAATTCCCTGCGATGTGGCAACCCCAACCGTAAAATTATTTTCATTTTGAATTTATCGCGCTGAAGCTGTATTGACTAGCGATCTGAACTGCTTGCGATGGCCTTGAGGACGAAGGCATTAAAGCAGAGACTCCTCCCCTATTAAGTTTATCGCGTCTGAAGCCAGATTAGGCTAGCGATTGGGAGTGATTGCAGCTGGCTTGAGAGGAAGACATCAGAGCAAAGATTTCTCTCTTTTTTAATTCATCGCGCCTGAAGCCGAATTTGGCTAGCGATTTGAAGAGCCTGCAGCTGGCTTGTGGAGTCAACCATTGGAGTGCGATTCTTCAACTCTCAAGTATACTGCCCATATTTCAGATGGTCTTAGGCGACCCCTGGCAAATTGTCATTCGACCCCCAACGGGGTCCCGACCCACAGGTTGAGAACCACTGGTCTAAAACATGTTAGTATTTTCACTGCCTAATATTACTGATCATAATCATGACTAACTATAATTGCTTCCTCTCTAAAGAATATCTCCATGACAACGATTCCAGCATTTCTCGTTTTGTCTATGAGTATGACAACATGTAAGTATAATACTGTATAGTACAAACTATTTTCTTTGCAGGACTGCAGCCTTCCAACTGTTTCGTAACATTTGTGAATGTCCAAAGACATCCCAAGAGAATCAGTGAGGATTGTTTTGATTCAGTGCAGGAGTCTGACAAGGGACAAAGCTCATCCCCAATTGAGGATTATTAGGAAGCTTCCATTGACAGCATGTATAAAGTTGGCAGAGTCTTAAAAGCCAAACTTTCTCACTTCCAGCAGAAACCAGATGGAACGGAACTCAGATAAATAAAGAGCTCCAAAGTTGCAAATGTTATTGACCTAGACTTATTTACGTATATTATGAAGCATCAAACAGACATAAAAGTTCTAGTATTGTATAGATAAAGTTGGAAAGAAAAGAAAGAACAGAAGAGAAACCAAGCAGAAAGTGGAAGACATAAAATTCATTTCAGTCCATTATAATCCCAGAAAAAGAAAAGAGGACAAAAATGGATTACAAAGTAACAACAAAACCCTGAATCCTAATACTTTCCCCCATGTCCTACTCAAGGATGTATATAGCAGGGGTATCAAAATCAAGGTCCGTGGACTGAATCCAGCCTGCGAGGTGCTTAGATCTGGCCCACGGGGCTGCCCTAGAGATAGTCAAGAACTGACCCACGGTGCCTCTGCCAACAAAAATGCAGCCCTCCTGAGCTCCGTTTTTGCTGGCAGGGGGTTGCAGGAGGCCATCCCACCTGAAAACGGAGCTTGGGAGCCTGTTTTCTCTGGCAGAGTGCTCGGGCCACAGGCTCCCCCAACAAGAGTGATGCCAAGCTGGCCACGCCCACCCTGGCCCCCAAGGTCAAACACAACCTTGATGTGGTCCTCAATGAAATTGAGTCTGACACACCTGATGTATAGGGAGGCCTCAGGTAGCCCTCAACCTCAAATTTCTGGATCACACTTAGAACCGTACTTGTTTTCAGACCAGAAATCTACTGTTGGCAGATACATTCCCCATAGAAGTCAAGGTTGGAGTAATTGTGAGGTAGAATTACATCATCACTCCTGTTAGCTTTCCTTTGGTATGCTCCATGTAATCTTTGTATGGCATTTGTTCTTGACCAGATGACAACTGTCATATACGTGGTCTACCTGTTGGCCCACAAGCTCTTTTTCCTTGACGTGGGAAAAAGATTATGTTCAACCTGATGCTCTCCAGAACTTTTGATTGTAACATTCTCTAACCTCAGGTTACTAGGTGTCTGGCATCTTGCCCCCTCATTTTCTCACTCTGGCACGCATACCCTTAGAGGTTTCTGGACTTTTGAGTATCAAGTAGTTTTTCACTGGGGCATTTGTTGTTCAATCACTAAATTATATCTGACTGTTCATGATCCCATGGACCATAACATGCCAGGCCCCCTTCCGTCCTCCAACATCTCCCGAAGTTTGCCCAAATTCATATTCATGGTATGGATGAACTTAACCATCTCATCCTCTGCTGTTTCCTTCTCCTTTTGCCTTCCATCTTTCCCAACATCAGAGCCTTTTCCAATGAGTCCTTTCTTCTTATTTGGTGGCCAGCGTATTTCAGCTTTGGCCTCTGTATCTGTCCTTCCAAAGAACGGCCAAAGAACGTGTTGCTTTCCTTTAGGATTGACTCATTGGATCTCCTTGCAGTTCAAGGGACTCTCAAGAGTCTTCTCCAGCATCACAATTTTAAGCATCGATTCTTCGGCACTCAGCCTTCCTTATGGTCCAACTCTCACAACCATAAAATGCAATGAGCATTTATTAAAGCTTGATACTGACAAGACCTTTCTCAGTTATGCATTGAAGACTAACTGATAGTACTAGCACTGTGACGGCAAACCTATGGCATGCATGCCCGAGGTGGCACGTGGTGCCATGTTGCCTGGCACATGCGTTGTTGCCCGTTCCTCTTCTGGGTTTCTGGCACGCATTCACACATGACGATCAAGCTGGCCTTTGTGCGTGCGGCAGTGCTGGAAACTGGAAGAGCTGGTCTTCTGTTTTCCAGTGTGATCATGCATGCTGGCCAGCTGATTGGTGCATGCACATGCATGGCAGTAAGCAGAAGACTTGCTGGCCAGCATGCATGTGTGCACTGGAAACCAGAAGTACCTTATCCGGTGCATGCATGCCCTCTGGGCAGCTCCTCTTCCTGGTTGTAGGCTGATGCGTGTGAAGTGCTCCTGTTGTGTCTTGTCCGATCTCATCACAGCCGGGGCCTTCTTATCTACTTCCGAACATGGAGGAATGTCCTAGTATGCCTCCCAGCCCCAGCCCTGTCTCCATGCCCAGACAGGCTGAAGAGGAGGAAGTATCTCCAGCCCCCAGCTCTGGCTCCATGCCCAGGCAAGCGGAGCAACTAGACCCCTCCCCCTCCTCCACAGCATGTGAGCCTGAGGGAGGTCAATTGCCAAGGTCCAGCTGCAGACTGGAGTGACCCTCGCGTCAGAAGACTTGATAGGCGGAGGCAACAGAAGGAAGGGAGGGGCAGGCCTGGATAAGTGCTGAGTCATGGAGCCACACCCCATGGCCTATATAAAGGACCTGCTTTCTGGCATTCTCTGAGTCAGGCAAAGTCTAAACATATCTTGCTGAAGTCACTTTCTGGTCTCCTGCCTGCCCTGAGGACTTTGCTAGGACTTTGGCAGAGCTGCAGAGGCACGCCTGATTTGGATTTCCCTGACCCGGCCGTCAGCGGAGGAGTGGGACACGACAACTCCCTTTTAGGCACTTGGTGCTGCGTGTGCCCGCACTCTCTCCCTTCTTGGCACTAAAAAAGGTTCACCATCACTGTGCTAGCACATTCCTTTCAATGCATATTTGCAATTGTGTGCCTGTATTCATACTTGGTATCCTCTCCAAAGAATGTAAATGCAAATATTACTGTACCTTTTGGAGTATAAGACACTCCGAAATATAAGACGCACCTACCTTTTTGGGGGAGGAAAATAAGAAAAAAAATCTGCCTCTGCCTCCCAGCAATTTGTCTCGTTGTAGCAAAGAGCAAATAGCCTGCTTTAGTTTCATTTTCATTTTCAGCACAGCCTGATTAGCACAAGAGAAAAAAAATCTGCCTCCCAGCAATTTGCCTCCTTGTAGCAAACAGCGGAGGCCCGCGTTTGTAGGCACTGGCAATTCCTGCAGCCTGAAACAGCTGAGGGTCAGGAGGCCAATCCAACCGATAGCACAGCCTGTCCTAATCAGGCTGTGCTGAAGTGGAAACGGGCTGTTTGCTGCTTGCTGCAAGGAGGTAAATTGCTGGGAGGCAGAGGTCAGCTGGTGGGCAGGGCTACCTTCAGTTTCTAAGACACACCCAAATTTTCACCCTTCTTCAGGGGGGAAAAAGTGTGTCTTATACTCCAAAAAAAAAGTAGCATGTCCCCCCCCCCCACCTTAGTTTTTCTTTTCTGTTTTTTGGGGTTGTCCTTTGCTTATTCAGATACCCAATAATCCTAGTCTGCCCTCAACCAGAACGTCTAATTATAGGGATTGGTGGGGATTTTACTGAAATGCATCTTGAAGATTTTGGGGTGAAAAGCTTGGTCTCTATTGAGTACAGCAATTCTCCAGCCTCATAAAAAGCATTGACTTTAGAACTGTAATTTCCATCAGATGGTGAAAAAAAACCCCACATATGTGTAAGTGAAAAATTAAAGTGTGTGTGTGTGTGTTTGTATATGAGAACTGATACTCTTTTCTTTTTTTTAAAGCATCCATTTAGAAAGTATTTTGGAGGGCAACAATTCTTTCCATATTATCGAGACTATGAACACCGCTCTGAATATTTCTAAAATACCAGAAACATCTTCTCCAGATGATCAACTGTTTGAAAGTTTAACACGGAATCTTCTCAATGGCTTCATTGCCCTTATTTGTATTTTAGGTCTTGTAGGTAATGGAACGACAATTTATCTCCTGGCCTTTTCCATTAAGAGGAATCATTTCACCACTTTCATCTTGAATCTCTCCATCGCTGATTTTGGGGTCCTCACATCCCTCATTATTGCAGCTATATTTGTCGCGGTGTCAACTCTTTACGAAAGAACTTACATTGTCCAAACCCTTTTCTTCTTGTTTTTCGAGCTCTTTTCCTTCACCTATTCTGCTAGCCAGTTTCTGCTGACGGCCATCAGCCTGGACAGGTGCGTGGCTGTCCTCTTCCCACTCTGGCATCGCTGCCATCGTCCCCCAAATCTCTCCACCTTTGTTTGTAGCTTCATCTGGATCCTCTCCTTCCTGCTCTCTGCGCTGCACTACATTCTGTATCAAACCAAGAGCTTTGGAAGTTCACCTTTGCTTTACCAGCTGATTGTGAATGGTTTACTTTGTACGCCTCTCATGGTTGTGTCCACTGTGACCCTCTGGATTCGTATGAGGTCTAAATCGCAACGCAAGCAAAGGAAGTGCTCACCACCATCTTGCTGGCTCTCCTCTTCTTCCTCCTTTTTTCTCTCCCAATGAATGCCTTATATGTCGTTTATCATTTTGGTTTCCATCTTCCTGTCCTCTTCACCACTGGGATAGGATGTGCCACTCTCAATAGCAGCATCAACCCTCTTCTTTATTTCTTAGTGGGGAGGAAGAAGAGGGGAAAGGATCAGTCCAGAGCATCTTACAAGGTTGCTCTGCAAAGAGTCTTCAAGGATGAGAAGGGAAGCACGGAAGAGCAGGAAACTACAGAGGAAAGCATATTGTGAAGTGTCCCTAACATCGTATAATCATTTCAAATCCATAAATATGTGGGTTGAATAAGAAAACTACAAAGGGGGAATTTTTGTGAAGCGTTTCTATCGCTCTACATTCATGCTTGAAAGCCATAAATAATATGTGCGTTCTATAAAAAACACATTTCAAAAAGTCTAATATTTGTATATTCCCTCTTTTTTTTTCAAATGTGTTTTTTATTGAATGCACATATAAATTTTAAAGCAATTTTCTTTTTAAAAAAATAGAGTTTTGCTTGTTTTTTATTTTATTTTTTTATAGGATAACCATTTAAATACTGTCATGGAAATGTAAAGATATGATTGATGTTGATGCTATTCAGAAGATTGAAAAGAAAGACATTAGTAAGTGGGAATACAATGATTTAACATAAATGGGGAAAAAAGGGGGGGAAGAGAGATAAAGTTGATTAAAGATTAAAATTGGGGATGGATTTTCAAGAGACATGCAAATAGGGAAATAAAAAAAAAGGAAGAAGGAAAATATATTGATGAAAGCATATAAGGAGTGTTGGAAAAAACCAAATTGGATGTAAACATGTACCTGGCTGATATTTTGTTCAGAAAAGATATACTGTATGTTGTTGTTTATGTGCAAAAAATAAAAAAAATTCAAAAACAAATGAATTTTATTTTATTTAAAAAATAAAAAACACATTTATTGAACAAAGTAGCTAACGCCAAAAAATATAAAAAAGAAATATTGCTGTATTCAGAATTTCCAAAGCGAAGATATTTATACAGAAAATGTCCAACTTCATATAATTCTTTTTTACATCATAATATGAAATTGTTTGTCTGATATCATATACATTATTTTTTATATTAGAACAACTACTGTCAGGAATACATTTTACTGAATGATTTTTTTAAAAAAGTACCATTTATTATTTTAAGTGTGGTTATTTCCTATATATTTGCAAAGCTTTTGCCTCTAAATTGTTTTACACAAATTGTTTTATAAATGAAAAATAATTTTTTATAAATGAAACATAAATTATTTCAACTTCTACCCTCAAAATGACGCTATAGAGCACTGCACACAAGAATAAGTAGACACAAGAACAGTTTTCCCCCCGAATGCCATCACTCTGCTAAACAAATAATTCCCTCAACACTGTCAAATAATTTACTAAGACTATATTACTATTATTCTTCTCTCCCTTACTAGTATCTATCTCTTCCCATTTATTACTATAACCATCTTGCTTGTATTTCTCAATTTATATTGTTTTTATTTGTTTCCTAGTACAATTTGTTAGCTTATTAGTAACCTTGACTATCACTAAGTGTTATACAGTGTTTCCTGAAAATAAGACCCTGTCTTATATATTTTTGAACCCTGAAATAAGCGCTTAGCCTTATAGCCATGCACTCAAAAGCCCGATTGGGCTTATTATCAGGGGATGTCTTATTTTGGGGGAAACAGGGGTATCTTTTTATTCTTGATGAATGTATTTTATTCTCCTTATGTACACTGAGAGCATATGCACCTAAGACAAATTCCTTGTGTGCCCAATCATAATTGGCCAAGAAAAAATTCTGATCCGAGTGTCTGAGTCCTGACTCCCCGGAATTCATTACTCAGAATGATGACATTTTGTTCCTAAATAGATATCTAGATAATGTAAATTGTTGATTTTAAGTCTTCTTCTATTCCCCTCTAAAAAGGAACGTTACCTCTTGAGTCTAGCTGTGTTGGCAGGCATCACAAGATTCTTTGGAGTAAAATAGGAAAATGCCAAGAAGAGACGGAGCTGGCTAAGTAAGGTCCATATGATCCTTAGCCATGCAGATTAATTTGTATACCAAATACACCGGCATTTGATAACACCGCTCCATGGCAGTGAGGTGACAGCACTAAGCTTCTTTTAGAAGACCTCCCCTTCTGCCCCTATAAATCCAGACCCTTGAATTAACTCTTCGTCTACATGAGAAAGAGTATAGTACAGCTATAAACAAAGAGGAATTTCTGTCATGTTTAGGATGAAGGCGAGAGATTTAGAATCGGAAGTTCATAATAAAACTTCTCAGACGAGAAATTCAATTCAATTGAAATACAGTTCCCAAGGCTCATGGGCAGTCTCTTCTTCTACAGTTGGTGGTTATCTTGCATAAACAGGAATCAAATTGTCTTATCACTTGATGCTTATGTTGATTATGCAGAACCAAAAATATATCTCATCGTGTGAGACTTTTAACAAGATCCCAGAACAGAAATAACTTGTTCTGCAGATGATCATATTACTATCACCGCTGCTCCAATGTATGACAATTTTTGGACATTGCAAGGAAAGCGTAGTATGGGTAGAATCTACTTTTATTCCTCTGCTGAACTACAATTAACCTGAAGAGGACTTAAAAACTATTATTTTTCTCTCTGAAACTTGTTCCGCTTTGGTCACCATTGGCTGCTCTAGCCACCAACAACATCACATAGCAATCTCACCAATGTTGAAAACTTTGGGACCAATATTTTCAAATAGGTAAGACATTTGGATGATCTTAGAGATAAGAAAATGCAGTAATATTCAGCCACTTAACTAGTAATTTCTGCACCTGATTTTTCATATCGTTGAACAATAGAATTGGAAGGGACCTTGAAGGTCTTCTAGTTCAACGCACTGCTCAAGTAGGAGACCCTATACCATTTCAGACAAAAGGTTATTCAGTTTCTTTCTGAAAGCATCCAATGATGGGGCACTCAGAACTTTCTGAGGCAAGTCATTCCACTGATTAATTGTTCTCACTGTCGGGAAATTCCTCCTTAGTTTTAGGCTGGTTCTTTCTTTGATTAGTTTCCATCCATTGCTTCTTGTTGTGCCTTTAGGTGCTTTGGAGAATAGGTTGACCCCCTCTTCTTTGTGGTAGCACCTTAAATCCTGGAAGACTGTTCTCATGTCTCCTTATTGTTTCAGTAGTAGTCCTAACAACTGCTGGCCTCAGTTGCTTAGCCAACAGTCCTAAATTCTGTAGCCCACTTGCCACCAGATACCCTGGAATTCCAGCACTTACTGTGGGTCATGTTTGCTCAGGCAAAAACTGATCTGGTAAATGATCATCTATCATGATCTGGTAAATGATCATCTATTGTTGTTATTACTATAGTTGGTGGCACAGTCAGCTGGTCGTTTTGACTGGATTTTACATATTATTAAAGGTAAAGGTAACGGTTCCCCTCACACATACGGTGGGACTCCGTCTCCTCCCTGATCTCCGGACCTTTAAGCGCGAGCTCAAGACTTTCTTTTTTCACCAAGCGGGGCTGGCCTGATTGATTTTAGTATGGGGATTTTAGTGGGTTTTTTATAGGGTTTTACCTAGGTTTTAGTTTTGATAAATTTTAGCTAATATTTTAATGTTACAGCGATTGAATCAGTTTTTTAAATTTGATAGTGTATTTTAAATTTTTGGGGATTCTTGTTGTTTTATTGGCTGTACACCGCCCTGAGTCTTTGGAGAAGGGCGGTATAAAAATATGAATAAATAAATAAATAGTCGTTGCCGACTCTAGGGGGCGGTGCTCATCTCCGTTTCAAAGCCAAAGAGCCAGCGCTGTCCGGAGACGTCTCCATGGTCAGGTGGCTGGCATGACTCAACACCAAAGGCGCACAGAACGCTGTTACCTTCCCACCATAGTATTTTTTCTACTTGCATATTTTACATGCTTTCGAACTGCTAGGTTGGCAGAAGCTGGGACAAATAACGGGAGCTCGCCCCGTTACACGGCAGCACTAGGGATTCGAACCGCTGAGCTGCCGACCTTTCGATCAACAAGCTCAACGTCCTAGCCCCTGAGCCACCGCGTCCCTATATTATCATTATTATTATTAGCCGAGGTCAAAATATTGGCTTAATGTTTCCATGGAAAAGACAGAGATGAAGATGCGATGATTTTTGAGCAATTACTGAATCCACTCTTCTTCCTTTTCTTCAGATAGGAATTTCCATTCTAAAAGAAGAATTTTTTGGAGCCTTACAGAAGTCTCTTGATGGATTTCAGTCTGGAGAACGTCAATGATACAACAGAGTATTCTGAATATAACACTACCAATGATTTCTTTGACTACCAAAATATATCCATCAATTCGGGAAGTATCATACTGTCGGCCACGTTAATCACCTGCTGTATAGGACTCCCATTAAATGGAATTGTTATCTGGCTACTCGGCTTTCAGATTAAGAGAAACCCTTTCACAATATTGATTCTTAATTTAGCTATTGCCGACTTTGGATTCCTCCTATTTATGGCTATATATTGCAGTGATTTTTTTACATATTTTATACCTGGAAAAATACCCCTGTGGATCTTTTTCCTCTCCCACATCATGTATATCAATGGTCTCTTTCTTCTGACAGCCATCAGCATTGACCGGTGTGTGGCTGCCCAGTTCCCAATTTGGCATCGCTGCTCCTGGCCAAAACATTTGTCCCCTTTTGTGTGTGCCCTTATTTGGATCTGCTCTTTCCTCTTGGGCAGAATTCCAAACATTATGGAATCTGAATTTGCATATATTACCATTCCAAGTCTCCATTTGGTTGTGACTGCTTTGCTTTGTCTTCCATTGATCATAATCTCGACTCTGATCCTTTTCATCAAAATATGCCTTAAATCCCAAAAGATCAAACGCAAAAGACTTTTAATGATGATCTTAATTACCCTTCTCTGTTTCCTTATTCTTAGTGTTCCATTATATATCTTCCTGCTCATTGATTATTTTCCTGAGATGAAGTATTTCTTTGAAGGTCCTGAATTCCATTCCTACTTTAGTCTGAGCACTTGCCTAAATAGCAGTGTTAACCCAGTGATATATTTTCTGGTTGGGAGAAAGAAACAAGCTCCGTCCAGGGAGAGCATCAAAGTTATTTTTCAAAGAGTCTTCAGGGAAGATGAAGCTCCAAAAACTAGGTAGAAGAAAGCAAACACTTTCAAACTTTCCATGAAAGCATAATATGTAAGGAAAAAGCAGGTAGCTGGAGGGGAGGAGTTAAGCATGTCATAAGTTTAGAATCATTACTTTGCCCTAAACAGTCCAAGTCCAACTTAAATTCCATTGACCATTTTCTGTTACTAATTAAAATCAAACTTTAGTTTACTAGATCCTTGTATATTGACTTGAGTAATAAACTCTTTCTGAATTATAATTTACCATGTATTTCTGATTCTTTGTGCCTGACATTTTTTAACTGCATGTAATGCTAAATATCTCTTATAAATAGGAAAACTGGTTTTCTTGCAGAGTCTTTTATTTTTTGCAGAACTGAAAATGTAAAGTGATTTTGAAAGGGTGAACAAGTGCTATTGGTTCAACAGGATTCTTTTTTGAGTAAACATGAACAAGATTATTCTTTATAGCTCATATTTTCTATCTGGAGCTTAATCTCCTTGGACATAATGATTTTGTTCGCCTGAGTAGAAGTCTGTGTGTCATATACACCAAGATTTGTGAAGTGATGATGTGGAGTGGACTGTCCAAACTACCTTATTTTCAGCTGGTTTGGGAGGGTCTGACAGGTTGGAGAAAGGCCTTTATCTTTTGTTGTTGTTAGTTGCGAAGTTGTGTCCGACCCATCACAACCCCATGGACAACATTCTTCCAGGCCTTCCTGTCCTCTACCATCCTCTGGAGTACATTCCAGGTTCCTATGGAGAAAAAAATCTTTACAGCATCGGACTTTCCTTTCACCACCAGATACATCCACAGCTGAGCGTCCTTTCAGCTTTGGCCCAGTCGCTTCATTCTTTCTGGTGCTACTAGTACTAGCCCTCCGCTCTTCCCCAGTAGCATATTGGATACCTTCCGACCTGAGGGGCTCATCTTCCGGCGTCATATCTTTTTTTCCTTTTTGTACGGTCCATGGGGTTTTCATGGCAAAGATACTGGAGTGGGTTGCCATTTCCTTCTCCAGTGGATTACGTTTTGTCAGAACTCTCTGCTATTTATTTATTTATTTATTTATTTATTTATTTATTTATTTATTTATTTAGTCACAACAATATATGTAGGTATCATACAAAAAGATTATATAATATATAAACACATATATGAGTAAATATAAGGTGGTATAAGCATATATGTTGTGCCTCGTTCGCTTTCCCCGCAGCCGGGGCTTTCTTATCTCCTTCCGGATGCTGAGGAATGTCCTGGCATGCCTCCAGGCCCCAGCCCTGGCACCATGCCCAGACAGGCCGAGGAAGAAGAAGTGCTTCCAACCCCCAGCCCTGGCTCCATGCCCAGGCAAACGGAGCAACTAGACCCCTCCCCCTCCCCCACAGCCTGTGAGCCTGAGGAAGGTCAATTACCAACAGCTGGTGCCTGGAGCGATCCTCGCTTCAGGAGAATTGATAAGCGGCGTCAGCAAAAGGAAGGGAAGGGCAGGCCTGGATAAGTGCTGAGTCATGGAGCCACACCCCATGGCCTATATAAAGGATCTGCTTTCTGGCATTCTCTGAGTCAGGCAAAGTCTACCTTGGATTGCTGAAGTCTCCTGCCTGCCTTGAGAACTTTGCTAGGACTTTGGCAGAGCTGCAGAGGCACGCCTGATTCGGATTTCCCTGACCCGGCCGTCAGCAGAGGAGTGGGACACGACAATATATGTATATAGGAAGAAGAAAAGAAAAACAATAGGACAGGAACCTGTCCCTCTTGGGTGTCCCTGTACGGCATAGCTCACACAAGCTACACAAGCCCCTTCACCACGACAAGGCAGTAATCCATGAAAGGGGCCTGAGGATGTTAAATTATAGCCAAGGGAGACCTCATCAAACAAAGTCACTTCACAGATGGGAAAAATAAATAATTAGCGGGAGGGAGAGCCACTATCCACAAAAGCTTTTTTTGCTCTCCATATTCTGGCATAACAGTTTATGTCTTTTGTTCCTTTCTCATTAAAAAAAAAATCAGTACTAAGAAATAATTCATAAGAAATGCCAAGAATCACGATACATTCAAACCTGCCTTACTGTGAAATGGATGCTTGGTACTTCTTTGTTTTCTCACCCATCTAATTTAATTCCTTTTAATGGGAGATGAATTTTTTGGCATCCAGCTGTTTAGAACACCAATTCTGTTTTATGGCCCAGGCCTATGGAAAAGCTTGCAAAATCATTTCCTTCTTATATTAGTAGAGAAAATGCTTTTAAGTCAACCTCTTTCACTGCGGTGGTGCAGTGGTTAGAGTGCAGTACTGCAGGCTACTTCTGCTGATCACCGACTGCCCAGCAGTTTGGCAGATCAAATCTCACCAGGCTCAAGGTTGACTCAGCCTTCCATCCTTCCGAGGTGGGTAAAATGAGGATCCAGATTGTTGGGGGCAAGAGGCTCACTCTGTAAACTGCTTAGAGAGAGCTGTAAAGCACAATGAAGTGGTATATAAGTCTATTGCTATTGTTAGTGCTCTCGATTCTACTGCATATGGTGAATAGACAAAGGAAATGGTTTTAAATGGTGTCTCTGTCATTATGATCATCAGGGTGACTTCAAGTTTATCAGGAAACAACCTTTTTCAAGGACATTTACAGCTAGTTGCTTCAAGGAATCCCTCAAAAGCACTACTTTACCCTTTTATCACTTTGAGAGCTAGGGTGGATGTCGGCAGGTCCAAGATGCCAGGCACGGATAGATTAGATATATTCCAAAAAGGACATCGGTAATCTCAAAAGCACTACTTTATCCTTTTATCACTTTGAGAGCTAGGGTGGATGTCGGCAGGTCCAAGATGCCAGGCACGGATAGATTAGATATATTCCAAAAGGACATCGGTGATCTCAAAAGCACTACTTTATCCTTTTATCACTTTGAGAGCTAGGGTGGATGTCGGCAGGTCCAAGATGCCAGGCACGGATAGATTAGATATATTCCAAAAGGACATCGGTGATCTCAAAAGCACTACTTTATCCTTTTATCACTTTGAGAGCTAGGGTGGATGTCGGCAGGTCCAAGATGCCAGGCACGGATAGATTAGATATATTCCAAAAGGACATCGGTGATCTCAAAAGCACTACTTTATCCTTTTATCACTTTGAGAGCTAGGGTGGATGTCGGCAGGTCCAAGATGCCAGGCACGGATAGATTAGATATATTCCAAAAAGGACATCGGTGATCTCAAAAGCTGTGATTGCCTTGCTGCTCTCTGATCTTGGTTATTTTTCTTGCAGAATTTTCATTACCCAACGAGGTAGCCTCATCAGTGTTCGAAGGGAGTGGGGTTTGCTCTTTTTATAAACTAGTGGTTTGCCCTGTTACTGTGAGCATCCTATACCAAGTCCAAAGATACTAGAGAATTCCCGGAAGCCTGATGCAAATCAGCCATCGACAGGCACATAGAGATAAACAACATCTACGTGCCATTAAAAAAAAATCAATACTAAGAAATAATTCATAAGAAATGCCAAGAATCACGATACATTCAAACCTGCCTTACTGTGAAATGGATGCTTGGTGCTTCTTTGTTTTCTCAGCCATCTAATTTAATTCCTTTTAATGGGAGACGAAATTTTTTGGCATCCAGCTGTTTAGAACACTAATTCTGTTTTATGGCCCAGGCCTATGGAAAAGCTTGCAAAATCATTTCCTTCTTATATTAGTAGAGAAAATGCTTTTAAGTCAACCTCTTTCACTGCGGTGGCGCAGTGGTTAGAGTACAGTACTGCAGGCTACTTCTGCTGATCATCGACTGCCAGCAGTTTGGCAGATCGAATCTCACCAGGCTAAAGGTTGACTGAGCCTTCCATCCTTCCGAGGTGGGTAAAATGAGGATCCAGATTGTTGGGAGGCAAGAGGCTCACTCTGTAAACTGCTTAGAGAAGGCTGTAAAGCACTGTGAAGCGGTATATAAGTCTATTGCTAGTGCTAGTGCTCTCGATTCTACTGCATATGGTGAATAGACAAAGGAAATGGTTTTAAATGGTGTCTCTGTCATTATGATCATCAGGGTGACTTCAAGTTTATCAGGAAACAACCTTTTTCAAGGACATTTACAGCTAGTTGCTTCAAGGAATCCCTCAAAAGCACTACTTTACCCTTTTATCACTTTGAGAGCTAGGGTGGATGTCGGCAGGTCCAAGATGCCAGGCACGGATAGATTAGATATATTCCAAAAAGGACATCGGTAATCTCAAAAGCACTACTTTACCCTTTTATCACTTTGAGAGCTAGGGTGGATGTCGGCAGGTCCAAGATGCCAGGCACGGATAGATTAGATATATTCCAAAAAGGACATCGGTAATCTCAAAAGCTGTGATTGCCTTGCTGCTCTCTGATCTTGGTTATTTTTCTTGCAGAATTTTCATTACCCAACGAGGTAGCCTCATCAGTGTTCAAAGGGAGTGGGGTTTGCTCTTTTTACATACTAGTGGTTTGCCCTGTTACTGTGAGCATCCTATACCAAGTCCAAAGACACTAGAGAATTCCCGGAAGCCTGATGCAAATCAGCCATCGACAGGCACATAGAGATAAACAACATCTACGTGCCATTAAAAAAACCCCAATCAAATTGTAAACAACAGCCTAATCAAGGAACCAACAAGAACCCTCCCACCAAAACTGACATAAGCCACTAGTACATAGACAGCAAACCCCACTCCATTCTAGCACTGATGAAAAGAAGAAAAAAACAGAATAGCTGATTCAGTCCTGAAGTCCTATACCGCCCTGAGTCCTTCGGGAGAAGGGCGGTATAAAAGTTTAATTAAATAAATAAATAAATAAATAAGTCTGTAAAAAAGCTGCTCTCATTAGTTTTGAAAAGGCAAAAGGGATTTAACTTAGTCTTGGCTTGGCAGACGATTAAACAAGCATATTGATCGAATAGAACTCACTTTAATTTAAGGCAGGAATTGTTGCCTTCTGCAGTAACAACAAGTGCTATCATAAAACTACATGGCTGATGGGATTACTGTTTTGACATAGCTATTAACCTAGTGGCATGCATTTCATCTCGTCGTTTTGAGGATGACCCCAAAAGTTTTAGAATTAACTGCAAAAAACCCAGGCTTGAACCTTAATTATGTCTTCCCTTATTTTCTTAGCAAAATAAATTGCCGTCTTGTTCATGTCTTTCCTGTTTGCCACAGCGCATTATTACTAATCTCCTCTGTAGTTTGATAAAAATCTGGTCAGCTGGTTGAAGATCTTGTCATCATTTCTTTAGGCTTTCAGAGTTGAAAAGGGCCATTAAGGTCATAATGTCCAAAGCCCTGTTTCATTCTACAGAGGAATTATTGAGTCTGTCATTTGCACCTCTATAACTGTCTGGTTCGGTTCTGCAACCCAACAAGAAAGACACAGACTTCAGAGGATAATTAGAACTGCAGAAAAAATAATGGCTACCAACCTGCCTTCCATTGAGGACCTGTATACTGCACGAATCAAGAAGAGGGCCGTGAAAATATTTACAGACCCCTCACCTCCAGGACATAAACTGTTTCAACTCCTACCCTCAAAACGACGCTATAGAGCATTGCACACCAGAACAACTAGACACAAGAACAGTTTTTTCCCGAAGGCCATCACTCTGCTAAACAAATAATTCCATCAACACTGTCAAACTATTTACTAAATCTGCACTATATTAATCTTCTCATAGTTCCCATCACCAATCTCTTTCCATTTATGACTGTATGACTATAACTTGTTGCTGGCAATCCTTATGATTTATATTGATATATTGACCATCAATTGTGTTGTAAATGTTGTACCTTGATGAACGTATCTTTTCTTTTATGTACACTGAGAGCCTATGCACCAAGACAAATTCCTTGTGTGTCCAATCACACTTGGCCAATAAAAATTCTATTCTATTCTATTCTATTTAAGATTTCGACTTAAAGCATTCTAGACCAGGGGTCTCCAACCTTGGTTCCTTTAAGACTTGTGGACTTCAACTCCCAGAGTTCCTCAGCCAGCTTTGCTGGGACTCTGGGAGTTGAAGTCCACAAGTCTTAAAGGGACCAAGGTTGGAGACCCCTGTTCTAGACCAATGGCTGTTTAAACTCATTTTGGCAGTTGATTCTCCTACCAATTGACCATACATTTGGGAAGGGATTTTGTTAGTACCCCTTCCTTCCTTCCTTCCTTCCTTCCTTCCTTCCTTCCTTCCTTCCTTCCTTCCTTCCTTCCTTCCTTCCTTCCTTCCTCCCTTCCTCCCTTCCTCCCTTCCTCCCTTCCTCCCTTTCTTCCTTCTAGACTAGACTAATAACTTTATTGTCACCTTGAATGTATACCAGGGGTGAAATGCTACCAGTTCGGACCGATTCGGCCAAGCCAGTAGTGATGGCAGTGGGTAGTTCGGAGAACTGGTAGTGATGGTGACATAAGGCTACGCCCACCCACCCACCAGGTCAACATTACTTCCTGGTTTTAACCAGAAAGTAACCTGTTTTTTACCCTCTGTGCATGCACAGAAAACTTTACGCATGTGCAGAGGGTCCGTACGCTTCTGTGACGTGCACACGCACTTCTGAACCAGTAGGGAAGGTAAACAGATTTCACCCCTGATGTACACTACACTAGAATGTAGTAAGGAAGTGGATTGTTGAGAGGGAGCAGATGCATTCCAGAGGAATAAGAAGCAACTCAGTCCAGTGGTGGGTTTCAATGTTTTTTTACTACCAGTTTTGTGGGTGTTGCTTGGTAAGTGTGGCATGGCTTAATGGACATGGCAGAGGGAGGATACTTAAAATCTCCATTCCCACCCCACTCCAGGGGAAGGTTACTGCAAAATTCCTATTTCCTCCTAATCAGCTGGGACTTGGGAGGCAGAAAATAGATGGAGGCGGGGCCAGTTAGAATTTTTACTACCAGTTCTCCGAACTATTCAAAATTTCCGCTACCAGTTATTCAGAACTGGTCAGAACCTCTTGAAACCCACCTCTGGCTCAGTCCTTCCAGCAACCTCTGCATTTTCTGTTTCTGTCATTAAAAGAAACTCACAGCCCTTAACCATGGTAAATTCCTGCTGGCCACCTACAACCAAAGTAAATGCAAGTTGAAAGTTCCAGGTTCAAAGGTTGTAGGTATGTGGCTGATGTCAGGTGGAGGAGTGAGTTGAGGTTATATGTAAGGGTGCAGGGGAGAGTTCAGAAAATTAGATCTTTGCTTTTCCTAAAACTCCATTGTGGAAACCGAACCCCTTTGCATTTTACTTTTTTTAGAATAGAATTTATTGGCCAAGTGTGATTGGACGCACAAGGAATTTGTTTTGGTGCTTATGTTCTCAGTGTACATAAAAGAAAAGAAAAAACCTTCATCAAAGGTACAACATTTACAACACAAATGATGGTCATAGGTTGCAATTTAACCCTTAGTGATAGCAACAAAAAGCTACAGTCCTACAGTCATAAGTGGAAAGAGATTGGTGATGAAAACGATGAGAAGATTAATAGTAGTGCAGATTTAGTAAATAGTTTGACATTGTTGAGGGAATTATTGGTTTAGCAGAGTGATGGCCTTCGGGGAAAAACTGTTCTTGTGTCTAGTTGTTCTGGTGTGCAATGTTCTATAGCGTCGTTTTGATGGTAGGAGTTGAAACAGTTTATGTCCAGGATGTGAGGGATCTGTAAATATTTTCACGGCGCTCTTCTTGATTCGTGCAGTATACAGGTCTTCAATGGAAGGCAGGTTGGTAGCCATTGTTTTTTCTGCAGTTCTAATTATCCTCTGAAGTCTGTGCCTTTCTTGTTGGGTTGCAGAACCAAACCAGACAGTTATAGAAGTGCAGATGACAGACTCAATAATTCCTCTGTAGAACTGCTCCTTGGGCAGTTTGAGCTTTCTGAGTTGGCGCAGAAAGAACAGTTTTTGCTATCCTTTTTTGATGATGTTTTTGATGTTAACTGTCCATTTTAGATCTCATGATATGATAGAACCTAGAAATTTGAAGGTCTCTACTGTTGATACTATTGAAGGTCTCTACTGTTGATACTGTTGTCAAGTATTGTGAGAGGTGGAAGTATGGAAGGGTTTCTCCTAAAGTCTACCACCGTTTCTACAGTTTTTCTCCAGCAAAACAAATAAACATAAACCATGTCAATCATTATTGGCAAGATAAAATTATGCTTTTACAAAGAGTTTGAAACTGTAGCTGTAAATGTCGAGCACAGCTCTGGCTCGACACATGACGCTACTGGGATCCGGATCATGGAAACAGCCCCTAATCAAAGATCCAAAGGGATGACATAGCAAGAACTTGTTTGAGGGTTGCAGGGATCTGCGTTTGGCAAGCATGAGAAATAAGCCAGCACACTGGCGGCCGGGATAGAGGGAGATGAGGGATGAGTATTAGAAAGGACTGCTTTAGTTCCGGCATTTAGCTGATGATGTGGCAGCTGAGGCTGTCAGACGAGGAGGGAGAGAGCGGCCGGGCATCCAATCAACAGAGCAGTTCAGCCATGGGGCAGGGCCTGAGCAACGCTGGATGTTTAAAAAGGGGCTGAGAGGCAGAAGCTCTCAGCACTGACTTTATACAAAGAAACCTCGATTTTTCCTGAGACCCGGTTTGTAGCAGACCCAATAAAAGAAGTCACTATTGGAAAGAAACCCAAGATGGCTTGTTTATTTTCACAGCCTGTCTGACCCAACAGTCTGACCCAACTGTGGCTGAGCAAGGTGAGAGGAAACTTCTGTGTGGTTTCAGGAGTTTCATCTTTCTTTTTTTATTTTTTTTTTATTTTTTTAACACACACATTAACATACAATGCATTTTTTCTGAACAGAATATTGGCCAGGTTTCAAATATATACAACTTTTAGTTCTCTACCAACATATTTTGTATGCTTACGTTGACATATTTTACCTTTTTTCTCTCTCATTTTTATGTTGTATATCTAATCTTACCCTTCGCCCTAAATTCTAATCATTTATCAACTACCTCTTCCCCCCACTCTCCTTACTCCCCCTAAATTAAACCCTTTATTTCCCAATTAATGTTTGTAAACTTTTATATATACTACTTATCAAACATTAGAGTCATCTTCTGTGAAGACCCTCTGAAAAATGACCTTCATGCTCTCCCTGGACTGAGCGTGTTTCTTTCTCCCAACCAGAAAGTAGATCACGGGGTTAAAATCGCTGTTTAGGCAAGAACACAGATTAAAATAGTTCTTCACTCTCCAAAGTTGCATGGAATAAATAATTTCTGTAAAATCAAGAAAGAATGCGTAGATATGTAATGGAACGATAAGAATAAAGAAACAGAGAAGAGTAATCGAAATCATCATTAAAAGTCTTCTCCGTTTGATCTGCTTGCGTTTAAGACCTATCTTGATGAATAGGATCACAGTAAAAGTTGTGATCAGTGGAAAGCAAAGTACAGCATTCACAACCAAATGGGGATTCGAGATGGTAAAAAATTCCAATATATATTCTGTGGCATTTAGAATTCCAGTCAGGAGGAAAGAGAAGATCCAGAGGAAGACACAGATAGCAGAGGACAAATATTTTGGCCGGGAACAGCGATGCCAGATTGGGAAGAAGACAGCCACACACCGGTCAATGCTGATGGCTGTCAGAAGAAAGAGACCGTTGATATACATGATTTGGCAGAAAGAAAACATGATTAAATTGGGTATTCCTGGTGTTATAAAAGCTATAAAAAAATCAATGCAATACATGAACATAGATATGAGATACCCAAAGTCGGCTATAGCTAAATTAAGGATCGATATTGTGAAAGGGTTTCTCTTGATCTGGAAGGTGAGTAGCCAGATGACAATTCCGTTTAATGGGAGTCCAACGCAGCAGGCGATGAACATGACTGGCAATATAATATGGTCATTTTGATAATCGTCGAAATAATCGGTAATGTTATCGTTTAAATATTCTGCTGTAGCATTCATGTTTGCAGGTCCGAAATTCATCAAGAGCCTTTTTAATGGTCAAAAGTCTCTTCTTTTAGAATCGAAGCTCCTATTAGGAGAAAAGAAAGAAAAGTGGTTTCAATAATTCTTCAATAATTGTAATATGTTCATGTTCTCTGTTGAATGACTGAGTCAAGAGTAAGAATTTGGCTAATGCTATGGGAAATCCATTCCTAACAACTTTTTGACTGAGTGACAATGACTGAATCATAGAATAGAATAGAATAGAATAGAATAGAATAGAATAGAATAGAATAGAATAGAATAGAATAGAATAGAATTTTTAATTGACCAAGTGTTATTGGTCACACAAGGAATTTGTCTTGGTGCATATGCTCTCAGTGTACATGAAGGAAAAGATACCTTCATCAAGGCACAATACTTACAACACTTAATAATAGTCATAGGGTACAAATTTAACACTTAATGATACAACACTTAATGGTCAGTCAATCAATCAATCAATCTTCAATAAATGATTCCTCTGGCATAAGCAAACACATAAAACTAGAACTACTACAGTAGGAGAAAACAAATATGTATCAATAGTAATAGCTATCATTAATCCCAAAACATGTGAAGCTCCATGGGGATACCATCAGCATTGACAAAAATCACTGTCAGTCAATTGAAAAAGGCAGGTTTACTTGGAACAACCACTTTATAATGCCTTGGTAAGGCCACACTTGGAATACTGCATCCAGTTTTGGTCACCACAATGTAAAAAAGATGTTGAGACTCTAGAAAGAGTGCAGAGAAGAGCGACAAAGATGATTATGGGATTGGAGGCTAAAAATATAAAGAACAGTTGCTGGAATTGGGTATGTCTATTTTAATGAAAAGAAGGACTAGGGGAGATATGATAGCAGTGTTCCAATATATCAGGAGTTGCCACAAAGAAGAGGGAGTCAACCTATTCTCCAGAGCACTTGAGGGCAGGACAAGAAGCAACATGTGGAAACTAATTAAGGAGAGAAGCAAGTTAGAACTGTAGGAAATTAGCATTACCCCTATCCTAGAAGAATGACCTATTTTGGGAAATATTAAAAAGGCAGAATATATTTCCCAAGATGAGAAATGGAGAAACATATTTTAAAGGGAAATCAGCTCCCACCTTCCTGCCTCCTCACCCCACTTTTGTCCATGGGCCAGAGGCAGAAACCCAACCCCTCCTCCACCTTTGTCAATGGACCATCATCTGCAACACAATAGGACCCATCTAGCAACAGAAATTCCCCACATGTCACCTGGGGTGATTACATCAGCCAGCAAGGCTAGCTATGACCTCTGACAGCAACCAATCAGGATACTCTTCCTGTGCCCCAGGAAGTTCAAAGCCAGAGAGGGTATAAAACCCAGGGACTCTCAGCATCTCAGCCCTTTTCAAGAACTCAAACCATGTCATCCTGTCCACCATTAAACCATCTTTCCAAGCAGTCTCCATGTTTCCAGTGTCTTTTTCCCCACTTGGAACTGACCCAGAAGGATATTTCTTCCAACAGAACTAAGGAGAAATTTCCTAACAGTTAGATCAATTAATCAGTGGAACAACTTGCCTCCAGAGGTTGCAAATGCTGCAACACTGGAAGTTGTTAAGAAGAGATTGGACAAATGAAATGGTATACGGCTTCCTGCTGAGCAGGGGGTTGGACTAGAAGACCTCCAAGGTCCTTTTCCAACTCTAACAGATACCTTTAATGATACCTTTAACACCATCAAACTTCTGTAATGATACCTTTAACACCATCAAACTTCAACATCTGCAAATCCAAGGTCCTTGGAAACGGTAGGTGGATAAAAATGCCAAATCTAGCTCCAACATCTGTCTGACTGTGCAACCAGCTATATTTTGTTACTCTTGTATGCTTTCCAATTCTCAATGACTTTGGGCAGCTCACAATAGCAATAGCACTTAGACTTACAGGCCGCTTCACCGTGCTTTACAGCCCTCTCTAAGCAGTTTACAGAGTCAGCCTATTGACCCCAACAATCTGGGTCCTCATTTTATCCACCTCGGAAGGATGGAAGGCTGATGTAGTGTCCCACTCCTCCGCTGACGGCCGGGTCAGGGAAATCCGAATCAGGCGTGCCTCTGCAGCTCTGCCAAAGTCCTAGCAAAGTCCTCAGGGCAGGCTGGAGACCAGAAAGTGACTTCAGCAAGATATGTTTAGACTTTGCCTGACTCAGAGAATGCCAGAAAGCAGGTCCTTTATATAGGCCATGGGGTGTGGCTCCATGACTCAGCACTTATCCAGGCCTGCCCCTCCCTTCCTTCTGTTGCCTCCGTCTATCAAGTCTTCTGACGCGAGGGTCACTCCAGTCTGCAGCTGTTGGCAATTGACCTCCCTCAGGCTCACATGCTGTGGAGGAGGGGGAGGGGTCTAGTTGCTCCGTTTGCCTGGGCATGGAGCCAGAGCTGGGGGCTGGAGATACTTCCTCCTCTTCAGCCTGTCTGGGCATGGAGCCAGGGCTGGGGCCGGGAGGCATACTAGGACATTCCTCCGTGTTCGGAAGCAGATAAGAAGGCCCCGGCTGTGGTGAGATCGGAAGAGACACAACAGCTGAGTTAACCTTGAGTCTGGTGAGATTCGAACTGCTGACCTACTGTCAGAAGGCAGTCAGCAGAAGTAACCTGCAGTACTGAACTCTAACCACTGCACCATTGCGGTTCATTAGTCAAACTTAAAAAAAATACCCAGTAAAATCAATTCTACTGACTACTAGTGACATAGAGGTTTACACTATCCACAAAAATTCCCAGGACAGCGTGAGAATCTTTATACACATCACGGAAGGAGAACTTTATCATGGGAATAAGTGACAAATTAGTGAACTAAAAGGAGAAATGTTGAAGCATCTCTCATCTTTACATCACGATCCTTAAAATTGTGGGTTTCAGATGGTGGTGGAATTCAATTTTTTTTACTACTGGTTCTGTGGGCGTGGCTTGGTGGGCATGGCAGGGGAAGGATACTGCAAAATCTCCATTCCCTCCCCACTCCTGGGGGAAGGATATTGCAAAATCTCCATTCCCACCCCACTCTGGGGCCAGCCAGAGGTGGTATTTGCCGGTTCTCCAAACTAATCAAAATTTCCACTACCGGTTCTCCAGAACCTGTCAAAACCTTCTGAATAGCACCCCTGGTTTCAGATACTCTAATTTTAAAATCTTTGTGCTCTTCTATTTTGATGACTAGCTTTACATTGGAAAATTAGTCCAGAAAAAGACTATTGAGATTTTGATAACTATCAATATATAAAGGTCACAAAAATATCTTTGATGTGAAAAATCAGGAGCAGAAATTACTAGTTAAGACATTTGTCTACGATCTACCAAAAATCTTACCTTTCTGAAACAATTGGTGCAAGCTCTTTAGATCTGGTGAGAAGAAGATTACTAGGTCCATGTAATGGACCACTGGAGTGATTGACAACGGCCAAAGCAGGACAAGCTGTAGAGAAAATATAATGGGTTAGAAGTCCTGCTCAGATTGATGGTAGCTCAACAGATGAAGAACAATGGATTTCAAACATAATAGGTCTTGCTTACAAGGTCCAAAAAGAAGAATCTGTCAGATGTGTTATTAGACAATTCACAGAATTAAATGTCAGAGTAGCAGGTGATCGTAAGCAGATCTTTTGAAGAAAACATTATTTCTGTTCTGGGACAAGGAAGTAGCTAGTTGCTAAAAGTCTCACACAACTAGATATGTCATGTGTCTTGCCTAATCATGTGAACATCATATGATAAGAAGATCTGGTTTCTGTCTTTGCAAGATAATTGCCAACTGAATCTAGAAGGATGAGACTGCACATAAACCTAGGCAGCACTCAGAAAATATTGCTGTTGTTGTTTAATTTCAGTAGGACTGGTTTTCTCATCTGAGAAGTTTTTCTTCTGACCCTAAATCTTGGTCTTTATGCTAAACATAATACAAGTTCCTCTTTTTTCCTATGTTCTGTCACATACAACTAAGTGTCAGGGTTCCGATAGATGCCCTAACGAAATCATGAGCCTCAAACCAAGCTTCAAAAGAAATCCAGTCATTTATTAGCAGCTTCATGTCGACATTGTTCCAAGTGAAGCCAACTCTAACCCCACGTAATTTATGACCCAATCTTGGCCCTGTTTCCCCCCCTCACCCCAGAGTGTGTCATCAGTCATTCACCAATGGACCAATTTTGTGGGTTGTGGAAATCACTCCCCTCCAGCTGCTGTGGGTAACCCTGGGAGACAGCCTTGAGAGAGAGATCTCTGGAATGTGCTTGTTTTTTGCTGCTGTGCTGTTTTGCTGTTTTCCCATCCCCCTTGCCTATGGCAATTCGAGAGCAGGTCAGAGATGCTTTGCGAGTTGACACTAAGATGTCAGTTCAAGGGTCTGAATTTATTGGGGCAGGTGTGTGTGTCTTGCAAAAAGAATTGAATGCCATGGAGTGATGCTCTCAATTGCCTGTCTCCTTGAGATACAGATTATTCTGCATAGCTGAACAGCGTATGAATCCTTACCCAGTCTGGCCAGCCTCTTTTTGAAAATTCCCATTTTTTCCCCCAATGAGTCTGTGCTATCTCTTTGCACAGTGAGACTCAGAAGATAGCATTCCTGAGGTTTTCCCAAAGATGCTTTTTCAAAAGGCGACTGGATTTGGTGTGTTTTTCCCTTGAAGACATTTTGCTTCTCATCCAAGAAGATTCTTCAGTTCTGACTGAAAGGTGGAGAATGGAAGGATTTATCTTCCTTGACTTTTGAAAAAGCACCTTTAGGATAACCCTGACCTGGATAATGAAGAATCTCCATTGACATTATTAAGGATTCCCCTTTTTCAGTGTAACTCATCATGTTATTTTTGTCTAGGGAGATTCCCAGTCATCCAGGTTGTGGCTGTCCCAAAGTTTCTTTTTTTCAAGAGCCAACTAGACTTTCTTGGTTTTTCCTTGAAGACATTTGGCTTCTCATCCAAGAAGCTTCTTCAGCTCTGATTGGGTGGTGGAGAATGGAAGGATTCATACTCCTTGCAGACAGCTGGTCATTTGCATTCTTTTAGAGAGTCGTTGAGTCCACTTGGAGATTTGTCTGTGTCCTCAGGGTCACCTGAGTAGTGCAAATGGACATGGATATATATATATATTACAGATGACCCCATTCCCGTTAAAGAGCTTGGAGTTTTCATGTCAAATGATCTAAGTGCCAAAGCCCACTGCAACTACATAGCAAAAAAAGCTCTTAAGAGTTGTAAACCTAATTTTGCATAGCTTCTTTTCCAAAAACACCACACTACTAACCAGAGCATATAAAACATTTGCTAGACCAATTCTTGAATATAGCTCACCTGTTTGGAACCCTCACCACATCTCTGACATCAATACAATTGAACATGTCCAGAAATATTTTACAAGAAGAGTTCTCCATTCCTCTGAAAACAACAAAATACCTTATCCCACCAGACTTGAAATCCTAGGCTTAGAAAACTTGGAACTCCGTCGCCTACGACAAGACCTAAGTTTAACTCACAGAATCATCTATTGTAATGTCCTTCCTGTTAAAGACTACTTCAGCTTCAATTGCAATAATACTAGAGCAACCAATAGATTTAAACTTAATGTCAACCGCTTTAATCTAGATTGCAGAAAATATGACTTCTGTAACAGAATCATCAGTGCTTGGAATACTTTACCTGACTCTGTGGTCTCTTCCCTTAATCCTAAAATCTTCAACCAAAAACTGTCTACTATTGACCTCACCCCATTCCTAAGGGGACCATAAGGGGCGTACATAAGCGCACAAACGTGCCTACCGTTCCTGTCCTATTGTTTTTTCTTTTCTTCTTCCTATATATATATATATGCTTATACCTCCTTATATTTACCCATATATGTGTTTATATATTATATAATCTTTTTGTATGATACCTACATATATTGTTATGACAAAATAAATAAATAAAAATAAATAAATGGAGCATTCTTGGAACTGCTATGTACCCAAAAATACTATGCTCCCAGGTTTGGTTGAAGTTTGCTGGGGATGGTGCAACTGAAAGGGTGTTCGGCAATTCCTATCATGGTTCAGGGCTGATCCTACCTTTGTTCAGACCTTCAATATATCCTGTCTTGAATGGATTTCCGCCTGAAGTATTTGCTTTGCCTATGAATAGAGCTTACCTAGATATTTGGCTTCTTTTAATAAGCTCTTTCTCTCTTAAGTGCTGGCATCTGCTGAGGGCTATTAAGAAAGGTGGGAGCTGCTTTCTCCCTCTAAAAAAAACCATGTTTCTCCATTTCTCATCCAGGGAAATATAATAGTGTTATGTATTAATGCTGTACCTTTAAATATTTGAGCGGGAAATCAGCACGTTGCTGATTGGTCGAAACCTCCAACAGAACTATATAAAAGGAGAGGGTTTTCGCCCAGCCTGTTGCTGGGTTCACCCTATATTAAAGAGCTGTTGTCACTACCCTGGTCTCCAGCCTCGTTACTTCCCGAACTTAACATTGGCGACGAGGATGGGATCTCGAGGCTAAGGAGAACCAGAACCGAGCTGAAGCACGATAGTTCCGAACCCAGCAAACTCAGGGCAGAAACGCGGAAATGGCAAACACGCCACCCGCACCGTACAACCCGGTCAAGGAGAAATGGGGAACGTATATGACCCGTTTCAAAGCTTAGAAGCCAACGAACTACAGGGGATCCCGGATAACCGCAAACGGGCTTACTTCTTAAGCCATTGTGGGCCGGAGGTCATCGAGATTGCGGAAGCCCTGGCAGAGCCAACGCCGATACAATCGGTATCGTGGCCGACTCTGCAGACTTTGCTGAAGAACCATTTCGCGCCGACGCCGTCCAAATACGTGCAGCGGTTTGAATTCGGAGAACGTAGACAGATGGAGGGCGAATCCATCGGTGACTACATGGCCGCTAAGAAGAGCGCCCAAGGACCGCGGATACCGAGACCCAGACGAGGTGCTACTCGAGCAACTCATCCGAGGGGTCAAGGACATCCGCTTACGGCGACGGCTGCTAGCCAAGAGCAACCTGACACTAGCCAACGCCTGGACGGCCAGAGCACACGAAATGTCTACTAAAGCAGCAGAGACCCTGCAAAGCCTCTTCAATCCAAGGCGAGCTCAAAGCCAACGCCAGTACACCAGGAGGAGATTCAGTCCGAATCCGACGGTGAGGGCGAGGATGAGGAAGGGTCTGCCGGACTGAGAAACGCGACTTTGAGGACCGTGACGAGTGCGGAAGCTGCGGAGGGCAGCATCAGCGCCAACGCTGCAGGTTTAAAGACGCAACATGCCGGCGGTGTGGGAAGAAAGGGCACTTAGCTCAGGTTTGCAGAGCGCCCAACCTTCCGCCGAAAATTCAAATCGGCCAATCAAAACGCTGAACCGGAAAGGCGGCCCGCGATTGGTTCAAACAAGAAAGGCGCAAGTCTAACCAAACGACTGTCATTATAGGCCGCTACCAACCAAAGTGGAAAAGAAGATTTTCACAAAGCCCAAGATCGAGGGAGTACGGTGCAGGCTTGAAGTAGACACGGGATCAGCGATCACCATCATGTCCTGGGACACTCTGGCGAAGTCGCTGCCGTCCGTCGCGGCGCCACCTGCAAGCACAACGGCTACGAGTGCACGACTACCAGGGAATCGCATCCCTGTTCGAGGGACCACCTCCGTCCGAGTCGAGTATGGTCCACAAAAGACCCTGCCCATCACGATCGTCGAAGGAACTCTGCCCAGTCTGTTGGGACTAGACTGGTTTCGTGCCCTGGGCATGGGAGTGACTGGCATCTACAAGTGACTGTAACCTGAAAGACATTCTCTTTAACGAGTTCAAGATGTCTTCAAGGACTGCCTGGGCAAGTACAAGGGACCCCTATTTCCTTCAACTTAGACCCCAGGTAGCCCCCATTAGGCTTAAGGCGAGGAGAGTCCTTTGCCCTAAAACCAAAATTGATAAGGAGCTGGATAAGCTCATTAATCAGGGATTTTGGTGCCAGTCGATCACGCAAAGTGGGAGACGCCAATCGTCACCCCATAAAACCGGACGGGTCAATTAGAATTTGCGCTGACTACAAGGCGACGCTTAACAAAGCCTTACAGAAAAGCGCTTACCGGTTCCGTGGTGCAACACTTATTGCACTCTTTGGGGCAAGGGCAAGTCTTTGCAAAGTTAGACTTGGCCCAAGCCTACCAACAACTGCCAGTAGACGCCCGCACAGCCAAGCCCAAACGACAGACGCACAGGGGGCCTTCAAGTGCACCCGATTGCAATTTGGGGTCAGTGTGGCACCAGGGCTGTTCCAAAACCTGATGGAACGACTACTGCAGGGCTCCCAGGGTAGTTCCTACTGATGATGTCCTAATTTCAGGGAAAACATGGAGGAATTGGGGAGGCGGTTAAGAAAGGTCTTGAGCATTTTCCGGACAGCCGGATTAAAAGTCAAGACAAACAAATGCCAGATAGGGGTCGAATCCGTCGATTTCTTGGGCTACCGGATAGACAAGAAAGGAATTCACCCTACTGAGAGCAAGGTTAAGGCAATTAGAAGGCTCCAGCGCCCAAAAACAAAGCAGAGCTGCAGGCATTCCTGGATTGGTTAATTTTACGCGGTCTTTTAAAGAACAAAGCAACTGCTATGGAACCGCTGCATAGGCTCTTAGGAAAAAATACTGTTTGGTCTTGGGGAAAGTCAGAAAATAGGGCTTTTGAAGCAGTAAAGAACCTGCTCTCAAGTGATAGCCTGCTCATCCAATATCACGACTCATTACCCCTAGTGCTGGTTTGCGATGCCTCCCTTATGGGGTGGGGCTGTACTCAGCCATAGACTTCAAACGGCACAGAAGCCCCCATAGCGTTCTACTCTAGAACGATGTCCTCCCCAGAGAGGAACTACAGTCAATTAGACAAAGAAGCACTAGCCATTGTATCGGGGTCAAAAAATTCCACGAGTATGTCTTTGGGCGGAATTTTGAAATCGTGACTGACCACAGACCGCTACTAGGATACTGGCTGGCGATCACCAACGCCTGTGGCACTTTCGCCACGCTTGACCCGATGGACTATATTCTTAGCCGCTTATTCGTACAAGCTGCAGCATCGACCAGGAAAAGAAGTGGGGCATGCAGGCGCAAGCCGATGCCCACTACCAGGCGACCAAGACCCCACCCGGGACACCCATCCTACTTATTGACTCTTTGGACTCTGGCCCAGTCACATCTAAGGAAGTGGCTCGGCATCATACCGACATTGTGTTAAGGACTGTACTCGGTTGGGTACAGAGAGGGTGGCCGCTGCCGGGCGAAAGGTTCAAAGAATTTGTCAAAAAACGAGATGAGCTCTCGGCTCAAGGGGGGTGTCTGTTATGGGGTGATCGTGTAATAATTCCTGAAAAGTTAAGGGGAAAGGTATTGGACCTCCTCCACGAGGGTCACCCAGGGATCGTCAGGATGAAGGGGTTAGCCAGAAGCTATGTATGGTGGCCACTCATGGACGCAGAGATTGCTGAGAGGGTAGGGAAATGCCAGGCTTGCCAAGAGTCCAGACCTCTACCCCCAACGGCCCCAGTCAGGGAATGGGAAAAGCCCCAAGGGCCCTGGTCAAGAATCCACATTGATTTTGCTGGCCCTTTTCACGGCCAAACATTCCTAATAGTTGTGGATGCATTTTCTAAATGGTTGGAGGTCATACTCATGAAATCCACTACGGCCGAAGCAGTAATCGCAACCCTGCGCCACCTATTCGCAACTCACGGATTGCCGGACACTCTGGTGTCCGACAATGGGCCTCAATTCACGGCAGCCCAGTTTGAAGAATACCTGGCAGAGGAAGGCATCCGACATGCCCTCTCTGCGCCTTTCCACCCTGCGTCGAATGGCCTTGCAGAGCGTTCCGTCCGGAGCGCTAAGGAGGCATTGTCCAGGCTAAAGCCAGGTGACTGGCAAACAAAATAGACTTTTCCTAGCAGTCCAGCACAGAACCCCAAGCACGGCCACGGAAAAGCCCAGCCGAATTGCTAATGGGACGGAAACTCCGTGCCCACTTGACCGCTTGAACCCCATTACACACCAGAGGGTTACAAGGGGAACTAGAAAAGACAAGGAAATGAGCATAGGCGACCGGTGTGGGCCCGAAACTATGGGGACGGCCCTAGTTGGCTCACAGGACAAATAATAAAAGTAACTGGCCCAAAATCATACGTGGTAGAGCTACCAGACAACCGAGTGTGGAGGCGCCACATAGATCAGTTAAGGAAACGAATAACTGACCAAACTGAACCAAATGAAACATATCATGACCAATACCAATTTGAATCCACAGCTGACAATGACCCGGGAGGCGCAAGACTTAGCTGAGGTCCCAGAGTTCCAGCGACGCCATCAGGTTCCCGAGGAAGCAGCAGGAAATTGGAAAAAGTAATCCAAGGCCCGATGACCAAGAAAAAGAGTCGGCTAATAATCCGGAGCCCGTTGGCCCAGAGAAAGTGCTGGGAGGAGAAAACAGCCCCTCCGACCAGCTCAAAACACCACCCAGAACTGAACCGCGCAGGTCAGAAAGGACTAGGAGACGCCCAGGTTATTTGCGTGACTACGTCGAAAAATAACATGTAAATATTTATGTAAAAATAGGCAAAGTGTTTTCTGGGAGGGGAGGAGTGTTATGTATTAATGCTGTACCTTTAAATATTTGAGCGGGAAATCAGCACGTTGCTGATTGGTCGAAACCTCCAACAGAACTATATAAAAGGAGAGGGTTTTCGCCCAGCCTGTTGCTGGGTTCACCCTATATTAAAGAGCTGTTGTCACTACCCTGGTCTCCAGCCTCGTTACTTCCCGAACTTAACAAATATTCTGCCTTTTTAATATTGCTCAAAATATTTCATTCTTCTAGGAGAGGGGTGGGTGCTAACTTTCTAGTGTACCATCATTGTGATATTTTTCTGGAACGGTCCTGGGTACAGATTAGAAGGAAAAATCTTGCTTCCTACATTTTCCCCCAATCTTCTACAGGAACTTTCATAACATAGATAGAATAGGAGATGGATAGAATTCTTTATTGGTCAAGTGTGATTGGACACACAGGGAATTTGTCTTTGGTGCATATGCTCTCAGTGTACATAAAGAAAAAATAAAATACATTCGTTAAGAATCATAAGATACAACACTTAGTGATAGTCATAGGATATTAATAATACTAGGAAACAATAAAAACAATATAAGTTGTAAAGATACAAGCAGCGTGAATATAGCCATAAGTGGGAAAAGATAGGTAAGGATGAGAAGAAGAATAGTAAGAGTAGTTAATTTGACTGTGTTGTGGGAATTAGTTGTTTAGCAGAGTGATGGCATTCAGGAAAAACTGTTCTTGTGTCTAGTTGTTCTGGTGTGCAGTACTCTATAGCATCGTTTTGAGGGTAGGAGTTGAAACAGTTTATGTCCAGGATGTGAGGGGTCTGTAGATATTTTCTCAGCCCTCTTTTTGACTTGTGCAATATAAAGGTCCTTAAAGGAAGGCAGGTTGGTAGCAATTGTTTTTCTGCAGTTCTAATTATCCACTGAGGTCTCTGTCTAGTTTGGTTGAAGAGCCAAATCAGACAGTTAAAAAGGTACAGATGACAGACTCAGTAATTCCTCTGTACAACATTTTCTCCAGGTTTTTTTTTTTAATTTTTTTTTTATTTGCATTTATATCCCGCCCTTCTCCGAAGACTCAGGGTCTAGTTTGGTTGAAGAGCCAAATCAGACAGTTATAGAGGTACAGATGACAGACTCAGTAATTCCTCTGTACAACATTTTCTCCAGGTTTTTTTTTTAATTTTTTTTAAATTTGCATTTATATCCCGCCCTTCCCCGAAGACTCAGGGCGGCTTACACTATGTCAAGCAATAGTCTTCATCCATTTGTATATTATATACAAAGTCAACTTATTGCCCCCAACAATCTGAGTCCTCATTTTACCTATCTAATAAAGGATGGAAGGCTGAGTCAACCTCGGGCCTGGTGGGACTTGAACCTGCAGTAATTGCAAGCAGCTGTGTTAATAACAGACTGTCTTAGCAGTCTGAGCCACCAGAGGTTAAAAAAAACACAACTCTTTATATTTTATTTCTCTAGCAAGAAAAACATTTTTTATCTTATAAGAAACATCTACTTTTACGGAAGGTTTGAAACTGTTTGTAACAGTGGTGAAATTCAAAATTTTTCCCTACCGGTTCTGTGGGCATGGCTTGGTGGGTGTGGCTTGGTGGTCATGTGACTGGGTGGGCATGGCTTGGTGGTCATGTGACCAGGAAAACCAACTATCACACTTTACACAAAATAACACAAGAGCTACACCACTGACTCCCACATAATGCAAAAGCAGCTGGACTTTACACAAAATGGCCCCTGCAACAAGCAGGAACCTCACAGAGTCGCAGAGAGCTCAAAAACCAACTATCACACTTTACACAAAAATACAGGTTTGGGTAATAGGTAGTAAAAAAAAATGTTTTAAAAAGTTTAAAAAAAGGTTCCGACGTCGCACAGCTGATTGTCACAGCTGATCTTGGGAACTTTTTTTTGAAAAAAATTAAAACATTTTTTACTACCTATTTGCCGGAATCGGTAATAAAATAATGGTTAAAAAAACAGTTCCAACAATCAGCTGTGCCGCGCGATCCTCAGAACTTTTTTTTTTTACTTTTTAAAACATTTTTTTACTACCGGTTCAGGCAAAACAGTAGCATTTTCACTACCTGTTTAGGTGAACTGCCCCGAACTGGTAGCATTTCACCCCTAGTTTTTAAGCTTCTATCTAGTTTTGGGAAACAAAACTTTGTTATGCTTTATTTCTCCAGCAAAAATAATAACAATACAGTTTTGTATTCATAAAAGGTATCCATGATTAAAGAAAAGCTAAAATATTGCATTTACAGAGGCTTTGAAATTGTGTTTGTACACTTTTATCAGATCTCAGGAGCTTCAACTTCCCTGAAGACTCTTTGAAAAATGACCTTGATGTTCTCCCTGGAATGAACTCATTTCTTTCTCCCAACCAGGAAATAAATTACTGGCTTAATGCTGCTGTTTAGGGAAGCGCTCAGATAAAAATAAAACGGAAATGGAGAATTGCTCAAGATATAATTCATGTCAAGAAAATGAGCAATAAACATATAGATATATAATGGAAGGTTAAGAATAAGGAAACAGAGAAGAGTAATTAAGATCATCACTAAAAGTCTTCCCCGTTTGATCTGTTTGGATTTAAAACCTGTTTTGATGACTAGGATCACCGTAGCGATTGTGGTCAGTGGAAGACAAAGTACAGCAATCACAACTAAATAGAAATTCCAGATGACACCATATCTAAATGAATATTGCCCAACGTGCAAACTCCCACCCAGGAGAAAATCCAGAGGTAAGCACAGCAAGCAGAGGACAAATATTTTGGCCAGGGACAGCAATGGCATTCTGGGGATAAGACAGACACGCACCGGTCAATGCTGATGGCTGTCAGAAGGAACAGACCATTAATATGCATTGTGTTGTGTCTTCCTCGCTTTCCCTGCAGCCCGGTCCCTCTTATCTCCTGCCGAACGCTGAGGAATGTCCTGGCATGCCTCCAGGCCCCAGCCCTGGCACCATGCCCAGACAGGCCGAGCAAGACGAAGGGCCTGACGTGCCTCCAGCCCCCAGCCCTGGCTCCATGCCCAGGCAAACGGAGCAACTAGACCCCCCCCCCAAAGCATGTGAGCCTGAGGAATGTGAATTGCCAACAGCTGGAGCCTGGAGAGATCCTCGCTTCAGGAGAATTGATAGGTGGCGTCAGCAAAAGGAAGGGAGGGGCAGGCCTGGATAAGTGCTGAGTCATGGAGCCACACTCCATGGCCTATATAAAGGATCTGCTTTCTGGCATTCTCCGAGTCAGGCAAAGTCTACCTTGGATTGCTGAAGTCACTTCCTGGTCTCCTGCCTGCCTTGAGAACTTTGCTAGGACTTTGGCAGAGCTGCAGAGGCACGCCTGATTCGGACTTCCCCGACCCGGCCGTCACTGGAGGAGTGGGACACGGCACATTGTGCTGAAGATAGCAAAGAAGATGATTGATGGAATTCCTGATGGCATAAAATACGCCAAACAATGCAAGCACAATATAGCCATACAGAGCAGGAATCTGAAGTCGGCAATAGCTAAATTCAGAATCAACACAGTGAAAGGGTTTCTCTTAATCTGAAAGCCGAGTAGCAGATGACAATTCCATTCTCAAGAAGTCCAGTGCAGCGGATGATTAATATGACCGAGGATATATGGTTAACATAGACAGATGTAGTTTGGTACCCATCGAAACAATTGCTCCTATCATAGTCAAAATAGTCTTCATTCATGTTTGCCGGGCTGAAGTTCATAGAGAGATTTTTCATAATGCTCCATTTTCTCTTCCTTTAGAATTGAAGTTCCTATTAGCAGAAAAGAACACTAAGTGAATTCATAATTCCTAAAAAATTGTCATGGCTTTATAATTACAATATATATATATATATATATTAGTGGCCAAAATTGTGGAAACCTTTTGGGAAAAGTGTATTTTTGAGGTTTGGTGGCTAATAACACCACTTTTCTTTTCTTTTCTTTTCTTTTTTTGGAGTTTCAAGATAATCCTATTCCATTGTTGGAATGGCCTGGGAATAGCTCAGACCTTAACGCAATTGAAACTCTAGGGAGCAGACTAAAGAAACTTGTTAGTTGGAAGCGACCCAGCAATAAAACCCACCTAAAGCACACTGGGAATATAAAAGCTGACCAAATCAGCAGAGTAAATAAATCCATTTAGAATAGAATTTGAATAGAATAGAATAGAATAGAATAGAATAGAATAGAATAGAATAGAATAGAATAGAATAGAATAGAATAGAATTTTTATTGGCCAAGTGTGATTAGACACACAAGGAATTTGTCTTGGTGCATACGCTCTCAGTGTACATAAAAGAAAAGATACCTTCATCAAGGTACAACACTTAATGATGGTCATAGGGTACAAATTTAACATTTAATGATACAACACTTAACGATAGTCATAGGCTACAAATAAGCAATCAGGAAACAATCAACATCAATATAAATCATAAGGATTGCCAGCAACAAAGTTACAGTCATAGAGTCATAAGTGGAAGGAGATGGGTGATGGGAACGATGAGAAGATTAATAGTGCAGATTTAGTAAATAGTTTGACAGTGTTGAGGGAATTATTTGTTTAGCAGAGTGATGGCATTTGGGGAAAAACTGTTCTTGTGCCTAGTTGTTCTGGCGTGCAGTGCTCTATAGAGTCGTTTTGAGGGTAGGAATTGAAACAGTTTATGTCCAGGATGTGAGGGATCTGTAAATATTTTCATGGCCCTTTTCTTGATTCGTGCAGCATACAGGTCCTCAATGGAAGGCAGGTTGGTAGCAATTATTTTTTCTGCAGTTCTAATGATCCTCTGAAGTCTTTGTCTGTCTTGTTGGGTTGCATAGACATTAGATGGATTGACATTTGCTTTTAAGTGAAGTTCCTCCTGCCTAAATCTGTGAAGTTTCCTATCTATCTCTTTCTTTGTGGGTCATAAAAAGAGATACCTCTGATTATCTACAAAACATTTGTCATCCAGGTACAGAGACAGTTCAAACCTCAGGAAATAGTGCTTGACTTTAATTGTTTATTTCTAAACAATTGGTGTGTTTAAATTATGCCACAACCACTGAATCCATTTTCAATGTCAGATTTCAATTTCTCAGAATTATCAACTTTGATCGCTTACATTCTCACTTGTCTCTTGATGTCAAGTCCATGAGGTAATCATAATTTCCTTCAGCAGATGTATAAAAATGCAACTACCCCAATACTAAAGAATGAGGCCTCTCCATACCTCATTACCAGCTACTCCAAATCTCCCAGTTATTTAATAACCCAAATGCGATAAATAAATAGAAGCAAACAACCCAAGAAAATTATATATGGTATTAGTGTAGCTCTACATGTATGTTTTTATTATAGTGAATAGAAGGGCCAGGGGAGACATGAGAGGAGTCTTCCAATATTTGAGGGGCTGCCACAGAGAGAAGGGGGTCAAGCTATTCTCCAAAGCACCTGAAGGCCATAATGGATGGCCATAATGGATTCCATAATGGATTCCATAATGGATGGAAACTGATCAAGGAGAGATTCAATCTGGAAATAAGAAGAAATTTTCTGACAGTGAGAACAATTAACCAGTGGCACAGAAGTTGCCTTTGGAAGTTGTGGGAGCTTCATCATTGGAGGCTTTCAAGAAGAGATTGGATTGCCATTTTTCAGAAACGGTGTAGGGTCTCCTGCTTGGGTGGGTTGCATTGGGCATGGCTGGTCTAATGAAGAGAAGGACCATGGGAGACATGATAGCAGTGGTCCAATCTTTGAGGGGCTGCCACAGAGAGAAGGGGGTTAAGCTATTTTCCAAAGCACCTGAAGGCCACACAAGGAACAATGGATGGAAATTGATCAAGGAGAGATTCAACCTGGAGATAAGGAGAAACTGAGAGCAATCAACCAATGGAACAGAAGTTGCCTTTGGAAGTTGTGGGAGCTTCATCACTGGAGAGTTTCAATAAAAGATTGGACAGCCATTTGTCAGAAATGGTGTAGGGTCTCCTGCTTGGGCAGGATGACCTACAAGGTCCCTTCCAACTCTGTTAATCTGTTAATTTGTTATACGGGTAGTATCAAATGGTTTGCAAATATATATATAAGCTGTTGCTACAAGGAGCAGCTATGTGGTGGATGGTAGTTTGTATAAATTGTGTACCATCCTACCTTGTTCATATTCTCTTCTGAGGTTTGTTATTTTTTCCCCTCAAAATTGTATCTATGGTAGAGTTGTGCGAAAGTTCCTTTGGTCTACATATAAAGGAGAAAGTTCTAAAAATGCACTTTCTCCTTCGGAAGAAGCTGGCATATTTGCTGAGTTCCAGTTATTCAAAGAAAAATAATGGTAGCTCTGTTGTGGTTCCACAGTAAGCTGAAAAGAAAGAAAAAATAAATTCTCAAACCAGCTGATGCTCAATTATCAGAGAGATCCAACCCCAAACCAGAAATTGTGCAAAGCACATTTAACCGCTTAAATTTTAACTTATTAAATTTATTGAGTGTATCTCTTTCCTCTCTTTCTTTGGTAGGGAGAAGGAGGTGCAGGGACCAAGAAATGTAAAGTTTTGAGATTCTTCAGCCCTGCATGTAAGGCGTGTGTTTAAAAATCCCAGAATCTTCGTACACTATCACGAAGGGTGGGTGGGGGACTTTATCAAGGAAATGAAGTGCAAAGTAGTTGAAAAATAACATTGGGCAAGCTAACAAGAGAAATGTTAGAGCATCTCTCATCTTTATATCATGACCATTAAAACTGTGGATTGCAGATATTTGTACTGTTCTGTTTTGATGGCTAGCATAACGTTGGGAAATTAGTCCAGAAAAACTCAATTGAGATTTAAATAACTATCAGCATATAGGATCACGTACTTCGGTTTTAATTTACATGAAAGCTGGGACATGATCACTGAAGTATACCAAAAAAGCCAACACAGTTCTGGGCTGCATAAACAGACGGATAGAATCAAGAACACGTGAAGTGTTAATACCACTTTATAATGCCTTGGTAAGGCCACACTTGGAATATTGCATTCAGTTTTGGTTGCCACGATGTAAAAAAGATGTTGAGACTGTAGAAAGAGTCCAGAGAAGAGCAACAAAGAGGATTAGGGGACTGGAGGCTAAAACATATGAAGAACAGTTGCAGGCACTCAATATGTCTACTTTAATGAAAAGAAGGACTAGGGAAGACATGATAGCAGTGTTCCAATATCTCAGGGGCTGCCACAAAGAAGAGGGAGTCAAGCTCTTCTCCAAAGCACCTGAGGGCAGGACAAGAAGCAATGGGTGGAAACTAATCAAGGAGAGAAGCAACTTAGAACTAAGGATAAATTTCCTGGCAGTGAGAACAATTAACCAGTAGAACAACTTGCCTCCAGAAGTTGTGAAAGCTCCAACACTGGAAGTTTTAAAGAAGATGTTGGATAACCATTGGTTTATGGTATAGGGTCTCCTGCTTGAGCAGGGGGTTGGACTAGAAGGCTGCCACAAAGAAGAGGGAGTCAAACTATTCTCCAAAGCACCTGAGGGTAGAACAAGAAGCAATGGGTGGAAACTAATCAAGGAGAGAAGCAACCTAGAACAAAGGACAGATTTCCTGACAGTTAGAACAATGAATCAGTGGAACGACTTGCCTGCAGAAGTTGTGAATGCTCCAACACTGGAAATTTTTAAGAAAATGTTGGATAATCGTTTGTCTGAAATGGTGTAGGGTTTCCTGCCTGGGCAGGGGGTTGACTAGAAGACTTCCAAGGTCCCTTCCAACTCTGTTATTATATTATTATTATTATTATTATTATTATTATTATTATTATTATTATTATTATTATTAGTAGTAGTAGTAGTAGTAGTAGTAGTAGTAGTAGTAGTATAGTAAAGGATAGAGAAAGCTCGAACAGCATTCTCCAAAATGAAAAAGGTCTTTTGCAGTCACGACATAAGCCTAAAACTGAAAATCAGGCTTATCAGATGTTACATCTTTTCTATCCTGCTCTACGGAGTAGAAAGCTGGTCTCTGACAGAAAACCCACTTGAAAAAACTAGAAGCATTTGAAATGTGGATTTACAGGCAGCTGTTACTTATAAAATGGGTTAACAAAATCACCAATGAGGAAATGATAAGCCGCCTGGGAAAGCAAAGGGGAATCATCAAAGCCATTAAAAAGCAAAAGTTAAAATATTTTGGACATGTGATGCGACACCCAGAAAAATACAGCATCCTTCACTTAATCCTCCAAGGAAAGATTGAAGGCAAACGAGGTCCAGGCAAAAGAACATCATGGCTTAAAAATCTAAGGGACTGGTTTGGACAAAACTCAGCAGCACGTTTTCATGTGGCTGTTGAGAAAAATACGATTGTCAACATGATCGCCAGCATCTGATGACAGATATGGCACAACAACAAGAAGAGGCGACGCCCAGGGGAAGGGCCTTCTCTGTGGGGGCTCCCACCCTCTGGAACGAACTCCCCCCAGGACTCCGTCAACTTCCGGACCTCCGAACCTTCCGTCGCGAGCTCAAGACGCATTTATTCATCTGTGCAGGACTGGCTTAGATTTTAAATTCATAGATTTTAAATTTATAGGGGTTTTAAATTTGGTTTTAAGATTTATATTTATATTTTTAATATTTGGCATTAGAATAAGTTTTTTAATAGTTATTTTAATTGTATACAAATGTTTTATGTGCCTGTGAACCGCCCTGAGTCCTTCGGGAGATAGGGCGGTATATAAATTTGAATAATAAATAAATAAATAAATAAAGAAGATCAGCATATAAATGTCACAAAAACATTTTGATGTTGAAATCTGAAACATAAATTGTTAAATAGATGAATATTATTGCATTTGTCTAGGATCTACCAAATATCTTACCTCAGTTGGTCCAAGGTCTTCAGATTTGGTGAGAAGAAGATTACTAGGTCATATAATTGGCTGTTGAAGTGACCAACAATGGCCAAATCAGAACAAGTTGTAGAAAAAAATAAAATAGGTTTTAAGCCCTGCTCAGATTAATTGTAGCTCAATAGATGAAGGAAAGCAATTTCCAAGCACAATACGATTTTCTTATAATGTCCAAAATTTGACGTACATCAAAAAGAACCTGTTGGATGTGCTGCTGGATAATTCACAGGGTTAAATGTCAGAGTGGCACGCAATCATAAGCAGATCTTTTGCAGAAAATATTCTTTTTGTTCTGGAATGAGGAAAGCAGTTCTTGTTAAAAGTGTCACACAATTAGATATTTTGTCTAATCATTGTGAACATTTAACGATAAGAAGATTTGGTTCCTGTTTTGTAGGATTATTGTCAGTCATCAAAGGAGGAGGCTGCCCACAAACCTAATCAAATCTGTGGTAAAGAAAAATTATTATTATTTATTTCAGCTGGAGATTGGTTTCCTCATCTGAGAATTTTTATCATGAACCTCATCTGAGAATTTTTATCATGAACCTCATCTGAGAATTTTTATCATGAACCTCTGCTCCTAAAGCTTTGATCTTCCGGTTAAAAATTGAGAAAGACTTTTGATTGCTCAATATTGGAAGAAAGAAGAATTACCTACAATTGAAGAATGGACACTCAAAGTATCAAATCTGGCAGAAATGGCAAAAATTTCTGCTTATTTGAAAGACTATACACAAGAAAAATATATTTTAGAATGGAAAATGTGGATTGATTATATTCAAAATAAGTATCAGATAAAAAAATATTGAATAGCATATGAGTAAATTTAGGAAATATTTTGTATTAGATATATTTTTGAAGGAGAGGGGAATTGAGAGTGTGATTATGTGTGGAGTGACTAGAGATTATAATTTAAGATTTATTTTGGATTATGATTGTTAGTTTTGATACCCTGCATTTTGTTCTGGGAAGTCGGGGTGGGGGGTAAGGGAGGGAATTGGGGGGGTTGAGGGTACAGGGTGGAGTGATGGTTAATGTACAGGGATTATTGAAGATTTATAAATATAATTAATGTAGGGTCGGGTCTGCCCAGCTACCATTTTAGAATGGTGGGGAGGGAGAAAAGAGGAGAGAGTAGGAGGTAGGAAAGAGGAGAAGAGGGGTAGAAGAGGAAGGAAGAGGGGTAGAAGAGGGAGAAGGAAGGTATAGGGTGGAGGGAGGAGAGGATGTAGATAAGAGAAGGGGAGGAAGGTCTGGAAAGTAGAAGAAGGTAGAAGAGGGAAGAGAGTTAAAAGGAGGGGGTGGTGACTGGGCAAGCCCGACTAATAGAATAGAATAGAATAGAATAGAATAGAATTTTATTGGCCAAGTGGGATTGGACACACAAGGAATTTGTCTTGGTGCATATGCTCTCAGTGTACATAAAAGAAAAGATACGTTCATCAAGGTACAACATTTACAACACAATTGATGATCAATATATCAATATAAATCATAAGGATTGCCAGCAACAAGTTATAGTCATACAGTCATAAGTGGAAAGAGATTGGTGATGGGAACTATGAAATGATTAATAGTAGTGCAGATTCAGTAAATAGTCTGACAGTGTTGAGGGAATTTTTGTTTAGCAGAGTGATGGCCTTCGGGAAAAAACTGTTCTTGTGTCTAGTTGTTCTGGTGTGCAGTGCTCTATAGCGTCGTTTTGAGGGTAGGAGTTGAAACAGTTTATGTCCAGGATGCGAGGGATCTGCAAATATTTTCACGGCCCTCTTCTTGATTCGTGCAGCAATTGTATATGACTGTACATTGGATGAGTTGTTGGATATGAAAGTAAAAATAAAACTTTTTTATAAAAAAAAAATAGTGGAAAATGAGTTCAAACCAGAAAAAGTCAAAGTTTGAAATTTTATTAGATTATCAAGGTATCAATATGGAACATTTTAAGATGAAATGCCAGATAAGAGAAATAGACAACTACTAAAAATAGTCTATTATATTTCCACGTCTCTGGATCACATTAAACCTTCCAAAATTATTTCATATCTGAAAGGGCTGGACCGAGCTGCTCAAAGTTGGTGAGTAGAAGATTATTGTGTCACAATATTGAAGTGAAACTGAAGTGACCAAGGATAGCAGGACCCGCAGGAAAAAATGGGTGTGCATATCACACACTCTGGTATTATGCCTCACCTTCATAGAGGCAATGCCTCTCATGCGCCCTCTCAAACTTCCTCACCCCTCCCCAACTTCCCACATGCACTCCCTCTCTCCTTCCCCCACTACACAGCAACCACTTATCAGCCTGCAGGACTGGGAGTTACAACTTCCTGCCAGCTTCCTCGCTAACCTGGCTGAATTTTTTTTTTTTTTTTTGGTCACAACATTATATACAAGCACATACAATGAAAGGAAACAATAGGACAGGAACGGTAGGCACTTTTGTGCACTTATGCACGCCCCTTATAGTCCTCTTAGGAATGGGGTGAGGTCAACAGTAGACAGTTTTTGGTTAAAGCTTTGGGGATTTTGAGAAGAGACCACAGAGTCAGGTAGTGTGTTCCAAGTGTTAATAACTCTGTTACAGAAGTCATATTTTCTGCAATCAAGATTGAAGCGGTTAACATTAAGTTTGAATCTATTGTTTGCTCTTGTATTATTGCGATTGAAGCTGAAGTAGTCTTTAACAGGAAGGACATTGCAATAGATGATTCTGTGTGTTAAACACAGGTCTTGTCGGAGTCGGCGGAGTTCTAAGTTTTGTAGTCCCAGGATTTCAAGTCTGGTGGTATAAAGTATTTTGTTGTTTACAGAGGAGTGGAGAACTCTTCTTGTAAAATATTTCTGGACTCATTCAATTGTATTAATGTCAGAGATGTGGTATGGGTTCCAGATAGGTGAGCTGTATTCAAGGATAGGTCTAGCAAATGTTTTATATGCTCTGGTTAGTAGTGGAAAAGAAGCTACGCAAGATTAGGTTTACAACTCTTAGAGCCTTTTTTCTATGTAGTTGCAGTGGGCTTTGGCACTTAGATCATTTGATATGAAAACTCCTAGGTCTTTAACAGGGTGGGGGTCATCTGTAAGGTAATGTCCATCAAGCTTGTACTTAGTGTTTGGGTTCTTTTTACCAATATGTAAGACTGAGCATTTGCTGGTTGAGATTTGGAGTTGCCAAGTTTTAGACCAATCGGATACAAAGTCAAGGTCTTTTAGAAGGGTAGTAGTATTGTTGGTGGTGTTAAATAGTTTGACATCATCAGCAAAGAGAACACAATAACTTGAGATATGGTCACAGAGATCATTTATGTATAGTATGAAGAGCGTTGATCCAAGAACGCTGCCTTGAGGAATGCTATTTTTTCCATTGTTTCCATTGAGGAACATCAAATTGTCTTGACTAAACATGGGATTCAGTTAATGATAGCAACTGGAACGAAACAAATTGCCATTGCTAAGGGATGTCATTATGCTTTATGACTGCATTGCTTAGTGATGGAAATTCTTGTCCAAATTATTATTCTAAGTCAAAGATGATCTGTATCGTATTTGTTTAGGCAAGCTACATATTGTAAATAGTATAAGTTGTTGGCTTTCAGTTTTGCAGTGCTCTTCTCTGCTTGGTATATTATTATTGGACATACACCAATATTGATTTCCATTGATAGATGTGACAAGGGCAGTGACAGCAAATAATAATAATAATAACAACAGAGTTGGAAGGGACATTGGAGGCCTTCTAGTCCAACCCCCTGCCCAGGCAGGAAACCCAACACCATCTCAGACAGATGGTTATCCAACATTTTCTTAAAAATTTCCAGTGTTGGAGCATTCACAACTTCTGCAGGCAAGTCGTTCTATTATTAATTGTTCTAACTGTCAGGAAATTTCTCCTTAGCTCTAAGTTGCTTCTCTCCTTGATTAGTTTTCACCCATTGCTTCTTGTTCTGCCTTCAGGTGCTTTGGAGAACAGCCTGACTCCTTCTTCTTTGTGGCAACCCCTGAGATATTGGAACACTGCTATCTCTGCATGTCTCCCCTAGTCCTTCTTTTTATTAAACTAGACATGCACAATTCCTGCAACGGTTCTTCATATATTTTAGCCTCCAGTCCCCTCATCATCTTTGTTGCTCTTCTCTGCACTCTTTCGAGAGTCTCAGCATCTTTTTTATATCACGGCAACCAAAACTGAATGCAGTATTCCAAGTGTGGCCTTACCAAGGCATTATAAATAAAACCATGATTTTAGCTTCTTCAGATGTTAGATCTTTGGAAGTCTCAAGGCACCACAGGTACAATGGTTAGATATTTGATTGTCTCAAGTCACTAGTACTGAATAGATGAAGTGTTCTTTCTCACCTGTGAGGTGACCATGTTTGGTGAGGTTTCCCTTGGCTGCAGGGACTTTTATAGTCACCAGGACTGTAAAAGATTTCCCAAGCCAGCTGGAAATAAGCTATCTTGGACAGATCTCTCCACAACATCACTTCAGGATGGTGGTGTCTAGCTTGAAGCACACTTTTGCTGTTGCCACCATTATCACTTTTTAACTTGCCAAAGATCTAGGAGGGAGGGGAGGGTGAAATGGAATGCAGGCTCCAGACTTCAAGAAGAACTGTGAGAACCAAGGACACTTGGCAGGTGTTTGCCAACCCCAGAGACTCTTTCTCATATCAAAGCAATGACACTCAATTGGACAATGTGAGCTGCACTAATAGGGAGAAGGGGAAATCAATATTATAGCTATGTGGGTTTGCATGGGAATTAGGTAGAGCTGGTTTTGCCTTCATCAGTGCTAAAATGATGTACTCAAGAAAGTGTTGCATTCAGACTTCTGAAGGTTTCAAACATTCTTGCTTCGGTTGGGTTTATCAATCATAGCCTTGACAGGTGGAAGTCTATGCTCTTAGTATACACAGGAGCCAGAATCAATATTGATGGAGGCTGGAACCCAGAAATAAGAGTACACCTGTAAAGTTTAATCTCATTGATGTCTACCGAAAAAGGAATCCTATTAGTTCCACTTACTCTTCACACAGTCTACATACATTTGATTGTGAATGCAGGATCCAATTCTCACCACTATCCTTATGATACAGCTCTATATCGTGGATTCAATTGCAAAACAGTTTCAATTACGGTACTGTCATTTTTATTATTTTCTGGGATGGTCCTGGATATATTCATAATAGCATAGAGGGGAAAAAAGGCTTCCCACGTATTTCCCCCAATCTTCAAGATGAACTCCTGTAACATAATAGATAATAAAATTCTTTATTGTCCAAGTGTGATTGGACACACAAGGAATTTGTCTCTGGTGTAAAAGCTCTCAGCATACATGCAAGCAACATGTGATAAATCATGATCATAATCATCATAAAATGCATTCATCGTAAATCATAGCATACAACACTCATGTCAACCCTGAAGTGAATCTTCCTAAGGCCATCTTTATAGTTTCAGGGTTGCCACTGGATGGGAAGGGGGGGGAGGAAACTAGATAGCTGGGTGTTTGTAGCCAAAATAAAAAGTTTTCCTGTGAGAACCAAGGACCTTTCAACAGGTGGCTGGAAGGAGGAGGAGGAGAAAGTAACCAAGCAACCAGCCAGGACCTCTATTGACCTCTATATTGACCATCATTTGTGTTGTAAATGTTGTACCTTGATGAACGTATCTTTTCTTTTATGTACAATGAGAGCATATGCACCAAGACAAATTCCTTGTGTGTCCAATCACACTTGGCCAATAAAGAATTCTATTCTGTTCTGTTCTGTTCTGTTCTGTTCTGTTCTGTTCTGTTCTGTTCTATTCTATTCTATTTCTTTTATGTACACTGAGAGCATATGCACCAAGACAAATTCCTTGTGTGTCCAATCACACTTGGCCAATAAAAATTCTATTCTATTCTATTCTATTCTATTCTATTCTATTCTATTCTATTCTATTCTATTCTATTCTATTCTATTCTATTCTATTTCTTTTATGTACACTGAGAGCATATGCACCAAGACAAACTCCTTGTGTGTCCAATTACACTTGGCCAATAAAAAATTCAATTCTATTCTATTCTATTCTATTCTATTCTATTCTATTCTATTCTATTCTATTCTATTCTATTTCTTTTATGTACACTGAGAGCGTATGCACCAAGACAAATTCCTTGTGTGTCCAATCACACTTGGCCAATAAAACCTATTCTATTCTATTCTATTCTATTCTATTCTATTCTATTCTATTCTATTCTATTCTATTCTATTCTATTCTATTCTATTGGACAATGGATGGATGACTTGTGGGAAAAGGGGAACTTTCACTTTTAACTGGGTGAAAACCACAGGAAGCAATCAACTTGAAACTGTTTTTGTAAACTTCTTTGTGGTTTCAGGAACTTCATCTTCTTTGAAGACTCTTTGAAAAATGGCCTTTATGCTCCCCGTGGACTTAGCTTGTTTCTTTCTGCCAACCAGAAAATAGATCACTGGGTTAACGCTGCTGTTCAGGCAAGAACAGAGATTAAAATATAAAAAAAATAGAAAACTGAGCGAGGTATGATTGATGCCAAGAAAAAGAGTAGTGAACACATAAATGTATAGTGGAAGGGTAAGAATAAGGAAACAGAGAAGAGTAATTAAGATCATCACTAAAAGTTTTCCCCGTTTGACTTGTTCGGATTTAAGACATATTTTGATGAAGAGGATCAGACTGGAAATCGTGCTCAATGGAAGGCAAACCACAGCAGTCACAACCAGATCAAAATCCCAGGGAACATAAGAAAAAACTAAATTCTTGATATTGCTGCCAATTCCAACCAGGAAGAAAGAGAAGATCCAGAGGAGGGCGCACACAACAGGAGACAAATACTTTGGCCGGGAATAATGATACCACATCGGGAAGACAACAGCCACACAACGGTCCACGCTGATCGCTGTCAGAAGAAACAGACCATTGATATACATGAGGTCGAACAAATAAAACATCACCCAACTTTGAAACGGTTGAACAGCTATAAAATCACCAAGTGAATACAAAGCCGCAAATATGAGAAACCCAAAGTCAGAAATAGCTAAATTCAGAATCAACACGGTGAAAGGGTTTCTCTTCATCTGAAAGCCGAGTAGCCAGATGACAATTCCATTCAACGGGAGTCCCGTGCAGCAGGTGATTAACGTGACTGAGAATATGGCAGTTTCATATTCATTGAAATAATGGGTACTATTAGAGTCAGAGTGCTCCCATGTAGCATTCATGTTTGCCAGGCTGAGATTCATCAAGGGGATTCTTTTGGACAGTGCTCCAGAATCTCTTCTTTTGGAATGGAAGTTCCTGTGAAAGACAAGAAAGGAAAGTGGATTCAATAATTCCTCAGTCATAGGATCACAGGGCTAGATGGGACCTCAAAGGTCTTCTAGTCCAACCCCTAGCTCAAGCCTCTGTGGCTCAGACTGCTAATGCAGTCTGTTATTAACAGCAGCTGCTTGCAATTACTGCAGGTTCTAGTCCCACTAGGCTCAAGGTTGAGCTCAGGCTGTAAGGAGCCTGTTATTAGAACACAGAAGCCTGCAATTACTGCAGGTTCTAGTCCCACCAGGCCCAAGGTTGACTCAGCCTTCCATCCTTTATAAGGTAGGTAAAATGAGGACCCAGATTGTTGGGGGGGGGCAATAAGTTGACTTTGTAAATATACAAATAGAATGAGACTATTGCCTTATACACTGTAAGCTGCCCTGAGTCTTCGGAGAAGGGCGGGATATAAATGTAAATTAAAAAAAAAAAAGGTTGACTCAGCCTTCCATCCTTTATAAGGAAGGTAAAATGAGGACCCAGATTGTTGGGGGCAATAAGTTGACTTTGTATATAAATATACAAATAGGATAAAGACTATTGCTAACATAGTGTAAGCCGCCCTGAGTCTTCAGAGAAGGGTGGGATAAAAATGTAAATAATAATAATAAAAAAGCCAGGAGTCATATACTATCCCAGTCAAACAGTCGTCCAGTCTATTTTTGAAAACTTCCAGTGATGGGGGATACACAACCCAGTGCTGGGTTTCACTTACCTTTGCTACTGCTTCGCTCGTGCATGTGCCACTTCTGCGCATGCGCAGAGTGTATTTCATGATGTACGGCTGGGTGGGCGGAGCCTCCCACCACCGCTGCTACCCATCACTGGCACAATCCCAGAAGGCAAGCTATTCCATTAATTGTCTGTCTCACTTATTGAGTCTGTCATTTGCACCTCTATAACTGTCTGGTTCGGTTCTGCAACCCAACAAGAAAGACACAGACTTCAGAGGATAATTAGAACTGCAGAAAAAATAATGGCTACCAACCTGCCTTCCATTGAGGACCTGTATACTGCACGAATCAAGAAGAGGGCCGTGAAAATATTTACAGATCCCTCACATCCTGGACATAAACTGTTTCAACTCCTACCCTCAAAACGACGCTATAGAGCACTGCACACCAGAACAACTAGACACAAGAACAGTTTTTCCCCGAAGGCCATCACTCTGCTAAACAAATAATTCCCTCAACACTGTCAAACTATTTACTAAATCTGCACTATTATTAATCTTCTCATCGTGTTCATCACCAATCTCTTTCCACTTATGACTGTATGACTGTAACTTTGTTGCTGGCAATCCTTATGATTTACATTGATATATTGACCATCATTTGTGTTGTAAATGTTGTACCTTGATGAACGTATCTTTTCTTTTATGTACACTGAGAGCCTATGCACCAAAGAAAAATTCCTTGTGTGTCCAATCACACTTGGCCAATAAAAAATTCTATTCTATTCTATTCTGTCAGAAACTTATCCTTTTGTTTAAGTTGTATCTCTCTTTAAGAAGCGTCTACCCATTACACTTTGCCCTGCTCTTTTGTGCCCTAGAGAATGAGTCAATCCCCTCTTCTTTGTGACAGCCCCTCAAGTACCAGAGGAGAGTCATGTTCAACTTTATCTTTAATGTTGACTGACTGAGCCCAGTTTTAGAACTTTGCTAACACTCTGCTAAATCCATTCTAAACAACCAGCTGACTATGCCACCTACAATAATAATAATAACAACAACAACAAAAATTATAAATTATAAAAAAATATAAATTATAAAAAATATAAAAAGTTTGATGGTGCTAATGGTAAAGTCACAGGGTTAGGGTTAGGGTACATTCAACTATGGTTTGTTAAAGTGGTATGCTGTCAAAAAAAATTGGGTTAGAAATGTTAAATTTACACAGGCACAGAATTTAAGGGAAAATTTTTTATAAAATGTTTTACAGATGGCATTTAGATCCTAAGAAATTATCGTGTATGTATCCAGATATGCAAGCAAAATGTTGGAGATGTAATTGTGATGACGCTACATATTTTTGTATTTGGTGGACTTGCAAAAATATTAAGGCTTTTTGGATAAGAATTTGGTGGATTCTACAAAATGTTTTGAAAAAGAAGATAAAGTTCCTGCCGCAAGTTTTTTTGCTGGGAATTATCACAGACTGTACAGTAATTGAGACTAAGTTGATTTTAAATTTAATAACAGCGGCAAGATTACTAATAGGACAGTATTGGAAGAAAAAAGAAGTACCTACAATAGGAGAATGGATATTGAAAGTTGCCAATTTGGCTGGGATGGCAAAAATCTCAGCCTTTTTGAAAGACAATATGCAAGAAAGATATTTAAGTGAATGGAAAAAATGGATTGACTATATTCAAAACAGATATCAGACTAAGAGTTATCAGACTGCCTTTGAATGATTAGGATGTATTATTTTTGAATGTTTTGGAGGAAGTTAGGGATTGATGAGAATTGTAGGATTATAATTTAGTAAAGAAAATTTTTTAGTATATGTTTGTTTTATTTTTACTATACCTTGTGTTTGTTCTGGGAAGTCCGGGGGGGGAGAGGGGAGAGGGATTTGTGAAGGGAGGGGGAGGGGGGAAGGGAGAGGGGGGAAAGGGGGGGAAATTTGTAAAACTTTTTCAATAAAAAAAAGTGGTATGCTGTCTATCTCTCAATGCCTCTGGGCACTCACAACATTCAAACATTTTTAAAATGCAATAAAATCTTTTTTTTTAAAGAAACTCCAAGTACCTACCAGAGAGGTAGATACTTCCTCTCCAAAAGATTGTTTCTATGCTGAATTTCACTGTCCAGTTTTGAGTACAAAACTTTAATCCAAGCTTCAACATCTTTCCTGTTCAATAGCACTAGCAATAGCACTTAGACTTATATACCACTTTACAGCCCTCTCTAAGCAGTTTACAGAGTCAGCCCGTAGCCCCCAACAATCTGGATCCTCATTTTACCCACCTCGGAAGGATGGAAAACTGAGTCAACCTTAAGTTGGTGAAAATCGAGCTGCCAAATTGCAGGCAGCCAGCAGTCAGCAGAAGTGGCCTGCAGTACTGCACTCTAACCACTGCACCACTGGGGCTCAATCCTTAGGATCACTGGGGAAGCCTGTCCCCGGAGGGCTATTCTGATAGACCTTGCCAATATTCTAGACATCTTGTTCAGTGGTGAGATTCAAATAATTTAGCAACTGGTTCTCTTCCCTAATGACTGGCTGGGTGCGCGTGGCCATGGTGGGTGTGGCTAGAGGGTGTGACAGGCAGCACTTGGCCTCCTGCACCCCCCTGGGAGCAAAAACGGGTGGGGGGCTGCGCTGCACCCTCCACGCCCATGTTGGACCTAGTAGGCTTCCCTGCACTCACCTGGCAGCCAAAATGGGATGTGTGGTGACTCCTGGAAGGAGCAGGGTGGGGAGGAGAGGGGCCAGCCAGCAATTTAACAACTCGTTCTCCCAAACCAGCTGATTCCCACCACTGATCTTGTCCTGTCGTGTCCCCCTCCCCCTCCGATGACCGGGTCTGGGAAGTCTGTATCAAGCATGGCCACGAAGCCTCTGCAGCTTTGCCAAATTCCTTTCAGATTTCTCAGGGCAGGCAGGAATCCAAGGTGTGACTTCAGCAAACCAGATGAGACTTTGCTTGACTCAAATTGCTTGACTCAAGATGGTCTTTTATATAGGCCATGGGCTGTGGCTCCATGACTCAGCACTTATCCAGGCCTGCTCCTCCCTTCCTTCTGCTGACGTCGCCTCTCAGATCTCCGGAAGCAAGGATCCTCCCACTTTAGATTGTCTTCTGCTGTTTGAGAAAGGGAGGGGTCGGAAGGAGCAGGCCCGGGCAATTCCAATCCATGGCTGACTTCCTCTGATGGCTGCATGTGAGTGAGGTTTGTTTGTTCATTCCTGACATCCCCTCCAGGCATGGGGCCAGGGCTGGGGGCTGGAGGCATGCCAGGCCGTTCCTCTTCATTATCAGACTCTGAATCTGATAGCAGGCCCGGCAGGAGATGGGAGGGGCCCGGCTGAGGAGAGGAGGGAGGACGAGGCACAACATGTCCCAACTAAAGCAGACTAAGAAATATGAAAGGTGACTAAATGAGCAGAACAAATGCATTCACTTTTGCTTCTAACTGGACGTTTGCTTCTAACTGAAGCTCTTCCTGCCTAAATCTATGATGGTTCTTATCAGCCTCTTTCTTTGTAGGTCATAAAAAGAGATTCTTCAGATCATCTTCAAAAAGTTTGCCGTGATTCACACAGATAGAGAGGTTGAGTTCATAATTGTTGTATTTCAACTGCTTCTTATCTTGACTAAAGATTAAACATGTAAACAGGCAGCTATTCATTGTCTAAATTACACCACAACCACTAAAACCATTTTATATGTCAGATTTCCATTTCTCAGAACTATCGGCTGTGATCTCTTATACTTCCACCATTCTTATCAAGTCATGTCCACAAGGAAATCATAGCTCCCTCCAGCTGATGCCCAAAAATTCAAGTCCCTCAACACCCCGAAATTCAATCTCCCCAGACCTTATTCTTAAGTCATCCAAAATTCCATATGATAAACTAAGTTAAATGCTATTAATAAAAGCGAACAATCCAAGAAAATTATACTGTATATGCTACTTAGTATTGCCATGCATTTATGTTTTTATTTTTGCTATAGACGATTGGAAATATATCCAAGCAGCTACTATGAGGAGCAGCTATGTTGTGACTGCTAGTTTATAATAATGTGTACCAAATTGCAATCTTGCCATCCAGCATTCAATACCATCGTTCCAGACACTCTTCTAACTAAGCTAAACCAGTTACAAGTACCTGAACAGACCTGTAAGTGGATCACAAGCTTCCTAACAAACAGGAAGCAGCAGATAAAGCTAAGTGGAATCACATCAAATACCTGTACAATTAGCACAGGCCCCCCCCAAGGCTGTGTGCTCTCCCCACTTCTCTTCTCTCTGTATACCAGTGACTGCATCTCCAATGATCCATCTGTTAAACTACTGAAGTTCACAGATGACACAACAGTGATTGGTCTCATTCGAGACAATGACGAATCCACATATAGACATGAGGTCGAACAACTAGCCTTGTGGTGCAACCAAAACAATCTGGAACGGAACACACTCAAAACCGTAGAAATGGTGGTAGACTTTAGGAGAAAGCCTTCCATACTTCCACCTCTCACAGTACTTGACAACACAGTATCAACAGTAGAAACCTTCAAATTTCTAGGTTCTATCATATCACAAGACCTAAAATGGACAGTTAACATCAAAAACATCATCAAAAAAGGACAACAAAGAATGTTCTTTCTGTGCCAACTCAGAAAGCTCAAACTGCCCAAGGAGCTACTGAACCAGTTCTACAGAGGAATTATTGAGTCTGTCATTTGCACCTCTATAACTGTCTGGTTTGGTTGTACAACCCAACAAGAAAGACACAGACTTCAGAGGATAATTAGAATTGAAGAAAAAATAATTGCTACCAACCTGCCTTCCACTGAGGACCTGTATACTGCATGAATGAAGAAGAGGGCCGTGAAAATATTTACAGACCTCTCACATCCTGGACATAAACTGTTTCAACGCCTACCATCAAAACGACACTATAGAGGCATTGCACATCAGAACAACTAGACACAAAAACATTTTTTCCCCCGAAGGCCATCACTCTGCTAAACAAATAATTCCCTCAACAATGTCAAACTATTTACTAAATCTACACTACTATTAATTTTCTCATCGTTTTCATCACCAATCTCTTTCCACCTATGACTGTATGACTGTAACTTTTTGTTGCTATCACTAAGGGTTCAATTGCAACCTATGACCATCATTTGTGTTGTAAATGTTGTACCTTTGATGAAGGTACTGTATTTTTTTTTCTTTTATGTACTCCGAGAGCATATGCACCAAAACAAATTCCTTGTGTGTCCAATCACACTTGGCCAATAAATTCTATTCTATTCTATTCTATCCTACCATTGTTACATCTTATATCCCCTGCCAAAATTTGATAACCCCCCCCCCAAATTGTAACTATGGGAGATTTTGTGGCATAGTGCCTTGAGTGTGGGTGTAGAAGGCAAAGTTTTAAGATGAAGGAGAGCTTGCATACTTACTGAGGTAGAGATATTCCAAGAAAAATTATAGCTGTGTTGTAGTCTCACAGTAAGCAGAGAGGGAGGGAGGGAGGGAGGGAGGGGAAGAGGGAGAAGTTCTCAAACCAATTGAAGTTTAATTATTAGAAATACCTAATTCCAAACCAGAAATGGTGCAAAGTATATATTTAAGTAAGCTTACATTTAAACTTACAGCCCTGGATGGCAGCCATACTTGAAAAATTCCCAGGACACAGTGAGAATCTTTGTACACAGTCACAGAGGGAGAACTTCATCATGGAAATAAGTGGCAAATTAGTTGAAAAATGGGTGAGCTAAAAGGAGAAATGTTGGAGCATCTCTTATCTTTACATCAGGACCATTAAAATTATGGGTTTCAGATCCTTTAACTGTTTGTGAGACATTTGTACTGTTCTATTTTTACGGCTAACAATACATTGGAAAATTAATCCCCAGGAGGACAATTGAGACTTCCATAACTATTAACATATAAATGTCAAAAAAAATAACAACCCCATTTTGTTAGGAAAAATCAGGTGCAGAAATTACTGGATAAGTAGATGAATATTATTGCATTTGCTTAAGTCTAAGATCTACCAAACATCTTACCTTTCTGAAACAACTGGTACATCAGATTTGGAGAGATTACTAGGTCATATAATTGATTTCTGGAAGGATTGATGATGGTCAAGTTGTAGAGAAAACATGACAGGCTTTAAGTCCTCTTCAGGTTAATTATAGCTCGATAGATGAAGAACAGTAATCTCCAAACATAATAGATTTTGTTTATAATGTCCAAAATCTAACATATGTCAAGGAGAACCTTTCAGATGTGCTGTTGAAAATTCACAGGATTAAATGCCAGTGTAGCAGGAGATCGTAAGTAGATCCCTTAGAAGATCTGCTTTCTATTCTGGGACATAAAAGCAGATCTTCCTAAAGGGTGCCACAACTAGATATATTCTGTCTCTTGCCTAATCATTTGGAGCATGAAGTTCTATGAATATTTGTTTCCTGTTTTTGCAGGGTGCTCACCAGCGGAAGGAAGAGGAAACTGCCCACAACCTAGGTAGCTCTTATGTAAAGGAAATTTTATTTCAACAGGATTGGTCATCTGAGAAGTTTTATCATCCACATTTGCTCCTAAATCTCTTATCTTCAGGCTAAAGGTTGGAAACCAAGAAAAGTCAATTGAGACTAATCAGATTATGAAGATGTAAGTACGGAAGATTTTAATAACAAAATATGAGATACAGAAATATACAGCTACTAAAACGAAGTCTATTATTGTATCAGATCAGATTAAACCTTCCAAAATTATCTGATTGTCCAAGATCTTAAAAGTTGGTGAATGAAAGATTATTGTGTCACAGTATTGAGGGCTGAAGAGATTGGGGATGGCAGAACTTGCAGAGAAAATGTAACTGAGTCCTATTTAGATGAGGTTAACAGGGTTTATCAACAGAAGGAAAGTCCGCCCGCCCATCGTATGTCACAATGTTCAAAGAATTGCCTCTAGAATTTGATACACCTGGAAATAGAGACTGAACGGAAATCATCAGAGGAGTTTTTTCTGTAAAGCACAGAGTTCAGTCCCAGCATAGCAGGTGAGGATCAGTTTCCTGCATAAAAACATGTAAAGTTTTTGCTTCTGACATGAAAAAGAAAATCTAAAACATGCACACATACTCTGTGCTTTGCCCAATCAGGATGCTGCACTCTGTGGTACTAAGATGTCGTCATTGGCTTCTTAACAAAATCACAATTACCAGATAATCGCTAGGCAGTCAGTGAAAAGGTGAAGACTTATCAGGAATCCAGGAAGTTAGAATAAAAATATATATTTATTAGTAGTATATGTATATTTAAATACATACATACATACATACATACATACATATATACACTCATGCACATACACACAGACATATATAAAGGTAAAGGTTCCCCTTGCATATATGTGCTAGTCGTTCCTGACTCTAGGGGGCGATGCTCATCTCCATTTCAAAGCCGAAGAGCCAGCGCTGTCCAAAGATGTCTCTGTGGTCATGTGGCCAGCATGACTCAATGCCAAAGGCGCATGGAACGCTGTTACCTTCCCACCAAAGGTGGTCCCTATTTTTTCTACTTGCATTTTTACATGCTTTCGAACTGCTAGGTTGGCAGAAGCTGGGACAAGTAACGGGAGCTCATCCCATTACACAGCACTAGGGATTCGAACCGCTAACCTGCCAATGAATTTCTCATCTAAATGTCCTATCTCTCGTCTCCACAGTATAAATTATTACACTGTCCTGTTTAAAATTTACACACTTCTTAAATTTATTTTATTTTATTTTATTTTATTTATTAAATTTTGATACCGCCCTTCTCCCGAAGGACTCAGGGCGGTTTACAGCCATAGTAAAAAACAACAGCAATATACACATAAAACCATAATTTAAAAACTTATTACACAAATGGCCAAATTAAAACATTTAGAATAAAACCCCATAAATTATAAAATGTTAAAACATTAAAAATTCATGCCGAATGAGTGATCTGTACAGATTTGCAGGACACAAGAAGCTGAAACATTCTTTCTTCTATTCCACGAAATAATGCTTTAAACAGGCCCTCCTCGTTTAGGCTGAATTATTTTTTTCTCCAGCTCTCCCACCTGTTATTCTCTGATTTGATCTGATAGATTTCTTCCAATCTGTAGAAAGGGAAAAACTCCACATTTTATCTCTTCATGTGGAGGCTCAGCGAAAAAAAGAGCCTGACAGCTTCTATGAATCAATTGCAGTACTTTCTACCAACAACATCCATGAATCCATGAATAGCAATAATACATGAGCAAACAATAGATTCAAACTTAATTGCAGAAAATATGTCTTCAGTAACAGAGTTGTTAATGCTTGGAATACACTACCTGACTCAGTGGTCTCCTCTCCAACTCCTAAAAGCTTTAACCAAAAACTGTCTACCATTGACCTCACCCCATTCCTAAGAGGACTATAAGGGGCGTGCATAAGTGCAGAAAAGTGCCTACCGTTCCTGTCCTATTGTTTCCTTTCAATATATGTTCCTGTATATAATGTTGTGACAAAAAAAAAATCTGAATCAAACACTGTAAGAATTGCTAGAGATGGTCTTCTATTGTGCAAACAACCTTCATCTCTATCTTTATAAAGATGCTAATGCAACAGTACTGATGTTACCAAGTTGTAATAATGAAACATCTGTAAGAAAACAAGAAGTGTGCTGGGTGTAAACAGAACTGAGAAGTACCCACAGCATTTAACCAATAGCCCAAATTTAATTCTTTCTGTGAAGATAAAATATATTTGGTCTCTTAGAATAAAATTAGATTTTTTTTTTATTGGCCAAGTGTGATTGGACACACAAGGAATTTGTCTTGGTGCATAGGCTCTCAGTGTACATAAAAGAAAAGATACGTTCATCAAGAATCATAAGGTACAACACTTAATGATAGTCATAGGGTACAAATGAGGAATCAGGGAACAATCAATATCAATATAAATCATAAGGATACAAGCAACAAAGTTACAGTCATAAGTGGAAGGAAATGGGTGATGGGAACGATGAGAAGATTAATAGTAGTGCAGATTTAGTAACTAGTTTGACAGTGTTGAGGGAATTATTTGTTTAGCAGAGTGATGGCATTCAGGAAAAAACTGTTCTTGTGTCTAGTTGTTCTGGTGTGCAGTGCTCTATAGCGTCGTTTTGAGAGGATGAGTTGAATTATTTGGTCTCTTCTGCTTTAGAGTGGGAATACTGTTTTCAGGTATTGCAGAACGGTTCCTGGTATGAATGAATCCCAAAGCAGGTGATTCTATAAGCAATGACCTGATTGGTTTGCAGTTTTTTTCCATCAGTCTGCTGATACAGATAGTCCTCGACCTACAACTCCCAATAATTGGTCTTTTGGCTATCCCAGCATCCTCCTGGTTCTCATGGTTGCAATCTGGATGCTTCGTGAGATGTGCTCCCTTATGATGTAATTGCAACCTTCCCTGCCAGCTTGCCCAGAAAGCCAGGTGGGAAGCTGTCAGGAAAGTTGGTAGGTTGCTGGGCTAAGACTCTCACACCCATGCACCCAATTTCTACACACACACACACACACACACACACACACAGAGACACACACAAGTGCTTCCAACATGCCAGTCATTTGGAGACCACAACATACCCTCCCTAACCATCTCTCACACAACCATGCAATGTTCCAGCACCTTTCTATGCCACATGCACTCCCCGACCCTCCCTGGCATGCCCACACACCCTTTGCCTGTCTGAACGTCTGGGATTTGCAACTTCCTGACATCTTCTACAGTACCTTTGCTTCAGTGGTGGATTTCAAATTTTTTTACTACCAGTTCTGTGGACGTGGCTTAGTGAGCGTGGTATGGCTTGGTGAACGTGGCATGGCTTGGTGAGCGTGGCATGGCTTGGTGGGCGTGGCTTGGTGGGCGTGGCAGGGGAAGGATACTGCAAAATCCCCATTTCCTCCTGATCAGCTGGGACTCGGGAGGCAGAGAATAGATGGGGTCGGGGCCAGTCAGAATTTTTACTACTGGATCTCCAAACTACTCAAAATTTCCGCTACTGTTCTCCAGAACTGGTCAGAACCTGCTGAAACCCACCTCTGCTTTGCTTGCAGAAAGCTAGCAGAAAGATGTCACTCCTAAGAATCCATCCAAGACGGAGTGGCTGTGGATGCCGGCACCCCGGTAAGTCAGCTGCAACCGCGGCTGTCTGTTGGGGGCGAGTCATTGGCCCCAGCAGAGAGGGTACGCAACTTGGGCGTTCTCCTGGATGGACGGCTGTCGTTTGAAGATCATTTGGCGGCCGTCTCCAGGAGAGCCTTTTACCAGGTTCGCCTGGTTCACCAGTTGCGTCCCTTTCTGTACCGGGATGCCTTATGCACGGTCACTCATGCTCTCGTCACTTCTCATCTGGATTATTGCAATGCTCTCTACATGGGGCTACCCCTGAAGTGCACTCGGAGACTCCAGTTAGTCCAGAATGCAGCTGCGCGGGTGATCGAGGGAGCAGCACGTTGCTCCTGGGTAACACCACTCCTGCGCAGTCTGCACTGGCTACCTGTGGTCTTTCGGGTGCGCTTCAAGGTTCTGGTTACCACCTTCAAAGCGCTCCATGGCTTAGGGCCCGGGTACTTACGGGACCGCCTGTTGTTACCTTATGTCTCCCATCGACCCGTATGCTCCCACAGAGAGGGTCTTCTCAGGGTGCCGTCCGCCAAGCAATGCCAGCTGGCAGCCCCCAGGGGAAGGGCCTTCTCTGTTGGAGCACCTATCCTCTGGAACGAACTTCCCCCCGGTTTGCGCCAAATATCTGACCTTCGGACCTTTCGCCGGGAATTAAAAACGTACTTATTTATCCAAGCGGGACTGGCCTGATTTTTAAATTTTTAAATTTTAAATTTTAACCTTTGTAATTTTATATGGGCTATTTTAGGTTGGGTCAATTGACGGTTTTAATTCGGCCATTATTGAATATGTATTTTAAATTAATATTTTAAATCTATATATTTTATTGTTTTTATCTTTGGCTGAGTCCTTCGGGAGAAGGGCGGTATAAAAATTTAAATAATTAAATAAGAACCTAAGGATTCTATGAATGACAGAAATTTGGAGGGAAAAGTCTTGGTTCAATGACATTTTTATTCAATCTTCAGGATGAAGTCTCACAACACTTCTTTTTTGCGGTTTAAAAACACTTTATTTGCATTTTATTTATGTAGCAAGAAAACCCTTTTTTTACTCACAAGATAGATCTACCATTAAAGACAAGCTGAAATACGCTTTTACAGGGAGTTTGCTGGGTCCCTCACCCCCTTCTTCAGAATTTTTTCTCACCTAGAAGTTGGTGCAGAGGAAAGATCACCTGATGTCCTTCTTTCTTTCTCCATTCTATGACTATTATTTACAACTTCATACTAGTTTGTTATGGTTTAAAGCTGGAAGAAACAGAGGCCACTTCATCTGAGACCAGCCTTGATGATTATCTAACATTTTTCTACTCAATCCTTATGATTTATATTGATATATTGACTATCATTTGTGTTGCAAATGTTGTACCTTGATGAACGTATCTTTTCTTTTATGTACACTGAGAGCCTATGCACCAAGACAAATTCCTTGTGTGTCCAATCACACTTGGCCAATAAAAAATTCTATTCTATTCTATTCTATTCTATTCTATTCTATTCTATTCTATTCTATTCTATTCTATCTACCATCAATGACAAGCTAAAATATGCTTTTACAAAGAGTTTGAAACACTGTTAGTAAACTTCCGTCTGGTTTTGGGAGCTTCATCTTCCCTGAAGACTCTTTGAAACATGACCCTGATGTTCTCTCTGGACTGAACTCGTTTCTTTCTCCCAGCCAGGAAATAGATCACTGGGTTAACGCTGCTGTTTAGGCAAGAGCTGACATAAAAATATGAAGGAAAATGAAAAATGTCCCAGATATAACCCAGTCTAAGAAAATGAGCAATAACTATGTAGACATACAAAGGAAGAGTAAGAATAAGGAAACAGAGAAGGGTAATTAAGATCATCACTAACAGTCTTCCGCGTTTGATCTGTTCAGGTTTCATACATATTTTGATGAATAGGATCACAGTAGAGATTGTGACCAATGGAAAACAAATCTTTGCAGTCACAATAAAATGGAGGCTTCGGATGGTGTGCAGATTTATAAATTCCAGCATGTTCTGAATTCCTCCCAGGAGGAAAGAGATGATCCATGAGAGAGAACAGACAGCAGGGGACAAACATTTTGGCCGGGAACAGTGATGCCAGATTGGGAAAAAGACAGACACACACCGGTCAATGCTGATGGTTGTCAGAAGAAAGAGACCATTAATATACAATATATCCGAGAGACAAAATATGACGAAGCTGGGAATTGCTGGTAGTTGCAAGACTTGAAAATATCGAATGGAAAGTATAGGCATAAATATGAGAACCCCCAAATCAGCCGTAGCTAAATTCAGAATCAGCACGGTGAAAGGGTTTCGCTTCATCTGAAAGCCGAGTAGCCAGATGATGATTCCATTCAATGGGACTCCTATACAGCAGATGATGAACATGACTGGCAATACGATATACTTAGTTTGGGTCGCATTGGAATAACTGGTAATGTTAGGCTCTTTTACAGCATTCCTGTTTTCCAGGCTGAGATTCCTCAAGGGACTTTCATACTGCTCCATAATCTCGTCTTTTAGAATTGAGGTTCCTGTTAGGAGTAAAGAAAGATAAGTGAATTTATAATTCCTCAAAATTGGTCTTAATGTCTTAATAATTGCAATATATGAAGAGTGCCTTGACTATAAGCAATTCCATTTAATGGGAGTCCTATACATCGGATAATGAATGCGACTGAAAATACAATAACACTTAGTATAAGTGAACCCCAATTACTGATAGTATCATAGTCCAACTATTCTCCAGTAACATTCATGTTTGCCAGGTTGAAATTCATCAAGAGATTTTTGTAATGCTCCTATAATATCTTCTTTTAGAATAGAAATTCAAATTAAAGAAAAAATGTGGATTCAATCATAGAGAAGAGGTATGGTCAGAGTTGCGGCAATACGACGGGCTCTTTGAGACCTCTTGAAGAGCTGTCGATATCTCCATTGTCTGGGGGTCCCAAGTGACCTAAATCATCCTATAGGGACGATGAACAAGAGGAGCACAGACCAGGGGTGAAATGTTCCCAGTTCGGACCAGATCGCGTGACCCGGTAGTGATGGGGGGCGGGTAGTTTGGAGAATCTGTAGCAAAAATCCCTGCTCCCCGCCCCCACTGCCCATGCCTTGCTAATTCTTCTCTGTCCCTGAAGCTCTCGGTGGTGATATAGCTGCAAACGGCCTTAAATGACTGCCGTGGCACTTCAAAGGGCCGCACTACAGCTGATCGGTGCTGTAGGCAGCTAGTAGACTGGTGCCTCTATTTTTAAAGAAGGTAGACTGGTACCTCTTAATAAAAGGCAATTGGTAGACCAGGGCCTCTATTTTTAAAGAAGGTAGACCAGTGCCTGCCAAGTTTTGTATAGTTTATTGTTTTTATTATTTATTATTATTGACCATGCCCATTCAGTCACCTGACCACCAAGACACACCCACAGAACCAGTAGGGAATTTTTTTAGATTTCACCCCTGGCACAGACTGACCAGCACAGGGAGATTGCAAACTCCCTGGCTGGATTGGAAGAAGCTCCTTAAACTGGGCAGCAGAGAAAGTGACCATAGGAAGCTGGGGCGGCCACAATAAAAGAGAGGAAAAGAAGACAGCATGTGACATCGAGGTGAGAAAAGACTTTGATCTTTTTTTTAAAAAAATAGAGTTTCTCTTCATACCCACTTGCAATGAAATAGAGTGTAAAAGAGTGGCTGAGTGCAAGGAGGGAGAGCAGGTGTCTCTTCGCCCTCTCTTCCGGCATTTTGGCTGCGAGGAAAGCAAGAGTAAAAAGATTTTTTTCTGATTGAGAAAAGGGAAGGATTTGGGAAACCTCTTAAAAGTTAGGATTAACCAACTTGAGAAGATTGAACCCTACTTTTTTTTCTAATGAGATGGAAAGGTGGTAATTGATTATGAACTAAAGTTTGAATAGTTTTAATTAAAATCAATAAAGGAACACTGAAAGTGCTTTGCCTTACTGCAGGGATGTCCAAACTTGGCCCCTTGAAGAGTGGTGGACTTCAACTCCCAGAATTCCCCCAGCCAGCAACTTGCTCATATTTATAGCTCATGCTGGCTGGGGAATTCTGGGAGTTGAAGTCCACCACTCTTCAAGGGGCCAAGTTTGGACACCCCTGCCTTACTGAATGAACTAGCCTGCAGTGCCATCTAGCGGCAGAAGGAAAGGGGAAAAAAGGACTTTGACTTAGAAGAAATTTTAGCTGAGGCTGACCTTGACAACTGACTGAATGATAAGAAAGCAGCTATGCAAGAGAGAAAGATTGGATTGTGAACTTTGTTTTTGCCTTTTAAATCTCTATTTTTGGGGGCTTATTTTTTTATTTATCTATTTGTGAACACTTTGAAGTACTTTGTTTTGGCTCTGCTGTGGTGGATAAGTAAAAGACATTTTGTTCTACGTTTTGCCTTTTTTGTTTTTTTTCCCTTTTGTGATTTATTTATTTTTCTTTTATATAACATAACATAACAACAGAGTTGGAAGGGACCTTGGAGGCCTTCTAGTCCAACCCCCTGCCCAGGCAGGAAACCCTACACCATCTCAGTCAGATGGTTATCCAACGTTTTCTTAAAAATTTCCAGTGTTGGAGCATTCACAACTTCTGAAGGCAAGTCGTTCCACTTATTAATTGTTCTAACTGTCAGGAAATTTCTCCTTAGTTCTAAGTTGCTTCTTTCTTTGCTCAGTTTCCACCCATTGCTTCTTGTTCTACCCTCTTCTTTGGAGGGTAGCCCGACTCCCTCTGTGCTTTGGAGAACAGCCCGACTCCCTCTTCTCTGTGGCAACCCCTGAGATACTGGAACACAGCTATCATGTCTCACCTAGTCCTTCTTTTCATTAAACTAGACATACCGAGTTCCTGCAACCGTTCTTCATAAGTTTTAGCCTCCAGTCCCCTAATCATCTTTGTTGCTCTTCTCTGCACTCTTTCTAGAGTCTCAACATCTTTTTTACATCGCGGTGACCAAAACTGGATGCAATATTCCAAGTGTGGCCTTACCAAGGCATTATAAAGTGGTACTAACACTTCACGTGATCTTGATTCTATCCCTCTGTTTATGCAGCCCAGAACTGTGTTGGCTTTTTTAGCAGCTGCTGCACACTGCTGGCTCATATCTAAATGATTATCCACTAGGATTCCAAGATCCCTCTCACAGGTACTACTCTCACAGGTACTATATACACTCTCTTGCTATTGGATTGGAAAAAAGATAGACTGGTTAGAATTTGGATTAAGGCAAGAAGAGCCAGAAGAACATTTTTGTTTGTTTGGATTTTTGTGTAAACAAGGCATTACGAAATTTAGCTGACCAAATCATGGAGGCTGAAGTCAAATTCCCTGATTCACTGGCCATTATTTTGGGAGCTCTAAACAAAGCAAACTTAAGGAAAGAGCTACCAAAATACTTTCAGCATGTCAATTGTCCCACTAGAGGCAATAATATGTTAGACCATTGCTACAGAACACTAAAAGATGCTTATCGGTCTTTACCACATGCAGCTGTAGGACACTCTGATCATTGCATGATTCACCTTGTACCTGCTTACAGGCAAAGACTTAAAACCATAAAACCAACAATTAAATCAGTGAAGATCTGAACGGAGGAGTCAAAATTAAAGCTGCAGGCCTGCTTTGACTGCACTGATTGGAATATTTCTGAAGATACCTCTGCAGACCTGGATGAACTCACAGACACTGTAACATCATATGTCAGCTTCTGTGAAGACCTGTGTATACCGACAAAGAACTTGCGAATATACAATAACAACAAACCTTGGTTCACACCTAAACTTAAGCAGCTATGTCATTCCAAAGAGGAAGCCTACAGAAAAGGTGATAAAATGCTGTACAATCAGGCCAGAAATGCACTAACAAGGGAGATCAGAGCAGCAAAAAGAAGCTACTCTGAAAAGCTAAAGAATCAGTTCTCAGCAAATAAACCAGCAAACATGTGGAAAACTCTTAAAAATATCACCGGCTATGGCAAACCTCCTTCCCGGGCTGAAGGTAATCAACAACTGGCAGATGACCTGAATGAGTTTTACTGCAGGTTTGAAAGGAAACTACAGCAATCTATCTCCACAACCCCCATCTCAGACACACCAACAACAGCCAAGCCTCCTACAACTGACTCCATTCCATTGGGTTCACAACCCCTAGTGATCACAGAAAAGGAAGTGAAGAACCTATTTTACAGACAAAAGCCAGGAAAAGCTCCAGGCCCAGACAAGATAACTCCTTCTTGCTTAAAAGTCTGTGCTGACCAATTGGCCCCCATCTTCACCCATATCTTCAATAAATCACTAGAGATGTGCTATGTTCCTTCTTGCTTCAAACGCTCTATCATCATCCCAGTGCCGAAGAAGCCCACCATCAAAAAACTGAATGACTACTGACCAGTTGCATTAACATCTATAGTCATGAAAGCCTTTGAAAGGCTAGTGCTGTCCCACTTGAAAACCATCACAGATCCACTGTTAGACCCCTTGCAATTTGCATACCGAGCAAATAGATCAACAGATGATGCTGTTAATATGGCTCTGCACTACATCTTACAACATCTTGAATCTCCAAAGACCTATGTAAGGGTCCTCTTTGTAGACTTTAGTTCAGCATTCAATACCATCATTCCAGACACTCTTCTAACTAAGCTAAACCAGCTACAGGTACCTGAACAGACTTGTAAGTGGATCACAAGCTTCCTAACAAACAGGAAGCAGCAGGTGAAGCTAAGCAGGATCACATCAGATACCTGTACAATTAGCACAGCCCCCCCCCCCAAGGCTGTGTGCTCTCCCCACTTCTCTTCTCTCTGTATACCAATGACTGCATCTCCAATGATCCATCTGTTAAACTACTGAAGTTCGCAGATGACACAACAGATTGGTCTCATTCGAGGCAATGACGAATCTGCATATAGATGTGAGGTCGAACGACTAGCCTTGTGGTGAGACCATAACAATCTGGAACTGAACACACTCAAAACTGTAGAAATGGTGGTAGACTTTAGGAGAAACCCTTCCATACTTCCACCTCTCACAGTACTTGACAACACAGTATTAACAGTAGAAACCTTCAAATTTCTAGGTTCTATCATATCACAAGACCTAAAATGGACAGTTAACATCAAAAACATCATCAAAAAAGGACAACAAAGAATGTTCTTTCTGTGCCAACTTAGAAAGCTCAAACTGCCCAAGGAGCTACTGAACCAGTTCTACAGAGGAATTATTGAGTCTGTCATTTGCACCTCTATAACTGTCTGGTTCGGTTCTGCAACCCAACAAGAAAGACACAGACTTCAGAGGATAATTAGAACTGCAGAAAAAATAATTGCTACCAACCTGCCTTCCATTGAGGACCTGTATACTGCACGAATCAAGAAGAGGGCCGTGAAAATATTTACAGATCCCTCACATCCAGGACATGAACTGTTTCAATTCCTACCCTCAAAACAATGCTATAGAGCACTGCACACCAGAACAACTAGACACAAGAACAGTTTTTCCCCTGAAGGCCATCACTCTGCTAATAATTCCCTCAACAATGTCAAACTATTTACTAAATCTGCACTACTATTAATCTTCTCATCGTTTTCATCACCAATCTCTTTCCACTTATGACTGTATGACTGTAACTTTTTGTTGCTATCACTAAGGGTTCAATTGCAACCTATGACCATCATTTGTGTTGTAAATGTTGTACCTTTGATGAAGGAATTTTTTTTGTTTCTTTTTCTTTTCTTTTATGTACGCTGAGAGCGTATGCACCAAAACAAATTCCTTGTGTGTCCAATCACACTTGGCCAATAAATTCTATTCTATTCTTCTATTATTTTTACCTTTTCCCCCCTGGCTTTCAAGATTTATCTTAACTTTTTTTTTTTTGCCTTTTTGATTTTTGATTTTCTTTTTTCCTTCATTTTTTATAATTGGATTGGTAATAGTTTTGGCATTTGATTTTTTTTTTGGGGGGGGTGATTGATTTTAATTTGTTTATTTTTCTATTTTTTATTTTTTTCTAATCCAACCATAGAGGAGGATCTATGGGATCTATCTATCTATAATCTCAGGGGTTGCCACAAAGAAGAGGGAGTCAAGCTATTCTCCAAAGCACCTGAGGGTAGAACAAGAAGCAATGGGTGGAAATTGATCAAGGAAAGAAGCAACTTAGAACAAAGGAGAAATTTCCTGACAGTTAGAACAATTAATAAGTGGAACGACTTGCCATTTTTAAGAAAATGTTGGATAACCATCTGACTGAGATGGTGTAGGGTTTCCTGCCTTGGCAGGGGGTTGGACTAGAAGGCCTCCAAGGTCCCTTCCAACTCTGTTGTTATATTATATTGTATTATATTTGGATTACAAATAAACCGTAAGTGGATTACAAATTTATTTATTATTGAAAAAAGTCAAATATTTAGGAATATGTTTAACTTCAAGATGTGTAACGATAAAAGAGGATAATTATTATAAGCTAAAAAGACAAATTGAGAAAGACTTAGAGAAATGAAAAAAAATTATTATTTATGCAATTATCATTTATGGGAAGGATTGCAACAATCAAGATGAATATATTGCCAAGACTATTGTTTTCATTCCAGACAGCCCCAATAAAAATTGAAAAGACTTATTTTCAATATCTTAACAAGACAATAAGGATATTTATATGGCAAGGGAAAAAAGCGAGAATAAACATAAAAATGCTACAAGATGAGGGACTACGTGGAGGATTTGACTTGGATGAGAGAATGGATTGAATTAAGAAATACAAGATTATTAACTTTGGAAGGACATGATTTACAACTGGGTTGGCATGCATTTTTATGGTATAGTAAAAGTAAGATGCATACCTACTTTCATAGACATTATATAAGAAATCCATTGTTATCGGTGTGGGAGCAGGTTAGAGATAAATACTATTTGAAAATACCAATATGGTTATCAACAACGGAAGCTTTAATGTACCCAAATACTATTAATTTTAGAAATATTGTTAGATATAAAGACTTATTAACAGATCAGGGGGAATTGAAAAGGAAATGAGAACTGGAAGAACAGGGGGTTGAGATGGATTGATATATGTGTATGCAAATACAACAAGATATGAAAAAGATGTTAAACTATATGGTTTGTACTTAGAAATGACAGAGTTGGATAGGATACTCACAGGAACAGAGGATAAAAGAATTTTTAAAAATTATAATTTTTTTACTTGGCATTGAACTAGAAGAAGAACAAGTAAAGGAAACAATGATAGCCCGAGCAAAAAATTTTGGATATTCAATTGACCTAGATAGATGGCAACAGTTATGGGAAAGGAATTATAAAATAACAATGTCCACTATATATAAAGAAAATCAATATAAAATGTTCTACAGATGGTATATGCCTCCTGAAAAATTGGCAAAAATGTTTAAAGATAAATCAGCTAAATGTTGGAAATGTCACCAGATACCAGGATCTTACTATCATATGTGGTGGACAGATTCAGAAGCTAGAAATTATTGGAGTAAAATTAAGATATGGTTAGAAGAAATGACTCAACAACATATTGATTTAAAAACGGAGCTGTTCCTATTGGGTATCCTTCCAGAGAAAATTAGTAAAGAAAATATATACTTTATTATACATGTAATAACAGCAGCAAGGATAGTATTTGCACAAAATTGGAAAGCGGAGAAAATCCCCTTGGAAGGGGAAGTAATTAAGAAATTTCTAGATTGTGCAGAAATGAATAGATTAACTTTGATAATTAAACAAAGAGAGGATAAAGAATATTTTAAGTTATGGGGTCAATTTTACCCCATAACTTAAAATATTGGCTAGAAAAGAGATATAGATGAATAAATTAATAGTTATATAAGAGAATGGTATAATAAAAATATTGTATTTTTGGAGAGAAGTGGTAATAGATTAAGAGAAAATGAAGATAGAAGGAGCAACAAGAAGAAGAAGTCACTGAAGAAACACTGAAATGATACACGGAACAACTGATGTATTAAGTGTTTGTTTGTGTATAAAATAAACATAAAAATAATAATTCCTCAATCATAGAATCATAGGGTTGGAAAGCATCTCAGAGGTCTCCTAGTCCAGGGGTCTGCAAACTTGGCTCTTTTAAGACTTGTGGACTTCAACTCCCAGAGTTCCTCAGCCAGCTGGCTGAAGAACTTTGGGGGTTGAAGTCCACAAGTCTTAAAAGAGCCAAGTTTGCAGACCCCTGGACTAGTCCAATCCCTAGCTCTAAGCAGGAGTCTTAGACTATTCCAGTCAAATACTTGTCCAATCTATTTTTGCAAACTTCCAGTGATGGAGCATGCACAACCCTGGAAGGCAAGCTATTCTATCAGATGTCGGTCTCACTGTCAGAAAATTTCTCCTTATTTCTCTCTTTGAGAAAAATAATCTCTCTTTGAGAAACTTCAGAATAGCAGAATAACAGCCCTTGGAGGCCTTCTAGTCCAACCTCCTATACAAGCAAGAGCCCCTATACCATTCTGGACAAATGGCTATCCACTCTCTTCTCAAAAATCTCAAAGTCTTCCAACGTTGGAACACTCATAACTCCTGAAGGTAAGTCGTTCCACTGGTTAATTGTTCTCACTTACAGGAAATTTCTCCTTAGTTCTAGATTACTTCTCTCCTTGATGAGTTTCCATCCATTGTTTCTTGTCCTCCTTCTGGTGCTTTGGAAAATCAAGGAGAGAAGCAACCTAGAACTAAGGAGAAATTTCCTGACAGTTAGAACAATTAATCAGTGGAACAACTTGCCTGCAGAAGTTGTGAATGCTCCAACACTGGAAGTTTTTAAGAAGATGTTGGATAACCATTTGTCTGAAATGGTGTAGGGTTTCCTGCCTGGGCAGGGGGTTGGACTAGAAGACCTCCAAGGTCCCTTCCAACTCTGTTATTCTATTCTATTCTATTCTATTCTATTCTATTCTATTCTATTCTATTCTATTCTATTCTATTCTACATTAACCCCCTCTTCTTTGTGGCAAGTTCTTAAATCTTAAACTCTGCTATCGTGTCATCCTTAGTCCTTCTTTTTACTAGACTAGAAATACCCAATTCCTGCAACCATTCTGTATATGTTTTAACCCCCAGCCTTCAGCACTCTTTCCAGAGTCTCAACATTATTATTATTTTGTATTTAGATATTCCACTAATTATGTCTTGTCCTACCCTCTGGCGCTCTAGAGAATAAGTCAATTCCCTGTTCTTTGTGACGACCCCTCAAGTACTAGAAGGCAGTTATGTTCATAGTCAATTTATTCTGTTCCCGCAGAAAGCTGAAAAGAAAGAGAAATAAGTTCTCAAATCAGTTGAAGCTGGATTACCAGAGAGATCCAACCCAAAACCAGAAATATTGCAAAGATATTGCTTACATTTAAACATACAACATGTATGTTCTTCTCTGTTTTTTGCAAGGAGATGGAGATGCAGGAGCAGAGAAATGCCAAGCGTTGGATTCCAGACTCTGCACCCTAGATGTAAACAGTTGTGTGCAAAACGCCGGGGATTTTGTGGTAATCTCCATACACAATTACAAAGGGAGAACTTTATGAAAGAAATAAAGTGGCAAACTAGCTGAGAAATTACTTTGGGGAATCTAAAAGGAGAAAATCTGGAGTATTTCATATCTTTTCACTAGGACTGTTAACATTGTGAGGTTTCTGCTATTTTAATTCTTCTGAGATATGTAAATATCTCAGAAGAATATGAGAATATAAGAATATGAGATATGAGATATGAAAAAAGAATCCTATCAACAAGTACAAACTTGATGGTCATTACCTTACTGATGACCTTCACCCTGTCAAAGATCTTGGAGTTTTCATATCAAATGACCTTAATGCCAAAGCCCACTGCAACTACATAGCAAAAAAGGCTCTAAAAGTAGTAAACCTAATTTTACGCAGCTCCTTTTCCAAAAACTCTACACTACTAACTAGAGCATACAAAACATTTGCCAGACCTATTCTTGAATACAGCTCATCCGTCTGGAACCCATACCACATCTCTGACATAAATACAATAGAACGCGTCCAGAAATATTTTACTAGAAGAGTTCTTCACTCCTCCGAAAATAACAAAATACCTTATACCACCAGACTTGAAATCCTGGGATTAGAAAATTTACAACTCCGTCGACTTCGACATGACCTGTGTTTAACTCATAAAATCATCTATTGCAATATCCTTCCTCTAAATGACTACTTCAGCTTCAATCGCAATATTACAAGAGCAAAAAATAGATTCAAGCTTAATGTCAACCGCTTCAAACTTCATTGCAGAAAATATGTCTTCTGTAACAGAGTTGTTAATGCTTGGAACTCATTACCTGACTCCATAGTCTCTACTCAAAATCCCAAAATCTTCAACCAAGAACTGTCTACTATTGACCTCACCCCATTCCTGAGAGGACTATAAGGGGCATGCATAAGAGCACAAAAGTGCCTACCGTTCCTGTCCTATTGTTCCCTTTATTATATCAAATTAATATAGCTAATGCATATTCTTTACTTATATATATATATATATATATATTTTCTTCATGATATGTTTTTTTACTTTTGACAATGTTTATATATACTGTTATGACAAAATTAAATAAAAAAATGTACACAGTTTTGTTTAGATAGATAGCATTACATTGGAAAGTTAGTCCGCATGAAATCAGCTGAAATTTAGGTGCCTATCAAGATATAAATATCACAAGAAAGATTTTGATATGAAACATCCGGTATGGAAATTGCTACTTAAGTGGACAAAGATTAATGCATTTGCCTATGCCTAAATTAGATTAGTTCTTCCCAACTTGTTACCTACCTGAATCTATTAATCCAAGGTCTTCAATGTTGGTGAGAAGACATGCTGTTGACGACCAGAATGATGGATGGAAAGCAGTACAAGTTGCAGAGAAAATACGATTGTTTTTAAGTCCTTTTTTTTTAAGGTTAATTGTAGTTCAGCAGATGACGAACAGTAGCTTCCAATCCTAATAGGCTTTTCTTACAACGTCCAAAATTTTGTCCATCATTGAGGCAAACCTGATACATATGTTGTTGAATACCTCACGGGATTTAATATCAAAGTAGCAGGTGATATAATAAGCGGATCTTTTGAAGCAAATATTCTTTCTGCTCTTGGACAGGGAAGCAGATCTTGCTAAAAGGTTGACACAATTAAATATATGCTGCATCTTGCCTAATCAGCAGGAACATCAAGTGATAAGAAGACCTAGGTCTTGTCTTTGCAAGATAATCTCCAATTGTGAACAAAGAATGAGGACATGCATGCAAACCTAGGCAGATAGCAGAAAATGGAATACACACACACTTGTGTTGGTCTCCTCATCTAAGAAGATTTATCACGAACCTCTGCTCCGATATCACTGATCTTCAAGCTAAAAATGACACAAATTCCTCTTTGTTTTTAGCTTTCCTCTACCCTGGCTCAATTAACACTTTAGTTAATTGACAGTTCTGGATTTAGGTAAAGGTAAAGGTTCCCCTCGTACATACGTGCAAGTCGTTCCCAATTCTAGGAGGTGGTGCTCATCTCCATTTCAAAGCCGAAGAGCCAGCGCTGTCCGAAGATGTCTCCATGGTCATGTGGCCAGCATGACTCAACGCCAAAGGTGCACGGAAGGCTGTTACCTTCCCACCAAAGGTGGTCCCTATTTTTCTACTTGCATCTACTAGCTGGGACAAGTAATGGGAGCTCACCCCGTTACCCAGCACTAGGGATTCGAGCCGCTGAACTGCCGACCTTTTGATCAACAAGCTCAGCGTCTTACCCACTAAGCCACCACATCCCTGTTCTGGAAGGTTCCTGCTGTTACCACCCTCCAAGGAGATTCCTCAAGGGACTTTCATATCAAGTATGGACTAAATGGTACAAGTGGTTGGAGAATAGGAAAACTAAATAGAAATAAAGGATGGAGAAGAGAAGAAAACAAATGTGTAAAATATTGTAAATAAAAAAAAACTAGATATAAAGAGATGATAAAGTCAAAGACAGTAAAAAGAAGGGAAAAGGGGAATATATAAAGATGAAAGTAGATGGAATGAAACCATCATGTAAAAAGAAAACACATATTATGTTTTTATGTTATGTATGTTTGTGTTGTGTTGTGTCGTTGTAATAAAATCCATAAAAACTTTTAAAAAAAGAAGTAAAGAATGATAAGTGAATTCATAATTCCTCAAAATTGGTCATGTCTTAATAATTACAACTTGTGAAGAGTGTCTTGACGACAAGCAATTCCATTTAATGGGAGTCCTATGCATCAGATAATAAATGCAACTGAGAATACAATAACACTTAGTATAAATGAACCCCGATTACTGATAGTGTCATAGTCCAAATATTCTCCAGTAGCATTCACGTTTGCCAGGCTGAAATTCATCAAGAGATTTTTGTAATGCTCCAATAATATCTTCTTTTAGAACGGAAATTCAAATTAAAGGGGAAAAAAAGTGGATTCAATAATTCCTCAGTCATAGAATCGTAGGGTTGGAAGGCACCTCAGAGGTCTCCTATTCCAGCCGCTAGCTCTAGGCAGGAGTCTTAGACTATTCCAGTCAAACACTTGTCCAATCTATTTTTGCAAACCTCCAGTGATGCACAACTCTGGAGGGCAAGCTATTCCATTAATTGTCTGTCTCACTGTCAGAAAATTCCTCCTTATTTCTAGGTTGTATCTCTCTTTGAGAAACTTCAGAATAGCAGAATAACAAGAGTTGCAAGTGACCTTGGAGCTCTTCTAATCCAACCTCCTACACAAGCAGGAAAACCTGTAGCAGGGGTGAAACGTAAAATTTGTTACTACCAGTTTTGTGGGCGTGGCTTGCTGGTGGTGGTGGGGCAATGTGATTGGGTGGGCGTGGCCAACTTTTTTTAAAAAAAAAAAGCATATTTTTTTTGCCTTTAAAAGAAAAAAAAAAGCCTCTGACAATCAGGCAATTCAGCTGAGATGGTCAGAGGAGCCTTTTAAAAGCATTTTTTTCTCAGGCCGAAGCGGTTGTAAAAAAAATTGCTTTTAAAAGCCTCTGATGAGCCCAGTTGAGCCAAATGATTATCAGAGGCTTTTTTTTTAATTTTTAAAAGCATTTTTTCGGTTGAAGAAAAAATGCTTTTAAAAGTAAAAAAAAAAAAACAACCTCTGATGATCGCACGGCACAGCTGGGCACGGGGGTGGGGAGCAGGGATTTTTGCTACCTGTTCTCCAAACCACCTGCCGCCATCGCTACTGGATCGGGTGATTTGGTCCGAACCGGGAGCATTTCAACCCTGCCCTATACCCATGAGGGCGAACCCATGGCAAGCATGCCACAGGTGGCACACAGCGCCCTCTCTGTGGGCATGCGAGCCATCGCCCGAGTTCAGCTCTACCGGGCATGCACCTCCTGTCGGCAAGCTGGTCATTGTGTGCAGAGGGGCATGTGCATGGGGGGCAGAGGCCACGTGCATGTATGGGGTGCATTGCATGTTGTACCCCCCCCCGAGCCGGGCCTCCTGCCAGAAAGTGACTTGGAGCCGGGCCTGCTGCCAGAAAGTGACTTGGAAAGTGAGGGGGAAGGGCCGTCAGGACTTATCTCAGGAGCACCGGCTTCCCTGGCTCAGCTCCAGGAGCCAGAGGCAGGCCAGGTGGAGGAGATAACGAGGCCTCCTTCCCCTGACTCTTTCCCCCTCCCCAGGCCACGCCTCTAGACCCAGCTGATGGCAATCAGGCTTGGTTGAACCCTAGGTTTCATAGGCAGGAGAGGAGGAAACAACAGAAGCAGGGGTGGGGCAGGCCTAGGAAGTGCTGAGTCATGGAGCCACACTCCACAGGATATAAAGGCAGTGAGCACTGTTGTGTCTCTTCGTAGCCGGCAAATCATCTGATTAACTAAGAGCTGAAGTGACTCACCAGCGTCGAGGGAGATATCAGAGAACTTGGCAGATGTTCGCTATTCTGCTGCCAGAGCTGATAGTGCCGGCTAATTAAGCCATCATTCGGATAGAGGCGAAGGAGGACAGAACATTGCATTTTGAGGGTTTAAGCATGCATTCACATGCGCACGTTGGGCACTTGCTCTGGAAAAGGTTAGTCACTGCCCTATACCATTCTGGACAAATGGCTATCCAGTCTCTTCTTAAAAACCTCCAATGTTGGAGCACTCCTAACTCCTGAAGTTAAGACATGACCGATTTTGAGGAATTATGAATTCACTTATCATTCTTTACTTCTAACAGGAACCTTAAAGCTCCTGTTATACAGCCATATATAACAAATTATAAAGCCATAATGCTCTATAATCTCTAAAGGAGAGATTAGAGAGCATTATGAAAATCTCTTGAGGAATCTCCTTGGCAGGGTGATAACAGCTATCAGAAAATGTATACACAGAGGAGTGGAGTGGGGGAGAGAGAAAGAGAAAGAGAGATGCATTGGTCTCCTCATCTAAGAAGATTTATCATGAACCTCTGCTCCCTTTTATCTTATCTTCATGCTAAATATGACACAAATTCCTCTTTGTCTTTAGCCTTCCTCTACCCTGGCTCAATTAACACTTTAATTAATTCAAAGTTCTGGATTTATTGGAGCACAAAGAGGTCTTCTGAAAGAAGTTTCAGGCTGTTACCCCCACTACCAAGGAAGCACTGTAAGAATTGCTAGACATGGTCTTCTGCTATTCCACAATCCACCTTCATCTCTAGCTTCATAGAGATAAGAAAAAGGTGGAATTAGGGATTTATTTATTTTTATAAAAAAGTTTTATTTTTTCTTTCATATCCAACAACTCATCCAATGTACAGTCATATACAATTAGTCGGGCTTGCCCAGTCACCGCCCCCTCCTTTTAACTCTCTTCCCTCATCTACCTTCTTCTACTTTCCAGACCTTCCTCCCCTTCTCTTATCTACATCCTTTCCTCCCTCCACCCTATACCTTCCTTCTCCCTCTTCTCCCCCTCTTCCTTCCTCTTCTCCCTCTTCTACCCCTCTTCTCCTCTTTCCTACCTCCTACTCTCTCCTCTTTTCTCCCTCCCCACCATTCTAAAATGGTAGCTGGGCAGACCCAACCCTACATTAATTATATTTATATATCTTCAACAATCCCTGTACATTAATCATCACTCCATCCTCTACCCTCAACCTCCCCCCAATTCCCCCCCTTATCCCCCACCCCTCCCCCTGACTTCCCAGATCAAAATGCAGGGTATCAAAACTAACAATCATAATCCAAAATAAATCCTAAATTATAATCTCTAGTCACTCCACACATAATCACACTCTCAATTCCCCTCTCCTTCAAAAATATATCTAATACAAAATATTTCCTAAATTTACTCATATGCTATTCGGTATTTTTTTATCTGATACTTATTTTGAATATAATCAATCCACATTTTCCATTCTAAAATATATTTTTCTTGTGTATAGTTTTTCAAATAACCAGAAATTTTTGCCATTTCTGCCAGATTTTTTTGCACAATTATAGAGATGAAAATTTGTTGCTTAATACGGTGTGTGTGTGTAAATACAGACACACACACACACACACACACACACACACGAAGGCACAATGTTAGAGGAAGAAAATAAAAGGAAATCAAAAGTCAAATCGGGCAGAGTTAATTCTGAAGCACTGCTCAGGAAATGCAGTGTCTTCTTATAAACAAAGACTGGATGGGGTCACTGAAGCAGTCTGCGTGAACTTAAATGGACTCCAGAGGATGGTAAGAGGACAGAAAGGCCTGGAGGAATGTTGTCCATGGGGTCGGGATAGGTCGGACATGACTTTGCAACTAACAACAAAAAGCAAATGTGCTCCAGACTTCTTTCAAGAGCTCTAATTGGGTAGACCGTTTGCCAATAGATGCGAGAAGACCAAAGACCAAAACTTCGATGACAGTTGGCTGATAAATCTGACCACTGAGGAAGCAACTCAGCTGATCATAATCATTCAACAGTGCAGCCTGTCCTTTCATTTTGATAATATCTTCTCCTTAACGTTTATTTGCCCTCCTTGGTCATTAGAAATGGGTATGCTTTTCTGACCATGCTGCTGCAGGGGACAAGGCAAAAGGGTTGGGTTGAAAGCCTGTTGTGAGAATTTTCCACTGAGTTTTCAATTAGCATAGCACACAATTTTATTTTTTTTTGTTTACATTTATATCCCGCCCTTCTCCGAAGACTCAGGGCGGCTTACAGTGTATAAGGCAATAGTCTCATTCTATTTGTATATTTTTACAAAGTCAACTTATTGCCCCCCCAACAATCTGGGTCCTCATTTTACCTACCTTATAAAGGATGGAAGGCTGAGTCAACCTTGGGCCGGGCTTGAACCTGCAGTAATTGCAGGCTTTGTGTTCTTAATAACAGGCTTTACCAGCCAGAGCTATCCGGCCCTTCAAAATTGACTTAAGCCCTTCAAAACAAGACCCTGCAGAAGAACCGCAGAATAAGAAAAAAAAAGAGTCATCTACAACAGTGCCTCCCCCCACAATTTTTGGGGCATCAGGAACTTCAACCACAATAATACATGAGCACACAATAGATACAAACTCAAGGTAAACCACTCCAAACTCGATTGCAGAAAATATGACTTCTATAACAAAGTGGTCAGTGCCTGGAATGCACTACCTGACTCTGTAGTTTCTTCCCCAAACCCCCAAAACTTTAACTTTAGACTGTCTACTGTCAACCTCACCCCATTCCTAAGAAGTCGGTAAGGGGGCGTGCATAAGCGCACCGACGTGCCTACCGTCCCTGTCCTACTGTCCCCATTTATTTGTATCCTTACCCTGTATTCATAATCGTGTTTATACTTATATCTGTTACACACGTTTCACAAATAAAATAAAATAAAATAATAAATAAATAAATAAATAAATAAATAAATAAAATAATAAAGTAAAATAAATAAATAAATAAATAAATAAATAAATAAATAAATAAATAAATAAATAAATAAATAAAAATCTCTCTTCTGTCTCTTTTGTAGGGACAGGGAGACCCAGGTATAGAGAATGACAAAGGTTTGTGTTTCCTATTCAAAACACCAGAAGGCAAGTCAAGAAACAGTGGATGGAAATTAATAAAGGATAGAAGCAACCTGGATTTAAGGAGAGATCTAACAGTGAGAACAATTCATTAGTGCAGGGATCTGCAAAGTTGGCTCTTTTAAGACTTGTGGACTTCAACTCTCTGGGAGTTGAAGTCCACAAGTCTTAAAAGAGCCAACTTTGCAGACCCCTGCACTAGTGGAACTAGTTGCTGTCAGAATTTGTAGGTGCTGCATTACTGGAGATCTTTAAAGTCTTTAACAGCACCTATCTCTTGTCTTCAACACAGTCCTTTCAACAGTCCCAAGAAGGCTCCGCACCATTTGCACTCTGATTCCGGTAACCCTGAGGGTACAGATGAATCTTCAAGTGGACTCTATGAGTCTCAGAGAGCTAAGGACCAACCTTCAAAGTGCTAACAACCAGATGACTGCAAAGAATGTATATCCTTCTATTCACCACCATTCAGTCGGAACTGAAGAATCTTCTTGGATGAGAAGCAAAATATTTTCAAGGAAAAGAAACCAAGAACGTCCAGTTGCCTTTTGAAAAGCACCTCTGCGATTACATTGAAAAATGATCCTAGAATAAGACAATTGAGATTTAAATGTCACAAAATATTCCGATGTGAAAAAATCAGGAGGAGAAAATACTAGTTAAGCAGATGAATATTATTGCATTGGTCTAAAATCTACCAAACATCTTACCTTTCTGAAGCAATTGGTCCAGGGTCTTCAGATTTGATGAGAAGAAGTTTGCTACAGGTATATCATGTAATTGACTGCTACAGTCAATTTTGCCACTGACAATGGCCAAAGCAGAAGACGTTGTAGAGAAAATATGATGGATTAGTATGAAAAGTGCATTAAAAAACCCAAAACCATCCATGACATAAGACCGTGATGGCAAGCCTATGGCATACATGCCACAGGTGGCACACACAGCCATCTCTGGGGGCACATGAGCCAATGCCCAGGTCAGCTCCACTGCACATGTCCATGCGCCTCCTGCCAGCCAGCTGATTTTTGGGTGTCTGCCAGGAGGTTGGGGGGGGCATCCTCCCGTGCCCTGTTTTTGGTCCCAGGAGGCTTTAGGGCAGGAATAAAATATAAAATTTTTTCCTACCGGTTCTGTGGGCATGGCTTAATTGGTGGGCGTGGTTTGGTGGACAGGTGACTGAATGGGCATGGCCAATAATAATAAATAATAAAAATAATAAAGTATACAAAACTTGGGAGCGCACCGATCTACCTTCTTTAAAAATAGAGGCACCAGTCTACTAATTGCCTTTTTTTGGATGGCACCAGTCTATCTTCTTTAAAAATAGAGGCACTGGTCTACTAATTGCCTTTTTTTGGGAGGCACCGGTCTACCTTCTTTAAAAATAGAGGCACTGGTCTACCAATTGCCTTTTTTTGGGTGGCACCAGTCTACCTTCTTTAAAAATAGAGGCACTGGTCTACTAGCAGCCTACAGTGCTGATCAGCTGTAGTGCAGGCCTTTGAAGTGCCGTGGCAGTCATTTAAGGCCGTTTGCAGCTATATCACCACTGAGAGCTTCAGGGGCAGAGAAGAGGAACAGCGAGGTGTAGGCTATGGGGTGGGGGGGGGCAGGGATTTTTGCTACTGGTTCTCTGAACTACCCGTCCCCATCGCTACCGGATTATGTGATCTGGTCCGAACCGGGAGCATTTCACCCCTGCTTTAGTGAGGTGTGCTATCACCAAAATGGAGCTGGAAAATCAAATCTAAATCTTTCCTGAAGTTTCAGTATAATTAAACTAGGAAATAACCACCATCCCGAAGTCTTACAGATCACGTTGGCCAAATGGGTTAGTTGGTGGGCTCTCCAGGCACTTCTTCCCCAACCTTATCCCTTGCCAGCAGAGATGACCTTGGTTCTCAAGAGAAAGCTCTCTGTTGTGTCTAGTATGGCATTCCAACCTCCCTCCCCCCTTCCCCCTTTGTGTGGCAACTGAGGAACAGAAAAATGGCTGCGGCCAGGTTCAGTTCGAAGTTGACAAATGTATTGCAACATTTACCAATAGTGTCAAATTCAGTCACTTTATCTCAGATTGAAAAATGAACGAGATTCAGTCTGTTCTGCTGCCGAGTGGGAATACTGTTGCCTCCAGATGTTGCAGAACTGTCTCTGGTATGAATCCTGAGACAGGTGATTCCATAAGTGGTGTCCTGAGGGGGTCTGCAGATATATCCATCTGACTGTAAATACAGGTAGTACTTGATCTACAACCACTTGTTTAGCGGCCATTCAAAACTGTATGTCAAAGACTGTGTTTGAATAGGAAAAAAATATGTAAACATATGGCTTGATGCTTCAGTTTTTGGATGGGGTCCAGGACCAGTTTTTTTTGTTCTTTCAGAAACAAATATACAAAGACACACAGACATGTACACACTCACAACCTTAATCTACCTAAATATATAGCATTTCCTGTAGGTGTATGTGTGCAAATCGCTCCGGTTAACGCAGGAAACAAATGGGATGAAGTTTCATATGGAAGAGAAGAGACAAAACTGATACAAGGGACAATGATGGGTAAGCTAATAAGGAAACGATAGGGCACCTTTTTCCCTTGATCTGAGGTTGCAGAGAGTTTATTTGCTGTTGTGATTCCTGTTTTATTTTGTTATGAAGGCTTCAGTTAGGTTGGAACCAGTGGTGGGATTCAAATAATTTAACAACTGGTTCTGTGCCCTAATGACCAGCTGGGTAGGTGTGGCTCGGTGGTCATGTGACCGTGTTGGCGTGGCCAATTAAATGTCACTCACATCAATGGTTGGTTCACCTTAGCTGTTACAATGCTCTCTGGGTTAACCAGAGAGGCAGTTTCTGTAAGCAGGACGATAAAGATTAGGCTAGAAACAACACCAGAATGTTTCAGTTCCTTACAGGATTAGCCCTGTAAAGTGGGGAAAAACAAAATAAGATTTCTTCCAACAACGGTTCTCCAAACTGCTTAGAAAGTTAACAACCGGTTCTCCCGAATAGGTGCGAACTGGCTGAATCCCACCACTGGTTGGAACACCCGAAAAAGTCAACTGCTCACTGATGCCACTGCCAAACTAAGAATTGGAGATTCTCTCCCATCCATGCCCTCTCCCCAGGTCCATCTGCACTTGTGCCATCCCAGTTACTCAGTGCACCATCCTTGACCCACCTTCCCCTGTTCATACAAAATCCCACTGGGGTAGGTTCCACTTACCTTCACTACTTGTTCACAATGGGAGTGTGTTTGTGCACTTCTGCTCATGTGCAGAGCATCTGTGATGATGTCTGGGTGGGTGGGCGGAGCCTCCTGCTGCCATTACTACCGGTTTGCAAGATCCGAACTGAACCAGTAGATACCTACCACTGAATCCCACGCTGCAATTTGCCACTTGCTCGCCTTCCCCAACTCCCTCACACATTTACCACCTTACCTGGCGGTAGCCACTTTCTCACCTAGTGCCTGGGACTGGCGATTTTCTGCCAGCTTCCCCACTGACCATTGTTGCAGGAAGCCAACAAGGAGATGCCATACCTCATGACTGTGGGATCCTGTTATTGGCAAACTTTGGAAGGAACAGTCTTGTTTCCCACACCTTTCTCCCACACATCTTCAAAATGAACTCTGATAGCATTTTTTTTTTGAGGCAAACAAAACTTGGCTATACTTTATTTCTGCAGCAAAAAAATAATAAATACAGTTTTGTATGCATAAAAGGTATCCAGCTCTAAAGAAAAGATAAAATATTGCATTTACAGAGGGTTTGAAATTGTCTTGATACGCTTTTATCAGATCTCAGGAGCTTCCTCTTCTCTGAAGACTCTTTGAAAAATGACTTTGATGCTCTCCCTGGTCCGAGCTCGTTTCTTTTTCCCAACCAGGAAATAGATCACCGGGTTAATGCTGCTGTTTAGGGAAGCACCCAGATCTAAGTAGCAAACCAGTCCATTAACATCAAACAAATCATTCTTGTTAGGAAAAAGAGTAATGAACACGTAGATATATAAAGGAAGAGAAAGAATAAGGAAACAGAGAAGAGTAATTAAGATCATCATTAAGAGTCTTCTACGTTTGATCTGTTCGGCTTTAAGACATATTTTGATGATCAGGATCACGGTAGAAATTGTGATCAGTGGAAGGCAAAGCACAGCAGTCACAATCAAATGGAGATCCCAGGTGGCGTTATATGAAAACAAACATGATATAATGTTATTTATTCCAAGGAGAAAAGAAAAGATCCAGAGGGAAACACAGACAGCAGAGGACAAATATTTTGGCCGGGAACAGTGATGCCAGATTGGGAAGAGGACAGCCACACATCGGTCAATGCTGATGGCCGTCAGAAGAAATAGACCGTTGATATAGGTAATAATGAAGAAAGGAGAAAGGATTTTCCAGAAAATTCCTGGCTTTGTACCATGTATAAAATGTCGAATGCAATTTAGAGTCATTGATATGAGAAATCCAAAGTCGGCAATAGCTAAATTAAGAATCAATATGGTGAAAGGGTTTCTCTTAATTTGGAAGCCAAGAAACCAGATAACAATTCCGTTTAAGGGGACTCCAATACAGCAGATGAGGAATACGACTGAGAAAATGATTTTTTCATAATAGCTGGGCCTAATTTGGTATTCGCCGAAACCTTTGGTAGTATTAGAGTCCAAATACTCTTCTGTAGCATTCATGTTTGCCAGGCTGAAATTCGTCAAGAGACTTTTACAATGCTCCAATAATCTCTTCTTTTAGAAAGGAAGTTCCTATTTTAAGAAAAGATAGCAGATTGGATTAAATAATTCATTTCCATTTCATTTCATTTCATTTCATTCATTCATTCATTCAGCCATTCAGTCATTCATTTCGTTCAGACATAATTGCACGTATAATATCATCATCGACATTAGCCAGAGGAGCTAATTTTGGCTGCACGAGATCAAGACTTAAAAACAGATGCATGCAAATCCAGAATTGCAACACATGGCAAGTGCCGTCTCTACAAAGGAGATAAAGAAACAGTTGATCACCAGATTAGCTGCTGCAAAAAGGTTGCACAGATGGGGTACACAACACAAAGACATGCAAATAGAAATAAAACAACTGTGGCAAAAGAAAGCAAAGGTAATATCAATAGTAATAGACACCTTGGGTTCAATCCTAAAACAACTGGAGAAGAAGCTTCTTGGATGAGAAGTGAAAGGTCTTCAAAAGAAAAAAACAAGAAAGTCCAGTTGTCTCCTGAAAAAAGCACCTTTGGGACAAACGTGACCTGGATGACTGAGAATCTCTACAGACTTTTAGCTATACAACTTGGGATGGACACCCTTGGAATGGTGTGGGAGTAGGAATGGATTTCCAGAAAAAAAAATGCAGACTACAGGAACCAGGAGCACTACTAGGTGACCATGACGATGCAGATAAATCTCCAAGTGGCCTCAATGACTCTCTAAAAGGATGCAAATGACCAGCTGTCTGCAAGGACTATCAATCCTTCCATTCCCCACCATCCAGCCAGAGCTGAGGAAGCTACTAGGATGAGAAGCAAAACGTCTTCAAAAGAAAAAACAAGAAAGTGCAAGTTGCCTCCTGAAAAAAGCACCTTTGGGACAACTGGACCTTGAAGCCCATTGGCATTGACAAATTCATCATCGGTCAATTGCAAAAGGCAGCTTTACTCAGAACAGCTTACATCCTGTGACAATACCTTTAACACCATCAAACATCAACATCTGCCTATCCCAAGTCTTTGGGAAGGACTCGATAAAGAGACAAATCACTTGTCACGGTTCACCCAGGTATAATGAGAGTTCAAATCCCAAGAAATAGGGATTGAGATTAAAATGGTCCTTTTTCTATGGCATCTCAAAATAATTATAAGTAAATATATATATTGGTAGTTGTTCCATATCTAAATGGCACCACAACCGCTGAATCCATTGCATATGCTAGATGTTTATTTCTCAGAAGCATCACCTACATTCTCATCATCCCTAATCCATGAACAATAAAAATCCACACACAACCAAAAAAGAACACAACATACAACCTCCCAGACCTTCCCTCAACCAAAACACCAAAACCTGTTTGTTTGTTTTTAAAACAAATGTATTAAAACTCAAACCAGCAAACAAATAAACAAAAGGAATCCTGTATGCTATTGGTATGTCTTTGCATTCACGTTTTTGTTAAGTGTTTTTAAGTGGAGGAATTTAAAATTTCCTTTTAAGGAAGCCCTCAGAACTTGTGGATATCCCACTGGGCCTTCATCAAATTCAGAAAAAGATCCAGAAGGAGCTCCTCCATAACCAACAAAGAAGAGAACAAAAAATTGTTGTTCCATACTTTGCAGGAATATCTGAAAAGGTCAGGATGATTTTCAACAACTCAACATACATGCAACCCAAGAATAACACTAACATAGAAGCTTGTCCATCCCAAGGATTAAACACCCAAAGCAAGGTAGTATATGCAATACAATACAGTGAAACATTTGCAGATCAGTATATTGGAGAAACAAAACAACCACTTCACAAATGCATGGCACAACATAGAAGAAGAAGAAAAACACCAGGACAAGTTTCAGCAGTTTATCTGCATTTGAAAGACAAAGGCCACTCTTATGAAAACAGCAAAATCCACATTCAGGACAGAGAGGACCACTAGTTTGAAAGAGGAGTCAAAGAAGCCATCTACTTTAAGATTGAATGGTCCTCTCTCAACAGAGCGGGAGGGATACAGCAACACAGATCTCTTGTCTACAAAAGCATTCTCAAAAAGGCTCCATACCATTTGCACTCTGATTCAAGTAACTCTGAGGATACAGATGAATCTCCAAGTTGACTCAATGACTCTGAGACAGCTAAGGACTAACCTTCAAAGTGTGAACAACCAGATTTATTTATTTTATTTATTTATTTTGTCACAACATCATACAAAAAGATTATATAGTATATACACATATAAACATATATAGGAAGAAGAAAAGAAAAACAATAGGACAGGAACGGTAGGCACGTTTGTGCGCTTATGCACGCCCCTTATGGTCCTCTTAGGAATGGGGTGAGGTCAATAGTAGAAAGTTTTTGGTTAAAGCTGATGACTGAAAAGAATGTAAATTCTTCTATTCTCCACCATCCTGCAGAAGCTTCTTGGATGAGAAACAAAATATATTTAAGGAAAAAAAAAACAAGGAAATCCAGTTGCCTTTTGTAAAGCATCTTTGGGATTCCAGTAGAAAATTATTCCAGAAAAAGACAATTGAGATTTAGATCACTATCAGCATATTAAATGTCACAAAATATTTTGATGTGAAAAACCAAGAGCAGAAAATGCTAGTTAAGCAGATGAATATTATTGCATTGGTCTAAGATCCACCAAACGTCTTACCTTTCTGAAACAATTGGAGCAGGATCTTCAGATTTGATGAGAAGACATTTGCTATATCATGTAATTGACTGTTACAGTCAATTTTGCCACTGACAATGGTCAAAGGAGAAGAAGCTGTAGAGAAATTATGATGGGTATTATGTCTTGTTGGACATACATCAAGGAGAACCTGTCAGATGTGTTGATGGATAATTTACAGGATTAAATGTCAGAGTATCAGGCGATCATAAGCAGATCTTTTGAAGAAAATATTCGTTCTGTTTTGGGAAGCAGATCTTGGTAAAAGGATCACACAAATATTTATTCTGTATTTTGCATAAACAGTGGGAACATCAAATGATAAGAAAATTTGGTTCCTGTTTTTGCAGGATAACCAGCAGCCACAGAAGGAGGAGACTTCCCATAAACCCAGACAACTCTGAGGATAAGGAAAATTATTTTCTATTTCAACTGGACTGGTTTCCTCATCTGAGAATTTTTATCATGAATCTCTGCTCTAAAAGCTTTGATCTTCATGGTAAAGTTTAAAACAAAAATGGGCTAAAACCATAAAAAGTCAATTGAGAAAACCCACAAGATATTTTTAGTAGCTATGCATTTCTAAATGGAAGATTTCAATATGAAATATCAAATGCCGAAAAACATAGCTACTAAAAATATCTGTTATTATATTTGCATATCTGTAGGTCAGATTAAGTCATCCAAAATCATGACACATGGTAGTGATGGATTAAGCCTTTCTCAGTTGTGAGTGGAAGATTATTGTCCTGGTATTATTATTTTTATTTATTTATTATTTTATTTGATTTTTATACCGCCCTTCTCCCGAAGGACTCAGGGCGGTGTACAGGCATAATAAAACCAACAATACAGTATACAAGTTTAAAATACAATTTAAAAAACTTATTTTAAATTAGCCCCATGATTAAAATTTACCATGCTAAAAACCCCGTTTAAAATTAATAAATTTACAATTAAAATCCCAATTTAAGCCAGCCCCGCGCGGATAAAAAGATGAGTCTTGAGTTCGCGACGAAATGTCCGAAGGTCGGGTATTTGGCGTAAACCGGGGAAGCTCGTTCCAGAGTGTGGGAGCCCCACAGAAGGCCCTTCCTGGGGCCGCCAGCCGACATTGTTTGGCGGACGGCACCGGAGAAGTCCCTCTCTATGGGAGCGTGCGGGTCGGTGGGAGGCATGTGGTAACAGCAGGCGGTCCCGTAAGTACCCAGGTCCTAAGCCATGGGCGCTTTAAAGGTCATAACCAACACCTTAAAGTGCACCGGAAGGCCACAGGCAGCCAGTGCAGACTGCGCAGGAGGCGGTGTTACATGGGAGCTACGTAGCTCCCTCTATAACCAGCGCAGCTGCATTCTGGACTAACTGAAGCCTCCGAGCGCACTTCAAGGGAGCCCCATGTAGAGCATTACAGTAATCCAAGCGAGAGGTAGCAGGCGCATGAGTGACTGTGCATAAGGCATCCCGATCAAGGAAGGCGCAACTGCGAACCAGGCGAACCTGGTGGAAGGCCCTCCTGGAGCGGCCGTCAAATGTCTTCAAGCGACAGCCGATCATCCAGGAGGACACCCAAGTTGCGCACCCTATCCTTTGGGGCCAGTAACTCGCCTCCAACAGCCAGCCGCGGCTGCAGCTGACTGAATCGGGGTGCCGGCATCCACAGCCACTCCCTCTTGGAGGGATTAAGCTTGAGCCTGTTTCTCCCCATCCAGACCCGTACACCCTCCAAACACGGGACAGCACTTCAACAACTTCATTGGGGTGGTCCGGGGTGGAAAAGTACAGCTGAGTATCATCAGCGTACTGCTGGTATCTCACCCCGAAACCACTGATGATCTCACCCAGCGGCTTCATGTAGATGTTGAACAGCAGGGGCGAGAGAATCGACCCCTGTGGGACCCCACAAGTGAGGCCCCTCGCGGTCGACCTCTGCCCCCCTGTCAACACCGTCTGCGACCGGTCAGAGAGATAGGAGGAGAACCACCGATATACGGTGCCTCCCACTCCCAATCTCCCCAACCGGCGCAGCAGGATACCATGATCGATGGTATCGAACGCCGCTGAGAGGTCTAATAGGACCAAGGCAGAGGAATATCCCCTGTCCCTGGCCCTCCAGAGATCATCCACCAATGCGACCAAAGCTGTCTCCGTGCTGTATCCGGGTCGGAAGCCGGACTGGAACGGGTCTAGATAGACATCTTCATCCAGGTGTTGGGGCAGCTGTCGCGCCACGGCACTCTCTACAACCTTCGCAACAAAGCGAAGGTTGGAGACCGGACGATAGTTACCCAAAATAGCTGGGTCCAAAGAGGGCTTCTTAAGGAGGGGTCTCACCACCGCCTCTTTCAAGGCGGCAGGGAAAACCCCATCCAACAAAGAAGCGTTGATAATCCTCTGGAGCCAGCCTCGTGTCACCTCCTGAGTGGCCAGTACCAGCCAGGAAGGACACGGGTCCAGTAAACATGTCGTGCCGTGAAGCCTCCCCAACAACCTGTCCACGTCCTCGGGAGCCACAGGGTCAAACTCATCCCAAATGTGCTCAACAAGACGTGCCTCCTCTCCCTCGCTTGGATCATCCCAAATTCGGTCCAGACCGTCCCTCAGCTGAGCGATTTTATCGTATAGATAACCACTAAACTCCTCGGCTCGTCCCTGCAAGGTCATCCGCACCTCCTGATGTAGGAGAGGCGGGTCACCCAGCTGGGGCGGCGGGCGGTTATCTGCCGGCGCAATGAGGGTGGAGGCGTAGGGCGCCTCGCTTCCTCATTGCCACTAGGTAGGTCCTAGAATAGGTCCTAACTAGTGTCCGATCAACCGGGCGACTGGACCTCCAGGTGCTCTCAGGCGTCTTCTCCGGCGTTTCATCTCCCTCAGCCCCTCGGAGAACCAAGGGGCGGACGAGATCTCGCCGGGTCAGAGGCCGCAAAGGCGCGACACGGTCCAGGGCCCGGCGCGGCCGCTCCCAGGCCGCGACCAGTTCCTCAGTCGTGCCGTGGGCCAGATCCTCAGGGAATGGCCCAAGCTCCGTCTGGAACCTCTCAGGGTCCATCAGGCGCCTGGGACGGAACCACCGTATAGGTTCCGTCTCCCTGCGGTGGTGAATGGCGGTTCGGAAGTCTAGGCGAAGGAGAAAATGATCCGACCATGACATTGGTTCTGTTACTAAATCATCTAATACCAGATCATTTAACCACTGTCCAGAGATATAAATCAGATCCAGCATGCCTCCCCCCATGTGCGTAGGGCCATCATTTACTCGAATCAGGTCCAAGGCCGTCATGGAAGCCTGGAACTCCCGAGCTGCCGTCGATGACAAGCCAACTGATGGCAAGTTGAAATCCCCCATGACTATAAGTCTGGGGGTCTCAACCGCCACAGCAGCCAGTACCTCCAACAGCTCGGGCAGGGCTGTGGTCACGCAGCAAGGAGCCAGGTACGCGATCAACAAGCCCAACTGATTCCTATGGCCCCACCTCACATAGAGGGATTCACAGCCGGCAATCTGAGGAACAGTGGCCTCCCTCGGCTCTAGATCTTCCTTAATAACAACCGCCACCCCCCCACCCCTACCTTGGGCCCTCGGCTGATGAAATGCTTGGAAACCTGGAGGGCACAACTCAACAAGGGGCACCCCCCCCTCCGGGCCCAACCAGGTCTCCGTAATACCCATAAGGTCCGCGGACTCCCCCTGAATAAGATCACAGATCAGGGGAGCTTTATTAGCCACGGACCGGGCATTACATAACATCAGCCGAAGATCCAAGCTCTGAGGATCATGGCCACCCGAGGAACGGGTAGGGACTGAGGGGCCGGAGCACGCGATCGCTTTGAGACATCGAACGCGTGCTCCCACAACTTGGTACGGCCCCTCCCCCCCGCCATATCTGCCTCTCCCACTTACCGTACAGATCGAACATCCCTCTAAACCTGGAACGTCCTCCCCCCCTGCCTTCAGACAAGATGGAATGATGTCGCGAACTAGCACAGGGGCTGGATCCCTCCCCGACGGGTTCTCACCCCCACCCGTCGAATCCCTCCCCCCCCTTAAAAAACCCTTGTTTAAAAAACGATTTAAAAAACCCCACAGATTCTTCTTCCTCGCATGCCACCTCTCCGGGTCCCAAGACCCCTCGTTAAGGCCGGCCCTCGATAACCCAGAGGGCCATTCCTGCGAGGCGGGGGAACCTCGCAGTCGGAGAAGGTCAGCGGACGAATATTTCATGCTAAAAATTAAATAACAGTGGGAAAAAAAAAGGTGTTCCCTAGCCACTTGATGTTATCGTAGTCTGTGGACAAAGTCAGGACAGTCACAAACCAGGGCCCAATGCCCGGTAAGGGCAATAAATAAGATGGAGGTTTGGCTGATGGATTCCGCCATTCAGTACTGCCCATAATGGATACAGCAAAAGTTTTTGCCCGCTGGTGCCGCCCATGATCAGGTCCAAGGCCGTCCAAGATTGATGCCATAAATAAATAAATACCGGGGACAGGAAAAAAGTTTTTCAGCCGCAGATGTCACAAGATGGTATATATAAGAGTCAGCTAAAATTCTAAGTTCCATAATGTCCAAGTATTGAGGGTTGGAGTGAATGGCAATGGCAAACCTATAGAGAAAATGTGATAAAGTCTTATTTAGATGAAATTCAGACAGTTCATTGACAAGAAGGAAAGTCCATTAACCCATCATGAGTGATAATGTTGAAATAATTGCCTGTAGAATTTGATACAGATGGAAGTAGAGACTTAACAGAACTCTTCAGAGGTGTTGGTTGGCTTGAACTATGTCAGTACTGATCCAGTTCTACGGAGGAATTATTGAGTCTGTCATCTGCACCTCTATAACTGTCTGGTTTGGTTCTGCAACCCAACAAGACAGACACAGACTTCAGAGGATAATTAGAACTGCAGAAAAAACAATGGCTACCAACCTGCCTTCCATTGAGTACCTGTATACTGCACGAATCAGGAAGAGGGCCGTGAAAATATTTACAGATCCCTCGCATACTGGACATAAATTGTTTCAACTTCTACCCTGAGTTGATTTCCTTTAGGACTGACCAGTTTGATCTCCTTGCAGTCCAAGGGACTCGCAGGAGTCTTCTCCAGCACCAGAGTTCAAAGGCCTCCATTCTTCGGCACTCAACTTTTCTTATGGTCCAACTTTCACAGCCATACATTGCAACTGGGAAAACCATAGCTTTGACTATACACACTTTTGTTAAACCTAGGCAATCATGAACCTAGGGAGCTGGAAAGAAAAGGGAAATTATTTTTTATTTCAGTTGGACTGGTTTTGTCATCTGAGAAGTTTTGTGTTGAACTTCCACTCATAAACCTCTCATTTTCATGCTAAACATATTGGAAATTCCTCTTTCTTTATAGTATTCCTATACTTTGGTTCATGCAGACCAAAGTGCTCATTTAAGGGTCCAGAATTATTGGGACCCGAGGGCCCCTTTGAAATGAAAATTATTTTTCATTCCACAATTAATCAGGGGAAAGACTTACACAACTCCAGAAGTTGTGGGTTCTCTAACACTGAAGGTTTTTAAGAAACGATTGGAGCACCAATTCTTTGAAATGTTAGAAGGTTTTCCTGCTTGAGCAGGGGGTTGGACTAGAAGATCTCCAAGGTGCCTTCCAACTCTGCTATTCTGTTATTCATCATCTCTCAGGGGAAGAGAACAACGATGGTTTAGCAATTCACAAATCGTGTGCGTTGAGTCCCCTTCTGCAAAATTATTTTTGTAATAGTACAGTAATGCCCTACTCTTAAAAATATCACCGGCTATGGCAAACCTCCTTCCCAGGCTGAAGGTAATCAACAACTGGCAGATGACCTGAATGAGTTTTACTGCAGGTTTGAAAGGAAACTACAGCCACCTATCTCCACAACCCCCATCTCAGACACACCAACAACAGCCAAGCCTCCTACAACTGACCCCATTTCATTGGGTTCACAACCCCTAGTGATCACAGAAAAGGAAGTGCAGGACCTATTTCACAGACAAAAGCCAGGAAAAGCTCCAGGCCCAGACAAGATAACTCCTTCTTGCTTAAAAGTCTGTGCTGACCAATTGGCCCCCATCTTCACCCATATTTTCAATAAATCACTAGAGATGTGCTATGTTCCTTCTTGCTTCAAATGCTCTACCATCATCCCAGTGCCGAAGAAGCCCACCATCAAGGAACTGAATGACTACAGACCAGTTGCTCTAACATCTGTAGTCATGAAAACCTTTGAAAGGCTAGTGCTTTCCTACCTGAAAACCATCACGAATCCGCTCTTAGACCCCTTGCAATTTGCATACCGAGCAAATAGATCAACAGATGATGCTGTTAATATGGCTCTGCACTACATCCTACAACATCTTGAGTCTCCAAAGACCTATGCAAGGGTCCTTTTTGTAGACTTTAGTTCAGCATTCAATACCATCATTCCAGACATTCTTCTAACTAAGCTAAACCAGCTACAGGTACCGGAACAGACTTGTAAGTGGATCACAAGCTTCCTAACAAACAGGAAGCAGCAGGTGAAGCTAAGCAAGATCACATCAAATACCTGTACAATTAGCACAGGGCCCCCCCAAGGCTGTGTGCTCTCCCCACTTCTCTTCTCTCTGTATACCAATGACTGCATCTCCAATGATCCATCTGTTAAGCTACTGAAGTTCGCAGATGACACAACAGTGATTGGTCTCATTCGAGACAATGACGAATCCGCATATAGACGAGAGGTCGAACGACTAGCCTTGTGGTGCAACCAAAACAATCTGGAACTGAACACACTCAAAACCGTAGAAATGGTGGTAGACTTTAGGAAAAACCCTTCCATACTTCCACCTCTCACAATACTTGACAACACAGTATCAACAGTAGAAACCTTCAAATTTCTGGGTTCTATCATATCGCAAGATCTCAAATGGACAGCTAACATCAAAACATCATTAAAAAGGACAACAAAGGATGTTCTTTCTGCGCCAACTCAGTAAGCTCAAACTGCCCAAGGAGCTGCTGATCCAATTCTACAGAGGAATTATTGAGTCTGTCATTTGCACCTCTATAACTGTCTGGTTCGGTTCTGCAACCCAACAAGAAAACACAGACTTCAGAGGATAATTAGAACTGCAGAAAAAATAATTGCTACCAACCTGCCTTCCATTGAGGACCTGTATACTGCACGAATCAAGAAGAGGGCCGTGAAAATATTTGCAGATCCCTCGCATCCTGGACATAAACTGTTTCAACTCCTACCCTCAAAACGACGCTATAGAGCACTGCACACCAGAACAACTAGACACAAGAACAGTTTTTCCCCGAAGGCCATCACTCTGCTAAACAAATAATTCCCTCAACACTGTCAGACTATTTACTGAATCTGCACTACTATTAATCGTTTCATAGTTCCCATCACCAATCTCTTTCCACTTATGACTGTATGACTATAACTTGTTGCTGGCAATCCTTATGATTTATATTGATATATTGATCATCAATTGTGTTATAAATGTTGTACCTTGATGAACGTATCTTTTCTTTTATGTACACTGAGAGCATATGCACCAAGACAAATTCCTTGTGTGTCCAATCACACTTGGCCAATAAAAAAAATTCTACTTTCTTTCTTCATTCTGTGACTACTAAGTATAATTTCATAATCACTGATTATGGTTTAAACCTGGAACGAACAGAGGCCACTTCCTCTGGGACTACCCTTGATGATGATCACACATAGTACTTTCCAATAGCTCTGCCGAACTGTATAACTTTTGACAGTTAGATATATTGATAATATAAATAGCTTATTTTAAGTCATCTCTCCTTTTGCATAATTGGTGCCATTGCTGTTTAGAAAGAAAGAACCAAAGAACGTGTTGAAGTGGTTGGCCTTAACGGTTAGGCCCTTTTAGGGGTGGGATGGAACTCGAGTCTTTAAGTTTGTTGTTTACAAAATTATAGAAGGAGCGGGTGGATTTTGTGCATAGTAGGTTTTCCTCTGGCTGGCTCTGGTAATTGATGCATTCTGCCTTTATCTTAATAATATATACTTAATAATATCAGAGTTGGAAGGGACCTTGGAGGTCTTCTAATCCAACCCCCTGCCCAGGCAGCAAACCCTACACCATTTCAGACAAATGGCTATCCAACATTTTCTTAAAAATTTCTGGTGTTGGAGCATTCACAACTTCTGCAGGCAAATTGTTCCACTGATTAATTGTTCTAACTGTCAGGAAATTTCTCCTTAGTTCTAGGTTGCTTCTCTCCTTTATCTGATGGCATAACGTCTTGTAGCGGCTTTTAAAGTTAGCAACGTAGCTGGTTTTGTTTTTCTGCCATAGAGATTTTTTTTTAAATTTGCATTTATATCCCACCCTTCTCCGAAGACTCAGGGCGGCTTACACTGTGTTAAGCAATAGTCTTCATCCATTTGTATATTATATACAAAGTCAACTTATTGCCCCCAACAATCTGGGTCCTCATTTTACCTACCTTATAAAGGATGGAAGGTTGAGTCAACCTTGGGCCTGGTGGGACTTGAACCTGCAGTAATTGCAAGCAGCTGCTGTTAATAACAGACTGCATTAGTCTGTTGAGCCACCAGAGGCGCCTTTTTGATTGAAGCTTCCTTATTGTTATAGGTAATTTGTTTTTTCTGGTTTTGGGGGTTATTAGTGGTATGTATAGTTTAATGACTCTTTTGACTTAGAGCAAAGAACAGCATTATAGTCAGTGAACAGAACTTGCCAATCAAGAGATGAGAGGTCGGCAGCTATGAGATCATAGTTGGCTTTTTAAAGTTATAATTTGGGATTCCGTCCTTATGATCATCATTGTAAGGACGTACATTGAGAAAAAGCCGATCATGCTGTGGTCACTGTTGGAAAAGGGTTCTTTTATTTGTAGACCATGAATTAAGTTTAAACTCTTGCAAAAGATGAGATCAAGGCAACTGTTGAGTCTAGTGTTGTTTATTACTATTTGATCCAATCCCAGACTGGTAACAGCTAGTCTAATTCTTGTTTCCCACATCTTTCCCCAAACTTCAGAATGAACTCTGATAGCATTCTTTTGCGGCAAACAAAACTTAGTTATTCTTTATTTCTGTAGCAAAAAATAAATAAAAACCCACAGTTTAGTATTCATAAAAGGTATCCAGCATTAAAGGAAAGCTAAAATATTGCATTTACAGAGGGTTTGAAATTGTGTTTGTACACTTTTATCACATTTCAGGAGCTTTTTCTTCTCTGAAGACTCTTTGAAAAATGACCTTGATGCTCTCCCTGGTCCGAGCTCGTTTCTTTCTCCCAACCAGGAAATAGATCACTGGATTAATACTGCTGTTTAGGGAAGCACTCGGACATAAGTAGAAATTCAAGTCAACAATATCAAACAAATTCCTCTTCTTAAGAAAATGAGCAACGAACACGTAGATATATAAAGGAAGAGTAAGACTAAGGAAGCAGAGAAGAGTAATTAAGATGATCATTAACAGTCGTCCACGTTTGATCTGTTTGGATTTAAGACATATTTTGATGAATAGGATCACGGTAGAGATTGTGCTCAATGGAAGGCAAATCATGGCAGTCACAGCCAAATATAAATTCTGGATGGCATCATATATATAAAAATATTGCATAATGTAACTCATTCCAAACAGGAGGAAAGAGAAGATCCAGAGGAAGACACAGACAGCTGAGGACAAATATTTTGGCCGGGAACAACGATGCCAGATTGGGAAGAGGACAGCAACACACCGGTCAATGCTGATGGCTGTCAGAAGAAATAGACCGTTGATATAGATAACATTGAAGAGACAAACGAGGATGTGCCAGAGAATTTCTGGCTCTATAGCACGTACAAATTTTTGAATGCAAATTATACCCATTAATATGAGAAATGCAAAGTCGGCAATAGCTAAATTAAGAATCAATATGGTGAAAGGGTTTCTCTTAATTTGGAAGCCAAGTAACCAGATGACAATTCCATTTAATGGGGCTCCAATACAGCAGATGATGAATACAACTGAGAAAATGATATTTTCATGATAGTTGGACGTAATTTGGTATTCGTAGAAATCTTCAGTAATATTATAGTCCAAATAATCTTCTGCAACATTCATGTTGGCCAAACTGAAATTCATCAAGAGACTTTTATAATGCTCCAATAATCTCTTCTTTTAGAGTGGAAGCTCCTGTTGGAAGAAAAAAGAGCAGATAGGATTAGATAATTCATCAATAATTGTCATATATTCATATCTAACAACTTTGTATACAGACTGAACCAATTTTTAGACCTCTGTTAATAATAATAATGATAGCAGTAGGTGCCTTGGGTGCAGTTGTGAAAGAACTGGAGCACCACTTGAGCACCATCAACACTGACAAATTCACCCCCAGCTAATTGCAAAAGGCAGCTTTATTTGTAACACCATGAAACATCAACATCTGCCTATCCCATATCTTTGGGAAGGACACTACGGATGGATATAATTTCCAACTCCAGTCTGAATTTCTGGCTGACAGTGTGACAAAACATAGTAAACAACAACAACAACAATAATAGAGTCAAGATGAAGATGATTACTACAAATTTATTTTATTTTTATTTATTTTATTTGTCACAACAATATATATAAGCATCACACAAAAAGATTATATAGTATATAAACATATATATGAGGGAATATTAGGAGGTATAAGCAGTGATGGGATTCAAGTAATTTAACAACCGGTTCTCTGCCCTAATGATTTCTTCAAACAACCAGTTTGCCAAACTGCTCAGAAAGTTAACAACCGGTTCTCCCGAAGTGGTGCGAACTGGCTGAATCCCACCACTGGGTATAAGCATATACAATTGCTCCCAGAAGCACGAAGCTGAAGCCTGAAGATGACGAATGAGACTTCGTCGAAACGTCGCCAAGACACTTCCAATTTTACACGGGAGAAAACCCGAATAACCAAAGACCTACATATATATTCCGCCGCGAGCTTAAGACACATCTATTTATCTGCGCAGGACTGGACTAGAATTTTAGAATTTTAAATTTTTAAATATTTAAATTTTAAATTTGGTTTTAAATGGGTTTTATTATTTATATCTCTATTTTAAATATTCGGCCTATGTAATACGTTTTTTAAATTAATGTTTTACCCTGTATATATATATGTTTTTTATATGGCTGTAAACCGCCCTGAGTCCCTAGGGAGATAGGGCGGTATAAAAGTATGAATAATAAATAAATAAAATAAAATAAATATATAAACATATATATATATATATATATATATATATATATATATATATATATATATATATATATATATATATATATATATATATATATATATGAAGAAAAAAAAGAAAAACAATAGGACAGGAACGGTAGGCACGTTTGTGCTCTTATGCACACCCCTTATAATCCTTTTAGGAATGGGGTGAGGTCAATAGTAGAAAGTTTTTGGTTAAAGCTTTTAGGATTATGGGAAGAGACCACAGAGTCAGGTAAAGTATTCCAAGCACTGATGATTCTGTTACAGAAGTCATATTTTCTGCAATCTAGATTAAAGCGGTTAACATTAAGTTTAAATCTGTTTGTTGCTCTTGTATTATTGCAATTAAAGCTGAAGTAGTCTTTAACAAGAAGGACATTTTTCAAGATGGCAACGTCAAGCCCACTGGGGTTGACGTTTAGAGCTGAATACATCAAGAGAGTGAAAAAGATCTTAAAATACAAACTCAGTGGAGGAAATACTATCAAGGCAACCAACAACTGGGCGATACCGGTCATTAGATACACAGCTGGAATAGTGAACTGGACTCAAACAGAATTAAAAGCTATGGAGAGGAAGATCAGAAAAATAATGACAATGAATCATCCCCTTCATCCTCGCAGCGACATTGACAGACTCTGCCTACCAAGGCAAATAGGTGGACTGGAGAAGATAACAAAATAAAAAATACCTACAAATAGAAATAGAATGACTATGGCGAAGGCAAGCAAGGGTAGTACCATTAGTAATAGGTGTCTTGTGTGCAATCCCAAAACAACTGGAGCACCACTTGAACACCATAGGCATTGACACATTTGCCATCAGTCAATTGCAGAAGGCAGCTTTACTTGGAACTGCTTCCATCCTGCAACGGTCAAACATCCAGTTTGCCTATCCCAGGTCCTTGGTAAGGATAGGTAGACCAAAATGCCAAACACCAGTCTGAATATCTGACTGACTGTGCTACGATTGATAACAAATAACCCATACCACATTTCAGACATCAATACAATTGAACGTGTCCAGAAATATTTTACAAGAAGAGTTCTCCACTCCTCTGAATACAACAAAATACCTTATGCCACCAGACTTGAAATCCTGGGTTTAGAAAACTTAGAACTACGCCGCCTCCGACAGAATCATCTATTGCAATGTCCTTCCTGTTGAAAACTTCTTCAGCTTCAATTGCAACAATACAAGAGCAAACAATAGATTTAAGCTTAATGTTAACCGCTTCAATCTTGATTGCAGAAAATATGACTTCTGTAACAGAGTTGTTAATGCTTGGAACACACTACCTGACTCTGTAGTCTCTTCTCAAAATCCCCAAAGCTTTAACCAAAAACTGTCTACTGTTGACCTCACCCCATTCCTAAAAGGTCTGTAAGGGGCGTGCATAAGAGCCCAAGCGTGCCTACCGTTCCTGTCCTATTGTTTCCTTTCGTTATATCCAATTAATATAGTTATTACATACTTATGCTTATATATATGCTTATATATTATATAGTTACTTTCATGCTTATGCTTATATATACTGTTGTGACAAAAGAAAGAAAGAAAGAAAGAAAGAAAGAAAGAAAGAAAGAAAGAAAGAAAGAAAGAAAGAAAGACTGGAGAGACCAAACTGACCTACAAGAAAGACCAAATGAAGAACAGAAATGAGTGATGGGAAGAAAAGACTTATATCGTCAGAACGTTAAAAAGGAAAAAATAGCATCAGAACAAATAATAACAAGGTCTTGCAATGCTAAGAGCAAGTAAGTTGAAGAAAGAGGCAGAGGGGCTACTTCTGGCTGCACAAAATCAAGCCTTAATAACAAATGCACACAAAGCTGGAGTTGAGAAGATAATAAGAGACGGCAAGTGCAGCCAAATGCATTTATGTTGACAATTCAGTCAGAACTGAAGAAGCTTCTTGGATGAGAAGCAAAATATTTTCAAGGAAAAAAACCAAGAAAGTCCACTTGCTTTTTGAAAAGTACATGTGCGATTACATTGGAAAATTACACCAGAAAAAGACAGTTGAGATTTAGATCATTATCAGCATATAAATGTCACAAAATATTCTGATTTGAAAAATCAGGAGCAGAAAATACTAGTTAAGCAGATGAATATTATTGCATTGGTCTAAGATCTACCAAAGGTCTTACCTTTCTGAAACAATTGGTCCAGGATCTTCAGATATGATGAGAAGAAGTTTACTATATCATGTAATTGACTGCTACAGTCAATTTAGCCACTGACAATGGCCAAAGCAGAAGTAGTTGTAGAGAAAATATAATGGACACACTCAAGGAGAAGCTGTCAGATGTGTTGTTGGACAATTTACAGGATTAAATGTCAGAGTATCAGGCAATCGTAAGTAGATCGTTTGAAGAAAATATTCTTTCTGTTTGAGGACGAGGAAGCAGATCTTGCTAAGTCTCCCACAACTATACTTATTCTGTGTTTTTCCTAATCAGCATGAATATCACATGATAAGAAGATTTGGTTCCTGTTTTTGCAGGATGATCAACAGCCACAAAAGGAGGAGACTGCCCATTAACCAGACAACTCCGAGGATAAGGAAAATTAATTTTTATTTCAACTGGACTGGTCAAATTATGACACATCTGAAAGTGATATCTTCAAAGTAGTGAGTGGTAGATTATCGTCCTAGTGTTGAGGGCTGAAGAGACTGGCATTGGCTATAGGAAATATGTGATAAAGTCTTATAACATAACATAACAACAGAGTTGAAAGGGACCTTGGAGGCCTTCTAGTCCAACCCCCTGCCCAGGCAGGAAACCCTACACCATCTCAGTTCTTATTTAGATGAAGTTCAGACAGCTCATTGACAAGAAGGAAAGTCCATTCACCCATCATGAGTGACAATGCTGAAAGAATTGCCTGTAGAATTTGATACAGGTGAAAGTAGAGACTTAACAGAAATCTTCAGAGGGGTTGAACTGCTTGAAGTATATCAGTACTGATCCAGTTCTACAGAGGAATTACTGAGTCTGTCATCTGCACCTCTATAACTGTCTGGTTCGGTTCTGCAACCCAACAAGAAAGACACAGACTTCAGAGGATAATTAGAATTGCAGAAAAAATAATAGCTACCAACCTGCCTTCCATTGAGGATCTGTATACTGCACGAGTCAGAAAGAGGGCTGTGAAAAATGACACTATAGGACACTGCATATCACAACAACTAGACACAAGGTCAGTTTTTCCCCGAATGCCATTACTATGCTTAACAACTAATTCCCACAAAACTGTCAAACTATTTACTGAGACTGTATAACTATGATTCTTCTCACCCTTCCTATTGCTTATCTCCTCCCACTTATGACTATAACCGTATTGCTTGTATCTTTATGATTTATATTCTTTTATTTAGTCTCCTAGTATGATTTGATTGCTTATTTAGTATCCTATGACTCTCCCTAAGTGTTGTCTCTTATGATTCTTGATGAATGTTTTTTATGTACACTGAGAGCTTATGCACCAAAGACAAATTCCTGGTGTGTCCAAACACACTTGGCCAATAAAGAATTATATTCTAGTTTTATAAAAGTCAAAGGATTAAGCATCATCATAGCAAGTGAGGATCAATCTGTTACAGAAAACATGGATCACTTTCTCTTTCGGCATGAAAAAGTAGGTCTAAAATACACGGACACATTCTGTGCCTTGCCTAAGTGACACCCAAGATGTGATCATTGGCTTCTTCAGAAAATCATGATTAATCAAATAATCATGCAACTGTCAACAAAGAGGAGGAGACATGCCAGGAATCCAGGAAGTTAGCATGAAAAGTGCATTTTTTAAAAACATCCATGACATAGGAACTCTTATCTACAAAACCAGATAATGAATTTCTTATCCAGATGTCTTATTTCTCATCCCAAAGATATAAGACAATGCAAATTCCTAGTTTATGCTAGAGAGAAGTTCCCTGGGGATGGTCTCCATCATTGGTCTGAAAGCGTGGAAGACAGAATCTCTTGGACCTGTGACCAACTCAGATTGGATTTGTCTTTTGTTTGTTTGTTTGTTTTATTCCTTTCTTCTTGTTGTTTATTATTTCATTTTAATGGTTTATTGTGTGCGTGTGTGTGAGAGAGATGAAAGACCTCTTTTAGGTTTTCAGGATTTGGGTGTTTCTGTTCCTGTCTTGTTTGCCACTTTTATTCCTTTGTTCCTATTTGGCATTTTGCTGTTTTCTCCTTTTAATGAGGTTTATTAAAATGTAATAAGACACTTTGGGTTCAATCCCAAAACAACTGGAGCTTGAACCCCATTGGCACTGAAAAATTCACCATCAGGCAATTGCAAAAGGCAGTTTTACTCAGAACAGCTTACATCCTACAACGAGTGGGATACCTTTAACATCATCAAACAGCAACATCTGCTTATCCCAGGTGTTTGGGAAGGACTCTATAACATGCCAAATCCAGTCTAATCCTGAAACATCTGGAGAACTACTTGACACCATCGGCACTGAAAACTTCACTATCAGTCAATTGCAGAAGGCAACTGCACTAAAAACATCTGACATCCTGAGATGATACCTTTAAGATCATCAAACACCCACATCTGCCTATCCCAGGTCCTTTGCAAGGACTGGATAGCTGGATAAAGATATCAAATTAAGTCTAAATATCTTGCTGATTGGAAGAAAGGTGTTTCAATACACAGGAAAAAGTGGTTTTTATATCTAATATTAAATTTCAGGACATTCTTCTTTCGAAGCTTCATTGGGATAAAAGAAAAGCTAAAATATTGCATTTACAGAGGGTTTGAAATTGTGCTTGTACACTTTTATCAGATCTCAGGAGCTTTGTCTTCTCTGAAGATTCTTTGAAAAATGACCTTGATGCTCTCCCTGGTCCGAGCTCGTTTCTTTCTCCCAACCAGGAACTAGATCACTGGATTAATGCTGCTGTTTAGGGAAGCACTTGGAGATAAGTAGAAATTCAAGTCAGCAACATCAAACAAATTCCTCTTCTTAAGAAAATGAGCAATGAACACATAGATATATAAAGGAAGAGTAAGAATAAGGAAGCAGAGAAGAGTAATTAAGATCATCACTAACAGTCGTCCACGTTCCTGTTTTTGCAGGATGATCAACAGCCACAGAAGGAGGAGACTGCCCATAAATCAGACAACTCCGAGGATAAGGAAAATTATTTTTTATTTCAACTGGACCGGTCAAATTATGACACATCTAAAAGTGATATCTTCAAAGTAGTGAGTGGTAGATTATTGTCCAAGTGTTGAGGGCTGAAGTGATTGGCATTGGCTATAGGAAATATGTGATAAAGTCTTAATTAGATGAAGTTCAGAAAGTTCGTTGACAAGAAGGAAAGTCCATTCACACATCATGAGTGACAATGCTGAAAGAATTGCCTGTAGAATTTGATACAGGTGGAAGTAGAGACTTAACAGAAATCTTCAGAGGGGTTGATCTGCTTGAAATATATATATATGTAGCACGACCAGAAAGCCAAACAACAGCTATGCAACTCACCAGCTCAAATCCCCCTGCAACACAGACTAAACTGAGCACAACCAAGCCCCCACCCAAACAGGACACACCCCCAGCCAATCAGAGCACAAAAAAAACCCCAGCCAATCAGAGCACAGCCAAGCTCCCACCCAATCAGTTCAAACCCCCACTAGCAGTTAAAAGGAAGAAACAGCTGCGATCACACATTGCTCCCAGAAGCACGAAGCTGAAGCCTGAAGATGACGAATGAGACTTCGTCGAAACGTCGCCAAGACACTTCCAATTTTACACGGGAGAAAACCCCGAACAACCAAAGACCTACACACATATATATATATATATATATAAAATATTGCATTTACAGAGGGTTTGAAATTGTGCTTGTACACTTTTATCAGATCTCAGGAGCTTTGTCTTCTCTGAAGATTCAGGCTTCTGAAGATTCAGAAGCCTGAAGATGATGAAGCCTGAAGATGCTTCAGAAGCCTGAAGATTCAGGCTTCTGAAGATTCAGAAGCCTGAAGATGATGAATGAGACTTCGTCATCTTCAGAATGAGACGAATGAGACTTCGAATGAGACTTCGTCGAAACGTCGCCAAGACACTTCCAATTTTACGCGGGAGAAAACCCGAATAACCAAAGACCTACATACAAACACCCGCGAAAACCTCAGAAAACAAATATATATATAAAATGCCTTGGTAAGGCCACACTTGGAATACTGCATTCAGTTTTGGTCACCACGATGTAAAAAAAATGCTGAGACTCCAGAAAGAGTGCAGAGCAGAGCAACAAAGATGATTAGGGGACTGGAGGCTAAAACATATGAAGAACGGTTGGAGGAACTCGGTATGCCTACTTTAATGAAAAGAAGGACTAGCAGTGTTCCAATATCTCAGGGGTTGCCACAAAGAAGAGGGAGTCAAACTATTCTCCAAAGCACCTGAGGGTAGAACAAGAAGCAATGGGTGAAACTAATCAAGGAGAGAAGCAATTTAGAACCAAGGACAAATTTCCTGACAGTTAGAACAATTAATAAGTGGAACAACTTGCCTGCAGAAGTTGTGAATGCTCCAATACTGGAAATTTTTAAGAAAATGTTGGATAACCATCTGACTGAGATGGTGTAGTGTTTCCTGCCTGGGCAGGGGGTTGGACTAGAAGTCCTTCAAGGTCCCTTCCAACTCTGTTGTTATATTATATTAACTGTATCAGTACTGATACAGTCCTACGGAGGAATTACTGAGTCTGTCATCTGCACCTCCATAACTGTCTGCTTTGGCTCTGCAACTAAACAAGACAGACACAGACTTCAGAGGATAATTAGAACTGCAGAAAAAACAATGGCTACCCACCTGCCTTCCATTGAGGACCTGTATACTGCACGAGTCAAAAAGAGGGCTGCAAAAATATCTACAGACCCCTCGCATCCTGGACATAAACTGTTTCAACTTCTACCCTCAAAACCACAATATAGGACACTGTACATCAGAACAACTAGACACAAGAACAGTTTTTCCTGAATGCCATCACTCTGCTAAACAACTAATTCCCACAACACTGTCAATGTTGTGACCCAGGCCCCCGGATCTGGCATCCTGGAGGAGGATGACTCAGAGAGTGAGGAGGAGGAGCTGGCAAGGCCTGATTCCCCCGGCCCCTCTTTCTCCCTGGCACCGCCGCAGGAGGAGAAGGAGGGGCTGACAAGGCCTGATTCCCCCGGGCCCTCTTCTTCCTTGGCAATGCCCCAAGAGACAGTTGTTGAGGACCAATCCTGGCTCGATGTGAGACTGCGAAGACGTGATAGGCGCGCGCAGAAGAGGAAAAGATGGGGCAGTCCCAGGGAGTGCTGAGTAATGGAACAACACCTCACACAGAGGATAAAAGCAGGAGGAGAAGCTCCGTGGCTCTTTGTGTTGGACAAAGCTGCAAACTCCTCGGACAATCATGGATCGAAGACTGAATCTCTTTTTGAGTGACTTTTGCTTTCTCTATAATTTCCTGGTTACCTCGGTAACAGACCGTCTCAGCTCTCTTCTACGAGATAAGAGATTTTGGCAGGCGCGTGGGGAAATGTGGCCAGAATATTTCTGTGCCAAAGGGAATCTGGCCAAGTGTATATAAACTTTTGGCAGAATGCCTTCGACTGGCTTATTTTCTTGGGAGTGTTGGGGGGGACAGAACAGTCAAACTATTTACTAAGACTGTATTACTATGATTCTTCTCATCCTTCCAGTTACCTATCTCCTTCTACTTATGACTATAACCTTATTGCTTGTGTTTTTATGATTATATTGTTTTATTTAGTCTTCTAGTATGATTTGATTGCTTATTCAGTATCTTATGACTATCACTAAGTGTTGTCGCTTATGATTCTTGATGAATGGTTTTTTTATATACACTGAGAGCATATGCACCAAAGACAAATTTCTTTGTATCCAATCACACTTGGCCAATAAAGAATTCTATTCTAGTTTTATAAAAGTCAAAAGATTCAGCGTCATCATAGCAAGTGAGGATCAATCTCTTACAGAAAACAAGGATCACTTTCTCTTCCAGCATGAAAAAGTAAGTCTAAAAAGATGCTGAGACTCTAGAAAGAGTGCAGAGAAGAACAACAAAGATGATTAGGGGACTGGAGGCTAAAACATATGAAGAACGGTTGCAGGAACTCAGTATGTTTAGTTTAATGAAAAGAAGGACTAGGGGAGACATGATAGCAGTCTTCCAATATCTCAGGGGTTGCCACAAAGAAGAGGGAGTCGGGCTGTTCTCCAAAGCACCTGAGGGTAGAACAAGAAGCAACGGGTGGAAACTGATCAAAGAAAGAAGCAACTTAGAACTAAGGAGAAATTTCCTGACAGTTAGAACAATTAATAAGGGGAACGACTTGCCTGCAGAAGATGTGAATGCTCCAACACTGGAAATTTTTAAGAAAATGTTGGATAACCATCTGTCTGAGGGTTTCCTGCCTGGGCAGGGGGTTGGACTAGAAGGCCTCCAAGGTCTCTTCCAACCCTGTTGTTATTATTATTATTATTAAAATATGCGCACACACTCTGTGCCTTGCCTATGTGACACCCAAGATGTGATCATTAGCTTCATCAGAAAATCATGATTAATCAGATAATCATGCGACTGTCAACAAAGAGGAGACCTACCAGGAATCCAGGAAGTTAGCATGAAAAGTGCATTTTTTAAAAACATCCATGGCATAGGAACTCTTATCTACAAAACCTGATAATGAATTTCTTTTCCAGATGTCTTATTTCTCATCCCCAAGATATAAGACAATGCAAATTCCTAGTTTATCCTAGAGAGAAGTTCCCTGGGGATGGTCTTCATCATCAGTCTGAAAGCTTGGAAGACAGAATCTCTTGGCCCTGTGACCAACTCAGATTGGATTTGTTTTTTGTTTGTTTGTTTGTTTTATTCCTTTTTTCTTGTTGTTTATTATTTCATTTTAATGGTTTAGTGTGTGTGTGTGTGTGTGTGTGTGTGTGTGTGTGTGTGTGTGATGAAATACCTCTTTTAGGTTTTCGAGATTTGGGTGTTTCTTTTCCTGTCTTGTTTGCCACCTTTATTCCTTTGTTCCTATTTGGCATTGTACTGTTTTCTCCTTTTAATGAGGTTTATTAAAATGTATTTGTTCATAAGATTTGCATCGCTTTCTATCTCACACAATGTGTAAACTATAATTGAGTAAAACAACATATATGAATACGATGGATCAACAGTGGGATTCAATTCCCGTCGCTACCGGTTCGCTCATGGGCACATGAGCAGAGACGTCAGGGCAGGTGGGCGGAGCTTTCCGCTGCTGCTAAGGTTCACCTGATTTGGGGTGAACCGGTAGCAACTCACCATTGCAATGGATGTAAAAAAAGGTAAAAACTATAAAAAGATACTTGTCAACAGTCAAGACAAATTGATAGGGAGGAACAGATAAATGTAATTATTCCTCCTCCTCTTCCTCCTCCTCTTCTTCCTCCTCTTCCTCCTCCTCTTCCTCACCTGATTTTTATGTCTTTCTCTCTCTTTGCTTACCTTTTCATCCCTTTTTCCTACTGAAGAGTTTCTGCTCAACTGCTCACTGATGCGACTGCCAACCTAAGAACTGCCGAGTCTTCCCTCCCCTCACCTGACAGCAGCCACTGTCTCACCTGAGTGTCTGGAACTTGCAACTTCCTGTCAGGTTCCACGCTGACCTTGGTTGCAGGAAGGCAGCAGGAAGTTGCCACATCTAGTGACGGTGGGATTTCCTCCATCTTCAAAGTGAACTTTGATAGCTTTTTTTTTTTTTTGAGGCAAACAAAACTTGGTTATACTTTATTTCTCCAGCAAAACATAATAATAATAATACAGTTTTTTATTCATAAAAGGTATCCAGAGTCAAAGAAAAGCTAAGTATTGCATTTACAGAGAGTTTGAAATTGTGTTTGTACACTTTTATCAGATCTCAGGAGCTTTGTCTTCTCTGAAGATTCTTTGAAAAACGACCTTGATGCTCTCCCTGGTCCGAGCTCGTTTCGTTCTCCCAACCGGGAAATAGATCACTGGATTTATGCTGCTGTTTAGGGAAGCACTCAGACTTAAGTAGTAATCCAGTTCATGAACACCAAACAAATCCTTCTTGTTAAGAAAATGAGTAATGAACACGTAGATATATAAAGGAAGAGTAAGAATAAGGAAACAGAGAAGAGTAATTAAGATCATCACTAAAAGTCTTCCACGTTTGACCTGTTGGGATTTAAGACATATTTTGATGAATAGGATTACAGTAGTGGCTGTGATCAATGGAAGGCAAAGCACAGCAGTCACCACCAAATGGAGATTCCAAAAGAAATACTGCATAATGTAATGTGTGCCAATTAGGACGGAAGAGAAGATCCAGAGGAAGCCACAGACAGCAGACGACAAATATTTTGGCCGGGAACAATGATTCCAGATTGGGAAGAGGACAGCAACACAACGGTCAATGCTGATGGCTGTCAGAAGAAAGAGACCATTGATATAGGTAACATTTAAGAGAGAAAAGACAATTTGCCTGGGAATTCCAGACTCTATAATATGTATAAAAAATTCAATGCAAAGTATAGTCATAAATACGAGAAACCCGAAGTCGGCAATTGCTAAATTAAGAATCAAGACTGTGAAAGGATTTCTCTTAATCTGGAATCCAAGAAGCCAGATAACAATTCCATTTAAGGGGACTCCAATAGAGCAGATGATGAATACCACTGAGAAAAGGATAGTTTCAGAATAATCTGACGTAATTTGATCGTCGTAGAAATCTTTGGTAGTATTATAGTCCAGGTACTCTTCTATAGCATACATGTTTGCCAAAAATTGAAATTCCTCAAGAGACTTTCATAATGCTCCAATAATCTCTTCTTTTACGATGAACGTTCCTATTTAAAGACCAAAAAAAAGAGCAGATTAGATTAAATAATTCATCAATAATTTCACAACGTCATATCTAAACAGGGACGCGGTGGCTCAGGGGCTAGGATGTTGAGCTTGTCGATCGAAAGGTCGGCAGCTCGGCGGTTCGAATCTCTGGTGGTGCCGTGTAACAGGGTGAGCTCCCGTTACTTGTCCCAGCTTCTGCCAACCTAACAGTTTCGAAAGCACGTAAAAATGCAAGTAGAAAAAATAGGGACTACCTTTAGTGGGAAGGTAACAGCGTTCCGTGCGCCTTTGCCGTTGAGTCACATGACCACGGAGACGTCTTCGGACAGCGCTGGCTCTTCGGCTTCGAAACGGAGATGTGCACCGCCCCCTAGAGTCTGGAACAACTAGCACGTATGTGCGAGGGGAACCTTTACCTTTACATTACATATCTAAACATCCTTGTAAGTGGAGCACCACAACGCCAGTAGCATTGACATATTCACCATCTGTCAATTACAAAAGGCCTACATCTTGCAACAATAGCCCCTTGGCCGGATAGGATGTGAGGAATGAACAAACAAACCTCACTCCTACAGCGTGTGAGCAGGGAGCCAGCCACGTGCTGGAATTACCGGCAGCAGATCCAGTGGAAGAGAATTCACAGTGGGAGGATCCCCGCTTCTAGTACAGGGGTGTCAAACTCAAGGCCTGGTGCGGGCCAGATCCGGCCCAAAGGGTGCTTAGATCTGCCCTGTGGGGTTGCCCTGGAAACAGCAAAGGACCGCCCGTTGTTGCCTCTGCCAGTGAAAATGGAGCTCAGGAGGACCATGGGCAGCCTTCCTGAGCTTCCTTTTCATGGGTAGAGGAGTGCAGGAAGCTGTCACAGCTGAAAACAGAGCTCGGGAGCCTGTTTTCCCTGGCAGAGCAATTGGACCGTTCCAGGCGCCCCCAAAACCCTAACCCACCCTGGCCCACCAAAGTCAAACACAGCCCTGATGCGGCCCTCAATGCAATCGAGTTTGACACCCCTGCTCTAGTACCAGCAAACATCCAAATCTGCCTCTCCCAGATCCTTGGAAAGGAGTCAATGGGTAGATAAAAATGCCAAATCCAGACTGAAGAGCTGGCACTCTGTGACAACATATAATAATAACATACCAGGAAGGCTTACTGAACATTGGAGAAACCAAAGGGTTGGCAAGAAAAGCAGTAAATGCCCAGTAAATAAAATAAAAATAAAAAACATATTTATTTATTTATTTATTTATTTATTTATTTATTTATTTATTTATTTATTATTCATATTTGTATACCGCCCTATCTCCCGAAGGACTCAGGGCGGTTCACAGGCAAGTAAAACAGATATATACAAATTAAGATAACCATTAAAAAACTTATTCTAAAAGCCAAATTATTAAAAATAGTATAAATATTAAAACCAATTAAAACCCCTGTAAATTTAAAATCTAGTCCAGTCCTGCGCAGATGAATAAATATGTTTTAAGCTCGCGACGGAAGGTTCGGAGGTCCGGAAGTTGACGGAGTCCTGGGGGGAGTTCGTTCCAGAGGGTGGGAGCCCCCACAGAGAAGGCCCTTCCCCTGGGCGTCGCCAGACGACACTGCCTAGCTGACGGCACCCTGAGGAATAGTCATTGAACCTTTGTCATGGTCAGATCACTCTCTCCTTCGCCTGGACTTTCTGGCCGCCATTCAACACCGCATTCAACCGCCATTCAACACCGCATTCAAGCAAAGCAGATCGTAACAAGACCTGCCAATGGCTAAGAGCAGGAAAGTTGAGTAAAAGTGGTAGAGCGACTAATTCTGGCTGCATGAGATCAAGCCTTAAGAACAAATGCATACAAAGCCAGAGTTGAGACGAAAGCAACAGACAACAAATGCCGTCTTTGCAAAGAGGCTGAAGACAACAGGGGATCATCATTGGAGAGACCTGGCCCATGCCAAGGGTCAGCTATAATTGAATGGATAATATCATCATTGACATTAGCCAGAGGAGCTAATTTTGACTGCACGAGATCAAGCCTTAAGAACAGATGCATGCAAATCCAAAATTGCAACACATGGCAAATGCCGTCTCTACAAAGGAGCTGAAGAAACAGTCAATCACCAGGTCACAAAAGATTGTACAGACTGGTTATGCAACGCAAATAGAAATAAAACAACTGTGGCAAAAGAAAGCAAAGGTAATATGAATACTAATAGACACCTTGGGTTCAAAATCCTAAAACAACTGGAGCTGAAGAAGCTGAAGAAGCTTCTTGGATGAGAAGTGAAAGGTCTTCAAAAGAAAAAACAAGAAAGTCCAGTTGTCTTCTGAAAAAAGCACATTTGGGACAACCATGACCTGGATGACTGAGAATCTCTACAGACTTTTAGCTATACAACTTGGGATGGACACCCTTGGAATGGTATGGGAGTAGGAATGGATTTCCAGAAAAATATCAGACTACAGGAGCACTACTCAGCTGACCCTGAGGATGCAGATAAATCTCCAAGTGGCCTCAGTGACTCTCTAAAAGGATGCAAATGACCAGCTGTCTGCAAGGAGTATCAATCCTTCCATTCCCCACCATCCAGCCAGAGCTGAAGAAGCTTCTTGGATGAGAAGCAAAACGTCTTCAAAAGAAAAAACAAGAAAGTCCAGTTGCCTCCTGAAAAAAGCACCTTTGGGACAACAGAGCCTTGAAGCCCATTGGCATTGACAAATTCACCATCAGTCAATTGCAAAAGGCAGCTTTACTCAAAACAGCTTACATCCTGTGATAATAGCTTTAACACCATCAAACATCAACATCTGCCTATCCCAAGTCTTTGGGAAGGACTCGATAAAGGGACAAATCACTTGTCACGGTTCACCCAGGTATAATGAGAGTTCAAATCCCAAGAAATAGGAGTTGAGATTAAAATGGTCCTATTTCTATGGCATCTCAAAATAATTATAAGTAAACATATATGTTGGTAGTTGTTCCATATCTAAATGGCACCACAACCGCTGAATCCATTGCATATGCTAGATGTCTCTCATACACAATGTCTCAGAAGTATCAACAGTGAGCCCTTATGCCTCCAACATTCTCTTAACCCCTAATCCATGGGAAATAAAAATACACACATATGAAAAGCATACAACATACAACCTCCCAGACCTTCCTTCAACCAAGACACCAAAACTTGTTTCTTTTTAAAGCAAGTGCATTAAAATACAAGCAAGCAAAAAAGCAAGCAAGCAAGAAGCAAAGAAGCAAAGAAGCAAAGAAAGAAAGAAAGAAAGAAAGAAAGAAAGAAAGAAAGAAAGAAAGAAAGAAAGAAAGGGCCTCTGGTGGCTCAACAGACTAATGCAGTCTGTTATTAACATAGCTGCTTGCAATTACTGCGAGTTCAAGTCCTACCAGGCCCAAGGTTGACTCAGCCTTCCATCCTTTATCAGGTAGGTAAAATGAGGACCCAGATTGTTGGGGGCAATAAAAGTTGACTTTGTATATAATATTAAAATGGATGAAGACTATTGCTTGACATAGTGTAAGCCGCCCTGAGTCTTCGGAGAAGGGCGGGATATAAATTCAAATTAAAAAAAGAAAGAAAGAGAGAGAGAGAGAGAGAGAGAAAAGGAATTATGTATGCTATAGAATAGAATAGAATAGAATAGAATAGAATAGAATAGAATAGAATAGAATAGAATAGAATAGAATAGAATAGAATAGAATAGAATAATTTTTTTATTGGCCAAGTGTGATTGGACACATAAGGAATTTATCTTTGGTGCATATGCTCTCAGTGTACATAAAAGGAATAGAATAGAATAGAATAGAATAGAATAGAATAGAATAGAATAGAATAGAATAGAATAGAATAGAATAGAATAGAATAGAATAGAATAGAATTTTTTATTGGCCAAGTGTGATTGGACACACAAGGAATTTGTCTTGGTTCATAGGCTCTCATTGTGGATAAAAGAAAAGATACCTTCCTCAAGGCACAACATTTACAACACAAATGATGGTCAATATATCAATATAAATCATAAGGATTGCCAGCAACAAAGTTACAGTCATACAGTCATAAGTGGAAAGAGATTGGTGATGGGAACGATGAGAAGATTAATAGTAGTGCAGATTTAGTAAATAGTTTGACAGTGTTGAGGGAATTATTTGTTTAGCAGAGTGATGGCCTTCAGGAAAAAACTGTTCTTGTGTGTAGTTGTTCTGGTGTGCAGTGCTCTATAGCGTCGTTTTGAGGGTAGGAGTTGAAATAGTTTATGTCCAGGATGTGAGAGATCTGTAAATATTTTCACAGCCCCTCTTCTTGATTCGTGCAGTATACAGGTCCTCAATGGAAGGCAGGTTGGTAGCAATTATTTTTTCTGCAGTTCTAATTATCATCTGAAGTCTGTGTTCATTGGTATGTCTCAGCCTCCATGTGTTTGTGAAGGGTTTTTAAGTATATTTGGCATCATATACAAACAGATGCTACAAGGAGGAGCAGTGAAGTGAATTCACATTTGTAAAAATATGAATCAAATTGCTCTGTTGCTACTATGACACTGTTGCATTTAATATACCTTTGTTAGGTGTGCAGTTCAGAAAACGCCACCATCTAGATCAGGGGTAGTCAACCTTTTTATACCTACCACCCACTTTTGTATCTCTGTTAGTAGTAAAACTGTCTAACTGCCCACCAGTTCCACAGTAATGCACTGTGTATTGTCATCTACGCATGCCTCTCGCGTATCGTGGATTGGGTTGTGGAGGGGGGGCATTGGCTACCAGCTCTGCTTGTCTGTTACAGCTGGGTGGTGTGGGGGGAGATGCGCGAGCTATTCTGGGACGAGGCTCTTTTGTTTGCGGTCGCACTATAGCGCCATTTAGTTTCACTTACGTAACGTGAACTAAACTTATGCGCGGGCAATACAAATAGTATATTTTCAGAAATTTAAATTGTCAAGGGGAATTTTATGAAAACCTAATGAAAATGCTTTTAAATAATGCTGTGATTTTTTTTAAAAAAAAGTCAATTAAATTAAAAAAAAGGAAAGTGCTTCAGTATCGGACAAAACCCCTACCGCCCACCATGAAAGCTGGAATGCCCACTAGTGGGCAGTAGGGACCAGGTTGACTACCACTGATCTAGATAACTCCACCATAAATGTTCTTTTATGATTGTTCCATGGTGCATTAAGGGGGGGGGGGGTTCAAAGGGGAGGAAGATCTGAAGAATGCATCTAGAGAAATAAACCAGCAAAGGAGTTGAAAAATAAAGTTGAATGAGCGAAAAAGAGGACTTTTGCAGAAATTCTCATTATTATATCAGGGCTGTTAAAATTGGGGATTCGGATAATTTAATTGCTTGTGATATATTTGCAAGATGATTTGTTTTGATGGACAGCATTACAGAAAAAAAATCATCAAATTTTAGGTAACTCTCAACATATAAATATCACAAAAAACTGATATGAAAAATCAGGTACAGAAACCACTAGCTTAGGGGACAAATATTATTGCATTTGCTTTTGCCTAAATTAAATTAGTTCTTCTTCAAAACCTCTTGCCTATTCTTACCTATTGGTCCAAGGTCTTCAAAGTTGGTGAGAAGAAGATTAATATTTCATGTTATTGATGGATGGAAGGACCGATGATGGTCAAGCCAGAAGAAGCTGCAGAGAAAATGTGATGCATTTTAAGCCCTGCTCAAGCTAATTATACTTCAGCATATGAAGAGCAGTAGGCTCCACCCATAATATGCTTTGTCAACTAGGTCCAAAATTTCACATATCAAGCAGAAACTATCACATGTGTTGTTTGATAACTCATAGTATTTAATATCAGAATAGCAAGCAGTGATAAGCAGATCTTTGCAGCTTTTGTATATCAGTGGATCTCGTGAAAAATTTTATGCAACTAGACATTATGTGAACATCAAGTGATAAGAAGATATCATTTTTGTCTTTGCACAATAATAATCAACTATGAATGTAGAAGGAGATTTCCCATGAACCTTGTTGTTGTTAGTTGCGAAGTCACGTCTGACCCATCACAACACCATGGAGAACGTTCCTCCAGGTCTTCCTGTCCTCTACCATCCCCCAGAGTCCATTTAAGTTCTCGCCCACTGCTTGGTGACTCCATCCAGCAACCTCATTCTCTGTCGCCCCCTTCTTCCCAGCATTAGACTCTTCTCCAGTGAGGCCTTCCTTCTCATTAGGTGACCAAAGTATTGGAATTTCATCTTCAGGATCTGGTCTTCTAAAGAGCAGTCAGAGTTGATCTCCTCTAGGACTGACCAGTTGGATCGCCTTGTAGTCCAAGGGACTCGCAGGAGTCTTTTCCTGCACCAGAGTTCAAAGGCCTCAATTCTTTGGCGCTCAGCCTTTCTTATGGTCCAACTTTCACAGCCATCCATTGCAACTGGGAAAACCATAGCTTTGACTATACACACTTTTCTTAAACCTAGGCAACCATGAACCAAGGGAACTGAAAAGAAAAGGGAAATAATTTTTTATTTCAATTGGACTGATTTTCTCATCTGAGAAGTTTTGTTTAGTTTAGTTAGTTTAGTTTATTTAGATTTTTATACCGCCCTTCTCCCGAAGGACTCAGGGAGGTTCACAGCCAAAATAAAAACAATACAATATACATAATAAAAACAATTATAAAAATCAGGCCAGATTAAAACTATTAAGAACATAAAAACCCCAAATTAAATCAGAATATTAAAACTGCTAAAAATTTATTTTTAAAAATTTCTATGCCAGTCCTGCGTGAATAAATAGGTAGGTCTTCAACTCGTGGCGAAAGGTCCGAAGGTCAGGTAGTTGTCGTAGTCCTGGGGGAAGTTCATTCCAGAGGGTGGGAGCCCCCACAGATTAAGACCCTTCCCCTGGGGGCCGCCAGCTGATATTGTTTGGCGGACGGCACCCCGAGGACTCCCTCTCTGTGAGAACGCACAGGTCGGTGGGAGGTCATCAGTAGCAGTAGGCGGTCCCGTAAGTAACCCGGTCCTAAGCCATGGAGCGCTTTGAAGGTAGTAACCAAAACCTTGAAGTGCACCCGAAAGACCACAAGTGCAGTCTGCGCAGGAGTGGTGCTACCTGGGAGCCACGAACAGCTCCTTCTATCACCATTCTGCATTCTGAACCAACTGGAGCCTCCGGGTGCTCTTCAGTGGGAGCCCCACTCATAAACTTCCACTCATAAACATTTTCATGCTAAACATGTTGCAAATTCCTCTTTCTTTATAGTATTCCTACACTTTGGTTCATGCAGACCAAAGTGCTCATTTAAGGGTCTAGAATTATTGAGACACAAAGGCCTCTTTGAAATAAAAATTATTCTTCATTCCACAATTAATCAGGGGAAAGACTTACACAACTCCAGAAGTTGTGGGTGCTCTAACACTGAAGGTTTTTAAGAAACGATTGGAATACCATTTCTTTGAAATGTTATAAGGTTTTCCTGCTTGAGCAGGGGGTTGGACTAGAAGATTTATATTTATTTTATTTTATTTATTTGTCACAATAATATATATAAGCATAAGCATGAAAATAACTATATAATATATAAGCATATATATGAACATAAGTATGTGATAACTATATTAATTGGATATAATGAAAGGAAAGGTAGGCACGTTTGTGCTCTTATGCGCGCCCCTTATAGACCTCTTAGGAATGGGGTGAGGTCAATAGTAGACAGTTTTGGATAAAGCTTTGGGGATTTTGAGAAAAGACCACAGAGTCAGGTAGTGTGTTCCAAGCACTAATAACTCTGTTACAAAAGTCGTATTTTCTGCAGTCAAGATTGAAACGGTTAACATTGAGTTGAAATCTATTGTTTGCTCTTGTATTCCCACTCTGCTATTCTGTTATTCATCATCTCTCAGGTGAAGAGAACAATGATGGTTTAGCAATTCACAAACCATGTGCGTTGAGTCCCCTTCCGCAAAATTATTTTTCTAATAGTATAGAGGAAAACTTCTGGTGCCCTTCTTCCTTTCTTCATTCTGTGACTACTAAGTATAATTTCATAATCATTGATTATGGTTTAAACCTGGAACAAACAGAGGCCACTTCCTCTGGGACCACCCTTGATGATGATCACACATAGTGCTTTCCAATGGCTCTGCCGAACTGTATAACTTTTGACAGTTAGATATATCGATAATATAAATAGCTTATTTTAAGTCATCTCTCCTTTTGCATAATTGGTTTCCAAATGCTGTTGGTTTTAAGGGCTTTGAAGAGCTGTCTGTTTAGATGGTGGGATGAAAAACCATATTAGGTTGGATGTTTTTTTTAAAAAAAAATCCTGTCCAATTTACCATCTTTTATTCCTTGATTCTTGATTATTCTTATTCTTTTATTGCATTATTTGTCTGAAATGGTATAGGGTTTCCTGCCTGAGCAGGAGATGGGAGAGGGGGGTTGGATTAGAAGATCTCCACTCCAAAGCTTCTCCTAACTCTGTTGCTCTTCAAATATTCTGTTATTCCTTTTCAGGTTCTCATTTGTAAACTGTCCAGAGGCATTGAGAAGTCGCAGTATATAGATTTAATTTTTCCTCCACCTCCACATAATTGTGAATAACTTAGGGCCTGACTTTTATCTCTGAAATTCAAAATGAAAGAGGCAACGTATTTGGACTATCCTGTACCAGAGTGGGAATACTCTGTGGCTCAGACTGGTAAGACAGTCTGTTATTAACAGCAGCTGCCTGCAATTACTGCAGGTTCTAGTCCCACCAGGCCCAAGGTTGACTCAGCCTTCCATCCTTTATAAAGTAGGTAAATGAGGACCCAGATTGTTGGGGGCAATAAGTTGACTTTGTATATAAATATACAAATAGGATGAAGACTATTGCTAACATAGTGTAAGCCACCCTGAGTCTTCGGAGGAGGATGGGATATAAATGCAAAAAAAAAAAAAAAAAGAATACTGTTGCTTTCGGCCTCTGGTATGAATGAGACAGGCAATTCCATAAGTGATGCCCTGATTTGTGTGCAGGTTTTTCAAGAGACTAACGAAACACAGGTCACCCTTGACCTATGATCATTCTTTCAGGGACCGGTTAAATTTAGGACAGGGTTACTACAACCTGTCTTTGGAATTCTGGCTACGCCAGTATCGCTATGGTCCACACAATTCTCATCTTGCTATTGATAGCTTGGGTTGAAGGCATCATCCTCAATTTTTTAACCTTTCCTGCTGGCTTGCCCAGAAAATCAGTGGGGAAGCTGGTAGACAAGATCACAGGTTGCTGGGATATGTCTTTTCCACTTATCCACCCTCTCCCAGCCACCCTGATTACTCGGACACTCCTACACATCTTCTTTGACTCTCCTCCACATGCCCATACTAAGCCTCAGATTGGGCTTTGTCAGTTGCTCACACTCCCCCAACTCCCACACACCTCTCACTTCCTCACCTGGCAGCAGCCACTTATCCACCTGCAGACCTGGGACTTGCAAGTTCCTCCCAGCTTCCCCACTTATTATGGTTGCAGGAAGCTGGCAGGGCTTCCTAACTGTCTCATCTAATAACTATGGCACGGGACCTGATTATTTACGGGACAGCCTACTGCGACCGATGGCCTCCCAGGGACCAGTGCGCTCCCACAGGGTGGGCCTCCTTGGGGTACCGTCAGCTAAACAATTTCGGCTGGCGACCCCCAGGGGGAGGGCCTTCTCTGTGGGGGCTCCAACCCTCTGGAATGAATTACCATCTGGTATTTGCCAACTCCCCGATCTCCGGACTTTCCGACGTGAGCTGAAAACATGGCTGTTTCATCGCACAGGACTGGCCTGATAGTTTTAATTGGGAATTTTAAACGGGTTTTAAGGAGTAGCCTAAATTTAAATATTTCGTTTTAAATTATTTTAATGTTTGTATACTGTTTTTTATACGGCTGTAAACCGCCCTGAGTCCTTCGGGAGAAGGGCGGTCTAGAAATTTAAATAATAAATAAATAATAAATAAATAAAAATAAAATGGCATTCTGTTAATGGCAAACTTTGGAGGGAACATTCTTCTTTCCCACATCTTTCCCCAATCTTCAAAATGAACTCTGATAGAGTTTTGTTTTCGGGCAAACAAAACTTGATTTCTGTAACAAATAATCCCACAGTTTTGTATTCATAAAATAGAACAGAATAGATAGAATAGAACTATTTATTGGCCAAGTGTGATTGGACAGACAAGGAATTTGTCTTGGTGCATATGCTTTCAGTGTACATAAAAGAGAATAGAATAGAATAGAATAGAATAGAATAGAATAGAATAGAATAGAATAGAATAGAATAGAATTGAATTTTTTTTATTGGCCAAATGTGATTGGACACATAAGGAATTTGTCTTGGTGCATATGCTCTCAGCGTACATAAAAGAAAAGATACATTCGTCAAGAATTATATGGTATACTAGTCATAGGATACGAATAAGCAATCAGGAAACAATATCAATATAAATCGTAAGGATATAAGCAACAAAGTTACAGTCATAAAATCATAAGTGGGAAGAGATGGGTGATGGGAACGGTGAGAAGATTAATAATATTGCAGTCTTAGTAAATAGTTTGACAGTGTGGAGGGAATTATTTGTTAAGCAGAGTGATGGCGTTTGGGAAAACACTGTTCTTGTGTCTAGTTGTTCTGGTGTGCAATGCCCTGTAGCATCATTTTGATGCTAAAAGGTATCCAGGATTAAAGAAAAGCTAAAATATTGCATTTACAGAGGGATTGAAATTGTATTTGTACACTTTTATCAGATTTCAGGAGCTTCGTCTTCCCTGAAGATTCTTCGAAGAATAACCTTGATGCTCTCCCTGGTCTGAGCTCCTTTCTTTCTGCCAGCCAGGAAATAGATCACGGAATTAATGCTGCTTTTTAGGGGAGCGCTCAAACGTAAGTAGTGATCCAGTCCATTAAGATAAAGCAAATTCCTCGTCTTAAGAAAATGAGTAACAAACATTAAGGTATATAAAGGAAGAATAAGAATAAGGAAGCTGAGAAGAGTAATTAAGATCATAATTAAAAGTCTTCTATGTTTGATCTGTTTGGATTTAAGACGTATTTTGATGATTAGGATCACCGTAGAGATTGTGATCAATAGAAGGCAAAGCATGTCAGTCGCAGGCAAATAGAAACCCTGGGTGGCATCATATATAAAAAAATATTGCATAATAGGCTGAATTCCAAACAGGAGGAAAGAGAAGATCCAGAGGAAGGCACAGACAGCAGAGGACAAATATTTTGGCCGGGAACAACGATGCCAAATGGGGAAGAGGACAGCAACACACCGGTCAATGCTGATGGCTGCCAGAAGAAAGAGACCATTGTTATAGGTAGCATTTAAGAGAAAAGAGAGGACGTTCCAGTGAATTTCTAACTCTATAAAACGTATAAAACTTTGAATGCAATTTATAATCATTAATATGAGAAATGCAAAGTCGGCAATAGCTAAATTAAGAATCAATATGGTGAAAGGGTTTCTCTTAATTTGGAAGCCAAGCAGCCAGATAACAATTCCGTTTAATGGGACTCCAATACAGCAGATGATGAATACAACTGAGAAAATGATATTTTCATGATAGTTGGACGTAATTTGGTATTCGTAGAAATCTTCGGTGATATTATAGTCCAAATAATCTTCTGCAACATTCATGTTGGCCAAGCTGAAATTCATCAAGAGACTTTTATAATGCTCCAATAATCTCTTCTTTTAGAGTGGAAGTTCCTGTTGGAAGAAAAAAAGAGCAGATAGGATTAGATAATTCATCAATAATTGTCATATCTTCATATCTAACAGCTTTGTGTACAGACTGAACCAACTTTTAGACCTCTGCTAATAATAATAATGATAGCAATAGGTGCCTTGGGTGCAATTCTGAAAGAACTGGAGCACCACTTGAGCACCATCAGCACTGACAAATTCACCCCCAGCTAATTGCAAAAGGCAGCTTTATTTGTAGCACCACGAAACTTGGACGAGGGGATAGATGGGGAACTCATCAAATTTGCAGATGACACCAAGCTGGCAGGAATAGCCAACACTCCAGAAGATAGGCTCAAGTTACAGAAAGATCTTGACAGACTTGAACATTGGGCGCTATCTAACAAAATGAAATTCAACAGTGAAAAAAGTAAGGTTCTACATTTAGGCCAAAAAAACAAAATGCACCAGTACCGTATATGTGGTACCTTGCTCAATAGTAGTACCTGTGAGAGGGATCTTGGAGTCCTAGTGGATAACCATTTAGATATGAGCCAGCAGTGTGCAGCAGCTGTTAAAAAAGCCAACACAGTTCTGGGCTGCATAAACAGAGGGATAGAATCAAGATCACGTGAAGTGTTAGTGCCACTTTATAATTCCTTGGTCAGGCCACACTTGGAATATTGCATCCAGTTTTGGTCGCCACGATGTAAAAAAGATGTTGAGACTCTAGAAAGAGTGCAGAGAAGAGAAACAAAGATGATTAGGGGACTGGAGGATAAAACATATGAAGAACAGTTACAGGAACTGGGTATGTCTAGTTTAACAAAAAGAAGGGCTAGGGGAGACATGATAGCTGTGTTCCAATATCTCAGGGGCTGCCACAAAGAAGAGGGAGTCGGGCTGTTCACCAAAGCACCTGAGGGTAGAACAAGAAGCAATGGGTGGAAACTGATCAAAGAAAGAAGCAACTTAGAACTAAGGAGAAATTTCCTGACAGTTAGAACAATTAATAAGTGGAACGACTTGCCTTCAGAAGTTGTGAATGCTCCAACACTGGAAATTTTTAAGAAAATGTTGGATAACCATCTGACTGAGATGGTGTAGGGTTTCCTGCCTGGGCAGGGGGTTGGACTAGAAGGCCTCCAAGGTCCCTTCCAACTCTGATGTTATGTTATGAAACATCAATATCTGTCTAGCCCATATCCTTGGGAAGGACACTACGGATGGATATAATTTCCAACTCCAGTCTGAACTTCTGGCTGACTGTGTGACAAAACATAGTAAACAATAATAATAATGATAAGAAGAAGAAGAAGATGAAGAAGAAGAGGAGGAGGAGGAGGGGGAGGAGGAGGAGGAGGAGAAGGGAAGGAAGGAAGGAAGGAAGGAAGGAAGAAAGAAAGAAAGAAAGAAAGAAAGAAAGAAAGAAAGAAAGAAAGAAAGAAAGAAAGAAAGAAAGAAAGAAATGGAAGGTTCTAGCTGCTCAAGAACAAGCACTACAAACTAATGCCATGAAAGCAAAGATACAAAAATCCACCGACAATCCAAACTGCCGACTTTGCAACAACAAAATTGAAACTGTTTCACATTTAATATGTGAATGCAGCAAAATTGCAGAAACTGATTACAAAGCTAGACACAACGGAGTTGCTAAATTAATCCAATCATTATGTAAAAAATACGACTTGCTTGTATCCAAAAAGTCATGGGAACATAAAGTGGAAAAAGTTATAGAAAATGAGAAGGTGAAGATCTTGTGGGACTTTCGAATACAGACAGATCGTCACTTGGAAAACAACATACCAGATATCACAGTTGTAGAAAACCGAAACGTACAATTTATTGACATCGTGGTACCAGGAGATGCCAGAGTTGGAGAAAAAGAACTGGAAAAAATCATGAAATATCGCGATCTGGCCATTGAAACTACGCAATTATGGATGAAACATGGAACCATGATACCCATTGTCAATGGGGTACTTGGTACCATGTCCAAGAATTTTATAAAATATATCAACAAATTGCAGCTTCCTGCAATAACACCAGCGGAACTGCAAAAAAACTGCATTACTTGGAACATTGTACATCTTAAGAAGGTACTTGGTTGATACCTAGGCGGCAATCTGCATCAACCATTAGCACCAGCCAATGGTATTTGTGATGCATTTTTGAATGTTCAGTTGACTGAGTTTCATGTTTGATGAATAAAGTAAATAATAATAATAATTTTACAGCGTACATGCTGCGGCAATACCTTTAACACCATCAGATATCAACATACCTATCCCAGGTGTTTGAATAAATGGATTGAATAAATTGACAAAATGCCAAATCCAGTCTAAATATGTGGCTGACTGTGTGAGCAAACAATCAGAGCTGCTCTGTTATAAACCATCAAATGAGATGAAATTTACAGAAACCTCTACCAAATGAGTTGTCATCTGGGTTAACAAGAACCACGCTGGGTGCTGGAATTCCTAGACATCTGGTGCCAAGGGAGCTATAGGATTTTACATAGTTGGCTGAGCAACCAGGGCTGGCAGCTGCAGGACTACTGGAAGAAGTTGTTGACTTATCACAAATATAAAAAGACCGAAAACAAAGAAAAAACCTGATCTGCTATTACCAGTAGTAATAGGCTCCTTAGGTGCAATCCTAAAACATCTGGAGAACTACTTGAATGCCATCGGCACTGAAAACTTCACTATCAGTCAATTGCAGAAGGCAACTGCACTAAAAACAACTTACATCATGAGATGATACCTTTAATATCATCACACCCACATCTGCCTATCCCAGGTCCTTTGCAAGGACTGGATAGAATAGAATAGAACAGAATTTTTATTGGCCAAGTGTGATTGGACACACAAGGAATTTGTCTTGGTGCATATGCTCTCAGTGTACATAAAAGAAAAGATATGTTCATCAAGGTACAACATTTACAACACAATTGATGGTCAATATATCAATATAAATCATAAGGATTGCCAGCAACAAGTTATAGTCATACAGTCATAAATGGAAAGAGATTGGTGATGGGAACTATGAGAAGATTAATAGTAGTGCAGATTCAGTAAATAGTTTGACAGTGTTGATGGAATTATTTGTTTAGCAGAGTGATGGCCTTTGGGAAAAAAACTGTTCTTGTGTCTAGTTGTTCTGGTGTGCAGTGCTCTATAGCGTCGTTTTGAGGGTAGGAATTGAAACAGTTTATGTCCAGGATGCGAGGGGTCTGTAAATATTTTCACGGCCCTCTTCTTGATTCGTGCAGTATGCAGGTCCTCAATGGAAGGCAGGTTGGTAGCAATTATTTTTTCTGCAGTTCTAATTATCCTCTGAAGTCTATGTTTTTCTTGTTGGGTTGCAGAACCGAACCAGATAGTTATAGAGGTGCAAATATAGCTGGATAAAGATATCAGATTAGGTCTAAATATCTTGCTGATTGGGAGAAAGTTGTTTCAATACATAGGAAAAAGTTGTTTTTATATCTAATATCAAATTTCAGGACATTCTTCTTTCGAAGCTTCATTGGGATAAGGAACCCTTTGAAGTTCTATGTAACCTTTCTGTTCAGTCCTTAGAAATAACTGAGGCTTTCAGACCCCAGAAGGCTATTGGCCTTTATGGATATTCCAGGTCTTTGTCCCAGGTGAAGCAGACTAGGAATATGCAAATGCATCCACGTCGATTGGTGGACATTTGCTTCTAACTAAGCTCTTCTCGCCTAAATATGTGGAGGTTCCTATCTGTTCCTTTCTTGGTATATCATAAAAAGAGATTCTTCAGATTATGTACCAAAGTTTGTCACAGTTCACCCAGTTAGAATGAGAGTTCAAATCCCAGGAAATAGGGGTTGAGTTTAAAATGGTCCTATTTCAATGGCATCTCAAAATAGTTATAAGTAAACATATACGTTGGCAGTTGTTCTATGTCTAAATGGCACCATAAAGACTGGATCCATTCCATATGCTAGATGTGTATTTCTCAGAAGTATCAACTATGAGCCCTTATCCCTCCTACATTCTTATAATCTCTAATCCATGAGCAATAAAAATCCACACAAACACAAAAGCACACAACACACAACCTCCAAAACCTTCCTTCAACCAAGACACCAAAACCTGTTTGTTTGTTTTTAAAACAAATGCATTAAAACTCAAGCAAACAAGCAAACAAAAGGAATTATGTATGCTATTGGTATGTCTCAGCATTCATATTTTTGTTAAGTGTTTTTAAGTGGAGGAATTTAAAATTTCTCCACTTAAGGAGAAGCCCTATGAACTTGGGGATATCCCACTGGGCCTTCAACAAATTCAGAAAAAGACCCAAAAGGAACTCCTCCATAACAGACAAAGAAGAGAACAACAAATGTTGTTGTTCCATACTATACAGGAATATCTGAAAAGCTCAAGAGGATTTTCAATAATGCAAGATAAGTGCAACCCAAGAATAACATTAACACAGAAGCTTGTCCACCCCAAGGATTAAACACCCAGAGCAAGGTGGTATATGCAGTACAATACAGTGAAACATTTGCAGTACATTGGAGAAACAAAACCACCACTTCACAAACACATGGCACAACATAGGAGAAAAAACCCACCAGGACAAGATTCAGCTGCATTTGAAAGACAAAGGTCATTCTTTTGAAGACAGCAATATCCACATTCAGGACAGAGAGGAACAATAGTTTGAAAGGGGGATCAAAGAAGCCATCTATGTTAAGATTGAACAGCCATCTCTCAACAGACAGGGAGGGATACAACAATACCGATCTCTTGTCTACAACACAGTCCTTTCAGCAGTCTTTCCACACCATTTGCACTCTGATTCAGGTAACCTTGAGGGTATAGATGAATCTCCAAGTGGACTCAACAACTCTGAGAGAGCTAAGGACTAACCTTCAGATGACTGTAAAGAATGTAAATCCTTCTATTCTCCACCATTCAGTCAAAACCGAAGAAGCTTCTTGGATGAGAAGCAAAATATTTTCAAGGAAAAAAACCAAGAACGTCCATTTGCCTTTTGAAAAGTACCTGTGCGATTACATTGGAAAATTACACCAGAAAAGGACAACTGGGATTTAGATCAGTATCGGCATATAAATGTCAAAAAATATTCTGATGTGAAAAATTAGGAGCAGAAAATACTAGTTAAGCAGATGAATATTATTGCATTGGTCTAAGATCTACCAAACGTCTTACCTTTCTGAAGAAATTGGTCCAGAGTCTTCGGATTTGATGAGAAGAAGTTTACTATATCATGTAATTGACTGCTACAGTCAATTTAGCCACTGACAATGGCCAAAGCAGAAGTAGTTGTAGAGAAAATATAATGGATATTGAACTTCGTTGGACATACATCAAGGAGAACCAGTCAGATGTGTTGTTGGACAATTCACAGGATTAAATGTCAGAGTATCAGGCAATTGTCAGTAGATCGTTTGAAGAAAATATTCTTTCTGTTCGAAGACAAGGAAGCAGATCTTGCTAAAAGTCTCCCACAACTATATTTATTCAGTGTTTTTCCTAATCAGCGTGAATATCAAATGATAAGAAGATTTGGTTCCTGTTTTTGCAGGATAATCAACAGCCACAGAAGGAGACTGCCCATAAACCCAGAAAACTCTGAGGAAAAGGAAAATTATTATTTTTATTTCAACTGTACCGGTCAAATTATGACTCATATAAAAGTGATGGATTAAGCTCTTCAAAGTAGTGAGTGGTAATTATCGTCCTAGCATTGAGGGCTGAAGTGATTGGCATTGGCTATAGGAAATATGTGATAAAGTCTCATTTAGCTGAAGTTCAGACAGCTCATTGACAAGAAGGAAAGTCCATTCACCCATCATGAGTGACAATGCTGAAAGAATTGCCTGTAGAATTTGATACAGGTGGAAGTAGAGACTTAACAGAAATCTTCAGAGGGGTTGAACTGCTTGAAGTATATCAGTGCTGATCAAGTTCTACAGAGGAATTATTGAGTCTGTTATCTGCACCCCTATAACCATCTGGTTTGGTTCTGCAACCCAACAACACAGACACAGACTTCAGGGGATAATTAGAACTGAAGAAAAAACCATGGCTACCAACCTGTCTTCCATTGAGGACCTGTATACTGCATGGGTCAAAAAGAGGGCTGTGAAAAACGACACTATAGGACACTGCATATCACAACAACTAGACACAAGGTCAGTTTTTCCCCGAATGCCATTACTATGCTTAACAACTAATTCCCACAACACTGTCAAACTATTTACTGAGACTGTATAACTATGATTCTTCTCACCCTTCCTATTGCTTATCTCCTCCCACTTATGACTATAACCGTGTTGCTTGTATCTTTATGATTTATATTCTTTTATTTAGTCTCAGTATGATTTGATCGCTTATTTAGTATCCTATGACTCTCACTAAGTGTTGTCTCTTATGATTCTTGATGAATGTTTTTTTATGTACACTGAGAGCTTATGCACCGAAGACAAATTCCTGGTGTGTCCAATCACACTTGGCCAGTATTAGATTCTAGTTTTATAAACGTCAAAAGATTCAGCATCATCATAGCAAGTGAGGATCAATCTCTTACCTAAAACATAGATCAAGCATTTCTCTTCCGGCATGAAAAAGGATGTCTAAAAAAGGCACAAACACACTCTGTACCTTGCCTATGGAACACCCAAGTTGTGATCATTGGCTTCTTCAGAAAATCATGATTAATCAGATAATCATGCGACTAGTCAACAAAGAGGAGGAGACCTGCCAGGAATTCAGGAAGTTAGCATGAAAAGTGCATTTTTAAAAAACATCCATGACATAGGAACTCTTATCTACAAAACCTGATAATGAATTTCTCATCCAGATGTCTTATTTCTCATCCCAAGAGTATATAGCATAATGCAAATTCCTAGTTTATGCTAGAGAGAAGTTCCCTGGGGATGGGCTCCATCATCAGTCTGAAAGCTTGGAAGACAGAATCTTTTGGCCCTGTGACCAACTCAGATTGGTTTAGTGTGTGTGTGTGTGTGTGTGTGTGTGTGATGAAAGACCTCTTTTAGATTTTCGGGATTTGGGTGTTTCTGTTCCTGTCTTGTTTGCCACCCTTATTCCTTTGTTCCTATTTGGCATTTTGCTGTTTTCTCCTTTTAATGAGGTTTATTAAAATGTAATAAGACACTTTGGGTTCAATCCCAAAACAACTGGAGCTTGAACCCCATTGGCACTGAAAAATTCACCATCAGGCAATTGCAAAAGGCAGTTTTACTCAGAACAGCTTACATCCTACAACGAGTGGGATACCTTTAACATCATCAAACAGCAACATCTGCCTATCCCAGGTGTTTGGGAAGGATTCTATAAGTGGACAACATGCCAAATCCAGTCTAATCCTGAAACATCTGGAGAACTACTTGAACACCATCGGCACTGAAAACTTCACTATCAGTCAATTGCAGAAGGCAACTGCACTAAAAAACAACTTACATCCTGAGATGATAGCTTACATCCTGAGATAATACAGAAATCTTCAGAGGTGTTGATCGGCTCGAACTATATCAGTGCTGATCCAGTTCTACAGAGGAATTACTGAGTCTGTCATCTGCACTTCTATAACTGTCTGATTTGGTTCTGCAACCCAACAAGACAGACACAGACTTCAGAGGATAATTAGAACTGCAGAAAAAACAATGGCTACCAACCTGCCTTCCATTGAGGATCTGTATATTGCATGAGTCAAAAAGAGGGCTGTGAAAATATTTACAGACCCTTCACATCCTGGACATAAATTGTCCTCTATCTATCTCCTCCCATTTATGACTATAACCGTGTTACTTGAATCTTTATGATTTATATTGTTTTATTTAGTCTCCTAGTATGATTTGATCGCTCATTTAGTATCCAATGACTATCACTAAGTGTTGTCACTTATGATTCTTGATGAATGTTTTTTTTTTATGTACACTGAGAGCTTATGCACCGAAGACAAATTCCTGGTGTGTCGAATCTCACTTGGCCAATAAAGAATTCTATTGTAGTTTTATAAAAGTCAAAAGATTCAGCGTCATCATAGCAAGTGAGGATCAATCTCTTACCTAAAACATAGATCAAGCATTTCTCTTCCGGCATGAAAAATTATGTCTAAAAAAGGCGCACACACACTCTGTACCTTGGCTGTGGAACACCCAAGATGTGATCATTGGCTTCTTCAGAAAATCATGATTAATCAGATAATCATGCGATTAGTCAACAAAGAGGAGGAGATCTGCCAGGAGTACAGGAAGTTAGCATGAAAAGGGCATTTTTTTAAAAACATCCATGGCATAGGAACTCTTATCTATAAAACCTGATAATGAATTCCTCATCCAGAAGTCTTATTTCTCATCCCCAAGATATAAGACAATGCAAATTCCTAGTTTATGCTAGAGGGAAGTTCCCTGGGGATGGGCTCCATCATGAGTCTGAAAGCTTGGAAGACAGAATCTCTTGGACTTGTGACCAACTCAGATTGGATTTGTCTTTTGTTTGTTTGTTTGTTTTATTCCTTTCTTCTTGTTTCATTTTAATTGTTTATTGTGTGTGATGAAAGACTCTTTTAGGTTTTCGAGATTTGGGTGTTTCTTTTCCTGTCTTGTTTGCCACCTTTATTCCTTTGTTCCTATTAGGCATTGTACTGTTTTCTCCTTTTAATGAGGTTTATTAAAATGTATGCTTTCATAAGATTTGCATAGCTGCCCATCTCACACAATGTGTAAGGAATAATTGAGTAGAACAACATATATGAATATGATGGATCAATAGTGGGATTCAAATCCCGTCGCTACCAGTTCGCTCATGGGCACATGCGCAGAGACGTCCGGGTAGGTGGGCAGAGCTTGCTGCTGCTGCTAAGGTTCACCCGATTTGGGGTGAACCGGTAGCAACTCACCACTGCAATGGATGTAAAAAAAGGTAAAAACTATAAAAAGATACTTGTCAACTGTCAAGACAAGTTGATAGGGAGAAGCCGATAAATCTAATTATTCCTCCTCCTCTTCCTCCTCCTCTTCCTCCTCCTCTTCCTCCTCCTCCTCACCTGATTTTTATGTCTTTCTCTCTCTTTGCTTACCTTTTCATCCCTTTTTCCAAGTGAAGAGTTTCTGCTCAACTGCTCACTGATGCAACTGCCAACATAAGAACTGCCGAATCTTCCCTCCCCTCACCTGGCAGCAGCCACTGTCCCACCTGAGTGTCTGGGACTTGCAACTTCCTGCCAGCTTCCCCACTGACCTTGGTTGCAGAAAGCAAGCAGGAAGTTGCCATATCTAGTGATGGTGGGATTCTGTTAATGGCGAATTTGGGAGGACAAACTCTTGTTTCCCACATCTTTCCTCTATCTGCAAAATGAACTTTGATAGCCTTTTTTTAGGCAAACAAAACTTCTTTATTCTTTATTTCTCCAGCAAAATAATAATAATAATAATAATACAGTTTTTTATTCATAAAAGGTATCCAGAATTAAAGAAAAGCTAAAATATTGCTTTTAAAGAGGGTTTGAAATTGTGCTTGTACACTTTTATCAGATCTCAGGAGCTTCGTCTTCTCTGAAGATTCTTTGAAAAACGACCTTGATGCTCTCCCTGGTCCGAGCTCGTTTCTTTCTCCCAACCAGGAAATAGATCACTGGATTAATGCTGCTGTTCAGGGAAGCACTCGGACGTAAGTAGAAATCCAGTTCATGAATACCAAACAAATCATTCTTGTTAAGAAAATGAGTAATGAACACGTAGATATATAAAGGAAGAGTTAGAATAAGGAAACAGAGAAGAGTAATTAAGATCATCACTAAAAGTCTTCCACGTTTGATTTGTTTGGATTTAAGACATATTTTGATGAATAGGATCATGGTAGAGATTGTGATCAACGGAAGGCAAAGCACAGCAGTCACAACCAAAGGGATATTCCAAAAGAAATACTGCATAATGTGATGTATTCCAATTAGTACGGAAGAGAAGATCCAGAGGAAGGCACAGACAGCAGACGACAAATATTTGGGCCGGGAGCAACGATGCCAAATTGGGAAGAGGACAGCAACACACCGGTCAATGCTGATGGCTGTCAGAAGAAAGAGACCATTGATATAGGTAGCTTTGAGGAGAAGAAAGATAACTTTCCTGGGAATTCCATACTCTATAAAATCTATAAAAAAATCAATGCAAAGTAGACTCATAAATACGAGAAACCCAACGTCGGCAATTGCTAAATTAAGAATCAACACTGTGAAAGGATTTCTCTTAATTTGGAAGCCAAGTAGCCAGATAACAATCCCGTTTAATGGGATTCCAATAAAGCAGATGATGAATACCACTGAGAAAAGGATAGTTTCAGAATAATCTGACGTAATTAGATCTTCATAGAAATCTTCGGTAATATTATAGTCCAGATACTCTTCTATAGTATATAGATACTCTTCTGTAGTATTCATGTTTGCCAAAAATTGAAATTCCTCAAGAGACTTTTATAATGCTCCAATAATCTCTTCTTTTACGATGAACGTTCCTATTTGAAGACAAAAAAAGAGCATTGAATTAAATAATTCATCAATAATTGTCACAACGTCATATCTAAACATCCTTGTGTACAGGCTGAGCCAAGTTTTGGACCATTGATGATGATGATGATGATGATAATAATAATAATGATGATGATGATGATGATGATAATGATGATGATGTAATTCTAAAATAACTGAAGCACCATAATGCCAGTGGCATTGACAAATTCACCATCTATCAATTCCAAAAGGCATCTTTACTCAAAAAAATCTACCTCTTCCAACAATGCCTCTGTTGTGCCTCGTCCTCCCTCCTCTCCTCAGCCGGGCCCCTCCCATCTCCTCCCGGGCCTGCTATCACATTCAGAGTCTGATAATGAAGAGGAACGGCCTGTCATGCCTCCAGCCTCCAGCCCCCAGCCCTGGCCCCTTGGCCGGATAGGATGTCAGGAATGACCAAACAAACCTCATTCCTACAACGTGTGAGCAGGGAGCCAGCCACGTGCTGGAATTACCGGCAGCAGATCCAGTGGAAGAGAATTCACAGTGGGAGGATCCCCGCTTCTAGTACAGGGGTGTGAAACTCAAGCCCTGGGGGCCACATTGGGCCCATGGGGTGCTTAGATCTGGCCTGCAGGGATGCTCTGGAAACAGCAAAGGACTAGCCCCGCGGTGCCTCTGCCAGTGAAAACAGAGCTCGGGAGGGCCATGGGTGGCCCTCCAGAGCTTCCTTTTCAAGGGCAGAGGAGTGCAGGAAACTGTCACAGCCGAAAACAGAGCTCGGGAGCCTATTTTCACTGGCAGAGCAATTGGGCCGCTCCAGGCACCTCTGATGCAAGTGATGTCGAGCTGGCCATGCCCACCCTGGCCTCCATGAAATTGAGTTTGACACCCCTGCTCTAGTACCAACAAACATCAAAATCTGCCTATTCCAGATCCTTGGAAAGGAGTCAATGGGTAGATAAAAATGCTTAATCCAGACTGAAGACCTGGCACTCTGTGACAAAATATAGTAATAATAGAATAGAATAGAATAGAATAGAATAGAATAGAATAGAATAGAATAGAATAGAATAGAATAGAGTTTTTTATTGGCCAAGTGTGATTGGACATACAAGGAAATTGTCTTGGTGCATATACTCTCAGTGTACATAAAAGAAAAGATACGTTCATCAAGGTACAACATTTAAAACACAACTGATGGTCAATATATCAATATAAATCATAAGCAACAAAGCAACAAAGTTACAGTCATACAGTCAGAAGTGGAAAGAGATTGGTGGTGGGAACGATGAGAAGATTAATAGTAGTGCAGATTCAGTAAATAGTTTGAGAGTGTTGAGGGAATTATTTGTTTAGCAGAGTGATGGCCTTCGGGAAAAAACTGTTCTTGTGTCTAGTTGTTCTGGTGTGCAGTGCTCTATAGCGTCGTTTTGAGGGTCGGAGTTGAAACAGTTTATGTCCTGGATGTGAGGGATCTGTAAATATTTTCACGGCCCTCTTCTTGATTCGTGCACTATACAGTTGAGAAAGTTGAGCAAAAGTGGTAGAGCGACTAATTCTGGCTGCATGAGATCAAGCCTTAAGAACAAATGCGTAAAAAGCCAGAGTTGAGACGAAAGAAACAGACAACAAATGCTGCCTTTGCAATGAGGATGAAGACAACAGGGGATCATCATTGGAGAGACCTGGCCCATGCCAAGAGTCAGATATGATTGAATGGATAATATCATTATCAAGATTAGCCAGAGAAACTAATTTTGGCGGATCAACCCTTAAGAACAGATGCATGGAAATCCAAAATTGCAACACCTGGCAAGTGCCGTCTCTACAAAGGAGCTGAAGAAACAGTCAATCACCAGCTTAGCTGCTGCAAAAAGATTGCACAGACTGGTTACACAACGCAAATAGAAATAAAACAACTGTGGCAAAAGAAAGCAAAGGTAATATCAATACTAATAGACACCTTGGGTTCAAAATCCTAAAACAACTGGAGCTGAAGAAGCTGAATAAGCTTCTTGGATGAGAAGTGAAATGTCTTCAAAAGAAAAAAAGAAGAAAGTCCACTTGTCTCCTGAAAAAAGCACATTTCGGACAAACAAGACCTGGATGACTGGAATGATGTAGGAGTAGGAATGGATTTCCAGAAAAAAATGCGGACTGCAGGAACCAGGAGCACTACTCAGGGGACTCTGAGGATGCGGATAAATCTCCAAGTGGCCTCAGCAACTCATCAAATTTTAGTTAACTCTCAACATATAAATATCACAAAAAAACTGATTTGAAAAATCAGATACAGAAACCACTAGCTTATAGGAGAAATATTATTGCATCTGCTTATGCCTAAATTAGATTAGTTCTTCTTCAAAACCTCTTGCCTGTTCTTACCTATTGGTCCCAGGTCTTCAAAGTTGGTGAGAAGAAGATTAATATCTCATGTTATTGATGGATGGGAGGACCGATGATGGTCAAAGCAGAAGAAGCTGCAGAGAAAATGTGATGCCTTTTAAGCCCTGTTCAAGCTAATTATACTTCAGCATATGAAGAGCAGTAGGCTCCACCCATGCTATGCTTTGTCAGCTATGTCCAAAATTTCACATATCAAGGAGAAATTGTCACGTGTTGTTTGTTAACTCATAGTATTTAATATCAGAATAGCAAGCAGTGATAAGCAGATCTTTGCAGATTTTTCATATCAGTTCCGGGATAAAAAGCAGATCTTGCGAAAGGTTTTATGCAAGTTCAGACAGTTCATTGACAAGATGGAAAGTCCATTCACCCATCATGAGTGACAATGCTGAAAGAATCGCCTGTAGAATTTGATACAGGTGAAAGTAGAGAAATCTTAAATATTCAGAGGGGTTGATCTGCTTGAACTGTATCAGTGCTGATACAGTCCTACAGAGGAATTATTGAGTCTGTCATCTGCACCTCTATAACCATCTGGTTTGGCTCCGCAACCCAACAAGAAAGACAAAGACTTCAGAGGATAATTAGAACTGCAGAAAAAATAATTGCTACCAACCTGCCTTCCATTGAGGACCTGTATACTGCACGAATCAAGAAGCGGGCCGTGAAAATATTTACAGATCCCTCACATCCAGGACATAAACTGTTTCAACTCCTACCCTCAAAACGACGCTATAGAGCACTGCACACCAGAACAACAAGACACAAGGATAGTTTTTTCCCGAAGGCCATCACTCTGCTAAACAAATAATTCCCTCAACACTGTCAAACTATTTACTAAGACTGTATTACTATGATTCTTCTCATCCTTCCAGTTACCTGTCTCCTTCTACTTATGACTATAATCTTATTGCTTGTGTCTTTATGATTTATATTGTTTTATTTAGTCTTCTAGTATGATTTGATTGCTTATTTAGTATCCTATGACTGTCACTAAGTGTTGTCTCTCATGATTCTTGATGAATGTTTTTTTTTTATGTACACTGAGAGCTTATGCACCAAAGACAAATTCCTGGTATGTCCAATCACACTTGGCCATTAAAGAATTCTATTCTAGTTTTATAAAAGTCAAAAGATTCAGCATCATCATAGTAAGTGAGGATCAATCTCTTACAGAAAACAAGGATCACTTTCTCTTCCGGCATGAAAAAGGATGTCTAAAAAAGGCACAAACACACTTTGTACCTTGCCTATGGAACACCCAAGATGTGATCATTGGCTTCTTCAGAAAATCATGATTAATCAGATAATCATGTGACTGTCAACAAAGAGGAGACCTGCCAGGAATCAAGGAAGTTAGCATGAAAAGTGCAATTTTTAAAAAACATCCATGACATAGGAACTCTTATCTATAAAACCTGATAATGAATTTCTCATCCAGATGTCTTTTTTCTCATCCCCAAGATATAAAACAATGCAAATTCCTAGTTTATGCTAGAGAGAAGTTTCCTGGGGAGGGGCTCCATCATGGGTCTGAAAGCTTGGAAGACCGAATCTCTTGGCCCAACTCTGTGACCAACTCAGATTGGATTTGTCTTTTGTTTGTTTGTTTCTTTTATTTAGTCTTCTAGTATGATTTGATCGCTTATTTAGTATCCTACGACTGTCACTAAGTGTTGTATCTTATGATTCCTGAGGAATGTACCATTTCCTTTTATTTACACTGAGAGCCTATGCACCGAAGACAAATTCCTGGTGTGTCGAATCACACTTGGCCAATAAAGAATTCTATTGTAGTTTTATAAAAGTCAAAAGATTCAGCGTCATCATAGCAAGTGAGGATCAATCTCTTACCTAAAACATAGATCAAGCATTTCTCTTCCGGCATGAAAAATTATGTCTAAAAAAGGCGCACACACACTCTGTACCTTGCCTGTGGAACACCCAAGATGTGATCATTGGCTTCTTCAGAAAATCATGATTAATCAGATAATCATGAGATTAGTCAACAAAGAGGAGGAGATCTGCCAGGAGTACAGGAAGTTAGCATGAAAAGGGCATTTTTTTAAAAACATCCATGACATAGGAACTCTTATCTGTAAAACCTGATAATGAATTTCTCATCCAGTTGTCTTATTTCTCATCCCAAGAGTATATAACATAATGCAAATTCCTAGTTTATGCTAGAGAGAAGTTCCCTGGGGATGGGCTCCATCATGGGTCAGAAAGCTTGGAAGACAGAATCTCCTGGCCCTGTGACCAACTCAGATTGGATTTGTCTTTTGTGTGTTTGTTTATTTGTTTTATTCCTTTCTTCTTGTTTCATTTTAATTGTTTATTGTGTGTGTGATGAAAGACTCTTTTAGGTTTTCGAGATTTGGGTGTTTCTTTTCCTGTCTTGTTTGCCACCTTTATTTCTTTTTTCCTATTTGTACTATCATCTCCTTTAAATGAGGTTTATTAAAGTGTATTTTTTCATAAGATTTGCATAGCTGTCCATCTCACACAATGTGTAAAGAATAATTGAGTAGAACAATATATATGAATATGATGGATCAATAGTGGGATTCAAATCCCGTTGCTACCAGTTCGCTTATGGGCACATGTGCAGAGACGTCAGGGCAGGTGGGCGGAGCTTTCTGCTGCTGCTAAGGCTTTCTGCTGCTGCTAAGGTTCACCTGATTTGGGGTGAACTGGTAGCAACTCACCACTGCAATGGATGTAAAAAAAAGTAAAAACTATAAAAAGATACTTGTCAACCGGCAAGACAAGTTGATAGGTAGGAGCCGATAAATATAATTATTCCTCCTCCTCTTCCTCCTCCTCTTCTTCCTCCTCTTCCTCTTCCTCCTCATTTGATTTTTGTGTCTTTCTCTCTCTTTGCTTACCTTTTCATCCCTTTTTCCTAGTGAAGAGTTTCTGTTCAACTGCTCACTGATGCGACTGCCAACCTAAGAATTGCTGAGTCTTTCCTCCCCTCACCTGGCAGCAGCCACTGTCCCACCTGAGTGTCTGGGACTTGCAACTTCCTGCCAGGTTCCTTCCACACTGACCTTGGTTGCAGGAAGCCAGCAGGAAGTTGCCACATCTAGTGACGGTGGGATTCTGTTAATGGTGAATTTGGGAGGGCAAACTCTTTTTTCTCACATCTTTCCTCCATCTTCAAAGTGAACTTTGATAGCTTTTTGTTTTTGTTTTTGAGGCAAAAAAAACTTGGTTATACTTTATGTCTCCAGCAAAACATAATATTAATATTTTTTTTATTCATAAAAGGTATCCAGAATTAAAGAAAGGCTAAAATATTGCTTTTACAGAGGGTTTGAAATTGTGCTTGTACACTTTTATCAGATCTCAGGAGCTTCGTCTTCTCTGAAGATTCTTTGAAAAACGACCTTGATGCTCTCCCTGGTCCGAGCTCGTTTCTTTCTCCCAACCAGGAAATAGATCACTGGATTAATGCTGCTGTTTAGGGAAGCACTTGGACTTAAGTAGTAATCCAGTTCATTAATACCAAACATATCATACTTGTTAAGAAAATGAGCAATGAACACGTAGATATATAAAGGAAGAGTAAGAATAAGGAAACAGAGAAGAGTAATTAAGATCATCACTAAAAGTCTTCCACGTTTGATTTGTTTGGATTTAAGACAAATTTTGATGAATAGGATCATAGTAGAGATTGTGATCAATGGAAGGCAAAGCACAGCAGTCACCACCAAATAGATATTCCAAAAGAAATCCTGCATAATGTGATGTATTCCAATTAGGACGGAAGAGAAGATCCAGAGGAAGGCACAGACAGCAGACGACAAATATTTTGGCCGGGAACAGTGATGCCAGATTGGGAAGAGGACAGCAACACAACGGTCAATGCTGATGGCTGTAACAAGAAAGAGACCATTGATATAGGTAGCTTTGAAGAGAGAAAAGACAATTTCGCTGGGAATTCCATACTCTATAAAATCTATAAAAAAATCAATGCAAAGTAGACTCATAAATACGAGAAACCCAATGTCGGCAATTGCTAAATTAAGAATCAACACTGTGAAAGGATTTCTCTTAATTTGGAAGCCAAGTAGCCAGATAACAATCCCGTTTAATGGGACTCCAATACAGCAGATGATGAATACCACTGAGAAAAGGATAGTTTCAGAATAATCTGACGTAATTTGATCTTCGTAGAAATCTTCGGTAATATTATAGTCCAGGTACTCTTCTATAGTATTCATGTTTGCCAAAAATTGAAATTCCTCAAGAGACTTTTATAACGCTCCAATAATCTCTTCTTTTACAATGAACGTTCCTATTTGAAGACAAAAAAGAGCATTGAATTAAATAATTCATCAATAATTGTCACAAGGTCATATCTAAACATCCTTGTGTACAGGCTGAGCCAACTTTTGGACCATTGATGATGATGATGGTGAGGATGATGATGATGATAATAATAATAATAATGATGATGATGATGATGATGATGATGATGATGGTGATGATGATGGTGATGATGGTGATGGTGATGATGATGGTGAGGATGATGATGATGGTGATGATGATGATGATGATGTAATTCTAAAATAACTGGAGCACCATAATGCCAGTGGCATTGACAAATTCACCATCTATCAATTCCAAAAGAAAACCTGCATAATGTGATGTATTCCAATTAGGACGGAAGAGAAGATCCAGAGGAAGGCACAGACAGCAGATGATGAATACCACTGAGAAAAGGATAGTTTCAGAATAATCTGACGTAATTAGATCTTCGTAGAAATCTTCGGTAATATTATAGTCCAGGTACTCTTCTATAGTATTCATGTTTGCTAAAAATTGAAATTCCTCAAGAGACTTTTATAATGCTCCAATAATCTCTTCTTTTACGATGAACGTTCCTATTTGAAGATAAAAAAAGAGCATTGAATTAAATAATTCATCAATAATTGTCACAAGGTCATATCTAAACATCCTTGTGTACAGGCTGAGCCAACTTTTGGACCATTGATGATGATGATAATAATAATAATAATGATGATGATGATGATGATGATGTAATTCTAAAATAACTGAAGCACCATAATGCCAGTGGCATTGATAAATTCACCATCTATCAATTCCAAAAGACAGCTTTACTCAAAAAAGTCTACCTATCCCAGATCCTTGGAAAGGAGTCAATGGGTAGATAAAAATGCTTAATCCAGACTGAAGACCTGGCACTCTGTGACAAAATATAGTAATAATAGAATAGAATAGAATAGAATAGAATAGAATAGAACAGAATAGAATAGAATAGAATAGAATAGAATAGAATTTTATTGGCCAAGTGTGATTGGACACACAAGCAATTTGTCTTGGTGCATAGGCTCTCAGTGTACATAAAAGAAAAGATACGTTCATCAAGGTACAACATTTAAAACACAACTGATGGTCAATATATCAATATAAATCATAAGCAACAAAGCAACAAAGTTACAGTCATACAGTCAGAAGTGGAAAGAGATTGGTGATGGGAACGATGAGAAGATTAATAGTAGTGCAGATTTAGTAAATAGTTTGACAGTGTTGAGGGAATTATTTGTTTAGCAGAGTGATGGCCTTCGGGAAAAAACTGTTCTTGTGTCTAGTTGTTCTGGTGTGCAGTGCTCTATAGCGTCGTTTTGAGGGTAGGAGTTGAAACAGTTTATGTCCAGGATGTGAGGGGTCTGTAAATATTTTTACAGCCCTCTTCTTGATTCGTGCAGTATACAGTTGAGAAAGTTGAGCAAAAATGGTAGAGCGACTAATTCTGGCTGCATGAGATCAAGCCTTAAGAACAAATGCGAACAAAGCCAGATGAAAGCAACAGACAACAAATGCTGCCTTTGCAATGACACTGAAGACAACAGGGGATCATTGGAGAGACCTGGCCCATGCCAAGAGTCAGATATAATTGAATGGATAATATCATTATCAAGATTAGCCAGAGAAACTAATTTTGGCTGATCAACCCTTAAGAACAGATGCATGGAACTCCAAAATTGCAACACCTGGCAAGTGCCGTCTCTACAAAGGGGCTGAAGAAACAGTCAATCACCAGCTTAGCTGCTGCAAAAAGATTGCACAGACTGGTTACACAACGCAAATAGAAATAAAACAACTATGGCAAAAGAAAGCAAAGGTAATATCAATACTAATAGACACCTTGGGTTCAAAATCCTAAAACAACTGGAGCTGAAGAAGCTGAAGAAGCTTCTTGGATGAGAAGTGAAAGGTCTTCAAAAGAAAAAAAGAAGAAAGTCCACTTGTCTCCTGAAAAAAGCACATTTCGGACAAACAAGACTTGGATGACTGGAATGATGTAGGAGTAGGAATGGATTTCCAGAAAAAAATGCGGACTGCAGGAACCAGGAGCACTACTCAAGGGACTCTGAGGATGCGGATAAATCTCCAACAACTCATCAAATTTTAGTTAACTCTCAACATATAAATATCACAAAAAAACTGATTTGAAAAATCAGATACAGAAATCACTAGCTTATAGGAGAAATATTATTGCATCTGCTTATGCCTAAATTAGATTAGTTCTTCTTCAAAACCTCTTGCTTGTTCTTACCTATTGGTCCGAGGTCTTCAAAGTTGGTGAGAAGAAGATTAGTATCTCATGTTATTGATGGATGGAAGGACTGATGATGGTCAAAGCAGAAGAAGCTGCAGAGAAAATGTGATGCCTTTTAAGCCCTGTTCAAGCTAATTATACTTCAGCATATGAAGAGCAGTAGGCTCCACCCATGCTATGCTTTGTCAGCTATGTCCAAAATTTCACATATCAAGGAGAAATTGTCACGTGTTGTTTGTTAACTCATAGTATTTAATATCAGAATAGCAAGCAGTGATAAGCAGATCTTGCGAAAGGTTTTATGCAAGTTCAGACAGTTCATTGACAAGATGAAAGAAAGTCCACTTGTCTCCTGAAAAAAACATATTTCGGACAAACAAGACCTGGATGACTGGAATGATGTAGAAGTAGGAATGGATTTCCAGAAAAAAATGCGGACTGCAGGAACCAGGAGCATACTCAGGGGACTCTGAGGATGCGGATAAATCTCCAAGTGGCCTCAGCAACTCATCAAATTTTAGTTAACTCTCAACATATAAATATCACAAAAAAACTGATTTGAAAAATCAGATACAGAAACCACTAGCTTATAGGAGAAATATTATTGCATCTGCTTATGCCTAAATTAGATTAGTTCTTCTTCAAAACCTCTTGCCTGTTCTTACCTATTGGTCCCAGGTCTTCAAAGTTGGTGAGAAGAAGATTAATATCTCATGTTATTGATGGATGGGAGGACCGATGATGGTCAAAGCAGAAGAAGCTGCAGAGAAAATGTGATGCCTTTTAAGCCCTGTTCAAGCTAATTATACTTCAGCATATGAAGAGCAGTAGGCTCCACCCATGCTATGCTTTGTCAGCTATGTCCAAAATTTCACATATCAAGGAGAAATTGTCACGTGTTGTTTGTTAACTCATAGTATTTAATATCAGAATAGCAAGCAGTGATAAGCAGATCTTTGCAGATTTTTCATATCAGTTCCGGGATAAAAAGCAGATCTTGCGAAAGGTTTTATGCAAGTTCAGACAGTTCATTGACAAGATGGAAAGTCCATTCACCCATCATGAGTGACAATGCTGAAAGAATTGCCTGTAGAATTTGATACAGGTGAAAGTAGAGAAATCTTAAATATTCAGAGGGGTTGATCTGCTTGAACTGTATCAGTGCTGATACAGTCCTACAGAGGAATTATTGAGTCTGTCATCTGCACCTCTATAACCATCTGGTTTGGCTCCGCAACCCAACAAGAAAGACACAGACTTCAGAGGATAATTAGAACTGCAGAAAAAATAATTGCTACCAACCTGCCTTCCATTGAGGACCTGTATACTGCACGAATCAAGAAGAGGGCCGTGAAAATAATTACAGATCCCTCACATCCAGGACATAAACTTTTGCAACTCCTACCCTCAAAACGAGGCTATAGAGCACTGCACCCCAGAAGAACAAGACACAAGGACAGTTTTTTCCTGAAGGCCATCACTCTGCTAAACAAATAATTCCCTCAACACTGTCAAACTATTTACTAAGACTGTATTACTATGATTCTTCTCATCCTTCCAGTTACCTGTCTCCTTCTACTTATGACTATAATATTATTACTTTTGTCTTTATGATTTATATTGTTTTATTTAGTCTTCTAGTATGATTTGATTGCTTATTTAGTATCCTATGACTGTCACTAAGTGAGAGCATATGCACCAAAGACCAATTCCTGGTGTGTCCAATCACACTTGGCCAATAAAGAATTCTATTCTAGTTTTATAAAAGTCAAAAGATTCCGCGTCATCATAGTAAGTGAGGATCAATCTCTTACAGAAAAGAAGGATCACTTTCTCTTCCAGCATTAAAAAGTATGTCTAAAATACGTGCACACACTCTGTGCCTTGCGTATATGACACCCAAGAGGTGATCATTGGCTTCTTCAGAAAATCATGATTAATCAGATAATCATGCGACTGTCAACAAAGAGGAGACCTGCCAGGAATCAAGGAAGTTAGCATGAAAAGTGCAATTTTAAAAAAAACATCCATGACATAGGAACTCTTATCTATAAAACCTGATAATGAATTTCTCATCCAGATGTCTTTTTTCTCATCCCCAAGATATAAAACAATGCAAATTCCTAGTTTATGCTAGAGAGAAGTTTCCTGGGGAGGGGCTCCATCATGGGTCTGAAAGCTTGGAAGACTGAATCTCTTGGCCCAACTCTGTGACCAACTCAGATTGGATTTGTCTTTTGTTTGTTTGTTTCTTTTATTCCTTTCTTCTTGTTTCATTTTAATCATTTATTGTGTGTGTGATGAAAGACTCTTTTAGGTTTTCGAGATTTGGGTGTTTCTTTTCCTGTCTTGTTTGCCACCTTTATTCCTTTTTTCCTATTTGTACTATCATCTCCTTTTAATGAGGTTTATTAAAATGTATTTGTTCATAAGATTTGCATCGCTTTCCATCTCACACAATGTGTAAACAATAATTGAGTAAAACAATATATATGAATACGATGGATCAATAATGGGATTCAAATCTTGTCGCTACCGGTTCGCTCATGGGCACATGCGCAGAGATGTCAGGGCAGGTGGGCGGAGCTTTCTGCGGCTGCTAATGTTCACCCGATTTGGGGTGAACCAATAGCAACTCACCACTGCAATGGATGTAAAAAAAGGTAAAAACTATAAAAAGATACTTGTCAACTGTCAAGACAAGTTGATAGGTAGGAGCCGATAAATCTAATTATTCCTCCTCCTCTTCCTCCTCCTCTTCCTCCTCCTCCTCACCTGATTTTTATGTCTTTCTCTCTCTTTGCTTACCTTTTCATCCCTTTTTCCAAGTGAAGAGTTTCTGCTCAACTGCTCACTAATGCAACTGCCAACCTAAGAACTGCCGAGTCTTCCCTCCCCTCACCTGGCAGCAGCCACTGTCTCACCTGAGTGTCTGGGACTTGCAACTTCCTGCCAGCTTCCCCACTGACCTTGGTTGCAGGAAGCCAGCAGGAAGTTGCCACATCTAGTGACGGAGCGATTCTGTTAATGGCGAATTTGGGAGGACAAACTCTTGTTTCCCACATCTTTCCTCTATCTTCAAAATGAACTTTGATAGCCTTTTTTTAGGCAAACAAAACTTCTTTATTCTTTATTTCTCCAGCAAAACATAATAATAATAATTTCTTTATTCATAAAAGGTATCCAGAGTCAAAGAAAAGCTAAGTATTGCATTTACAGAGAGTTTGAAATTGTGTTTGTACACTTTTATCAAATCTCAGGAGCTTCGTCTTCTCTGAAGATTCTTTGAAAAATGACCTTGATGCTCTCCCTGGTCCGAGCTCGTTTCTTTCTCCCAACCAGGAAATAGATCACTGGATTAATGCTGCTGTTTAGGGAAGCACTTGGACTTAAGTAGTAATCCAGTTCATTAATACCAAACATATCATACTTGTTAAGAAAATGAGCAATGAACACGTAGATATATAAAGGAAGAGTAAGAATAAGGAAACAGAGAAGAGTAATTAAGATCATCACTAAAAGTCTTCCACGTTTGATTTGTTTGGATTTAAGACAAATTTTGATGAATAGGATCATGGTAGAGATTGTGATCAATGGAAGGCAAAGCACAGCAGTCACCACCAAATGGATATTCCAAAAGAAAACCTGCATAACGTGATGTATTCCAATTAGGACGGAAGAGAAGATCCAGAGGAAGGCACAGACAGCAGACGACAAATATTTTGGCCGGGAACAGCGATGCCAGATTGGGAAGAGGACAGCAACACACCGGTCAATGCTGATGGCTGTCAGAAGAAAGAGACCATTGATATAGGTAGCTTTAAAGAGAGAAAAGACAATTTCGCTGGGAATTCCATACTCTATAAAATCTATAAAAAAATCAATGCAAAGTAGACTCATAAATACGAGAAACCCAATGTCGGCAATTGCTAAATTAAGAATCAACACTGTGAAAGGATTTCTCTTAATTTGGAAGCCAAGTAGCCAGATAACAATCCCGTTTAACGGGATTCCAATACAGCAGATGATGAATACCACTGAGAAAAGGATAGTTTCAGAATAATCTGACGTAATTTGATCTTCGTAGAAATCTTCGGTAATATTATAGTCCAGGTACTCTTCTATAGTATTCATGTTTGCCAAAAATTTAAATTCCTCAAGAGACTTTTATAATGCTCCAATAATATCTTCTTTTACGATGAACGTTCCTATTTGAAGACAAAAAAAGAATTAAATAATTCATCAATAATTGTCACAACGTCATATCTAAACATCCTTGTGTACAGGCTGAGCCAACTTTTGGACCATTGATGATGATGAGGAGGAGGAGGAGGAGGAGGAGGAGGATAATGATGATGATGATGGTGATGATGATGATGATGATGGTGATGATGCCCTATGCACGGTCAATCACGCCCTTGTGACGTCTCGCCTGGATTACTGCAACGCTCTCTACATGGGGCTCCCCTTGAAGGGCATCCGGAGGCTGCAGTTAGTCCAGAATGCGGCTGCGCGGGTGATAGAGGGAGCCCCTCATGGCTCCCGTATGACACCTATCCTGCGCAGACTGCACTGGCTACCTGTGGCCTTCCGGGTGCGCTTCAAGGTCTTGGGTGGCCCTCCAGAGCTTCCTTTTCAAGGGCAGAGGAGTGCAGGAAGCCATCACAGTTAAAAACAGAGCTGGGGAGCCTGTTTTCACTGGCAGAGTAATTGGGCCGCTCCAGGCACCTCTGATACAAATGATGTCGAGCTGGCCATGCCCACCACTAGAGCAGGGGTGTCAAATTGAGTTTGACACCCCTGCTCTAGTACCAACAAACATCAAAATCTACCTATCCCAGATCCTTGGAAAGGAGTCAATGGGTAGATAAAAATGCTTAACCCGGACTTAAGACCTGGAACTCTATGACAAAATATAGTAATATTATACCAGGAAGGCTTACTGAGCACTGGACATACCAAAGGTTTGGCAAGAAAAGCAGTAAATGGCCAGTAAATAAAATAAAAAATAAAAAAACATATCAAGTATAGCAGATCACAATAAAACTTGCCAACAGCTAAGAGCAGGAAAGTTGAGCAAAGTGGTAGAGCGACTAATTCTGGCTGCATGAGATCAAGCCTTAAGAACAAATGCATACAAAGCCAGATGAAAGCAACAGGCAACAAATGCTGCCTTTGCAATGAGGCTGAATAGAACAGGGGATCATTGGAGAGACCTGGCCCATGCCAAGAGTCAGATATAATTGAATGGATAATATCATTATCAACATTAGCCAGAGAAACTAATTTTGGTTGATCAACCCTTAAGAACAGATGCATGGAAATCCAAAATTGCAACACCTGGCAAGTGCCGTCTCTACAAAGGAGCTGAAGAAACAGTCAATCACCAGCTTAGCTGCTGCAAAAAGATTGCACAGACTGGTTATGCAACGCAAATAGAAATAAAACAACTGTGGCAAAAAAAAGCAAAGGTAATATCAATACTAATAGACACCTTGGGTTCAAAATCCTAAAACAACTGGAGCTGAAGAAGCTGAAGAAGCTTCTTGGATGAGAAGTGAAATGTCTTCAAAAGAAAAAACAAGAAAGTCCACTTGTCTCCTGAAAAAAGCACATTTGGGACAAACAAGACCTGGATGACTGGAATGATGTAGGAGTAGGAATGGATTTCCAGAAAAAAATGCGGACTACAGGAACCAGGAGCATACTCAGGGGACTCTGAGGATGCAAATAAATCTCCAAGTGGCCTCCACAACTCATCAAATTTTAGTTAACTCTCAACATATAAATATCACAAAAAAACTGATTTGAAAAATCAGATACAGAAATCACTAGCTTATAGGAGAAATATTATTGCATCTGCTTATGCCTAAATTAGATTAGTTCTTCTTCAAAACCTCTTGCCTATTCTTACCTATTGGTCCAAGGTCTTCAAAGTTGGTGAGAAGAAGATTAATATCTCATGTAATTGATGGATGGAAGGACCGATGATGGTCAAAGCAGAAGAAGCTGCAGAGAAAATGTGATGCCTTTTAAGCCCTGTTCAAGCTAACTGTTCCTCAGCAGATGAAGAGTAGTAGGCTCCACCCATGCTATGCTTTGTCAGCTATGTCCAAAATTTCACATATCAAGGAGAAATTGTCACATGTGTTGTTTGATAACTCATAGTTTTTAATATCAGAATAGCAAGCAGTGATAAGCAGATCTTTGCAGATTTTTCATATCAGTTCCGGGACAAAAAGCAGATCTTGCGAAAGGTTTTACGCAGCTAGACATTGTGTGTACATCAAATGATAAGAAGATGTCATTTTTGTCTTTGCACAATAATAATCAACTACGAATATAGAAGGAGACTTCCCATGAATCTCATTGTTATTAGTTGCAAAGTGGTGTCCATCACGACCCCATGGACAATGTTCCTCCAGGCCTTCCTGTCCTCTACCATCCTCTGGAGTCCGTTTAAGCTCACATTAACTGCTTCAGTGACTCCATCCAGCCACCTCATTCTCTGTTGTCCCATTCTTCTTTTGCCCTCAATCTTTCCCTGCATTAGGCTCTTCTCCAGTGAGTCCTTCCTTCTCATTAGGTGGCCAAAATATTTCAGTTTTGTTAAGTTCGGGAAGTAACGAGGCTGGAGACCAGGGTAGTGACAACAGCTCTTTAATATATGGTGAACCCAGCGACCAGGCTGGGGAAAAACCTCTCCTTATATACAGTTCAACCGGCGGCTTTAACCAATCAGCAACGTGCTTGTTTCCCGCCGAAACCATTTAAAGATACATTACACTCCTTCCCTCCCAGAAAACACTTTACCCATATTTACATATTATTTTTCAACGTAATCACGCAAATAGACTGGGCGTCTCCTGACTCTTTCGGACCTGCGCAGTACATTCCCTGGGAGTGGGTCGAGCTGACCGGAGGGGCTGTTTGCTCCTCTCAGCTCCTTTTCTAGGCCATCCGGCCCTGGATTATTAGCAGAGTCGTCCCTGCTGTTTTCTACTGGAACCTGTGGGCGTCGCTGGACCTCCGGAATTTCAGATAAGTCCTGCGTTTTTTCCGGGTTTGAGTCAGCTGTGGAATCAAACATTGTATAGTCAGGGCCCGTTTCGATTAGTTCAGATTGTTCGGCTATGCGCCAGATTTGGTCTATGTGGCGCCTCCATACTCGGCCGTCCTTTAACTCTACCAAGTATGATTTTGGACCTGTTCTGTTGAGGATTTGTCCTGCTATCCAGGTTGGGCCTTCACCATAGTTGTGTGCCCACACTCGGTCGCCTATGTCCATTTCTCTTGTTTTTCCTATTTCCCCCTTGTAACCCTCCGGCGTATAGTTTGGGTTTAGACGGTCTAGGGGGCACCTGAGCTTTCGGCCCATTAATAATTCGGCTGGGCTTCTGCCGGTTGTGACACAGGGGGTTCTGTGTTGGACGGCCAGGAAAACATCGATTTTTGTTTGCCAGTCGCCTGGCTTAAGTCTGGACAATGCCTCTTTTGCGCTCCGGACGGAACGCTCTGCAAGGCCATTCGTCGCAGGGTGGAAAGGCGCCGAGAGGGCATGTCGGATGCCCTCCTCTGCCAAGTACTCCTCAAATTGGGTTGCCGTGAATTGCGGGCCGTTATCGGAAACTAGCGTGTCGGGCAACCCATGGGTTACAAATAGGTGCCGTAGGACTGAGATCACGGCCTCGGCTGTCATGGATCTCATGAGAATGATTTCCAGCCATTTGGAGTAGGCATCTACTACGACCAGGAAGGTTTGGCCGTGGAAGGGGCCGGCAAAATCAATGTATTCTAGACCAGGGCCCTGGGGTTTCTCCCATTCGAACCGGGGCCGTTGGGGTAGAGGTCTGGACTCCTGGCAGGCCTGGCATTTCCCTACCCTTTCAGCAATTTCTGAGTCCATTAAGGGCCACCACACATAGCTTCTCGCTAGACCCTTCATCCTAACGATCCCTGGGTGACCCTCGTGGAGGAGGTCCAACACCCTTTTCCTCAATTTTTCTGGGATCACCACTCTATCCCCCCATAGCAGGCACCCCCCTTGAGCCGAAAGTTCCCCACGTTTTTTTACAAATTCTTTTAAACGCTCGCCGGGCCCAGCGGGCCACCCTCTTTGTACCCAACCGAGTACAGTTCTCAAAGTAATGTCCCGGTATGATGCCCGAGCCACCTCCTTAGATGTGACTGGGCCAGAGTCCAGAGAGTCAATTAACAGTATGGGCGTCCCCGGAGTGGGGTCTTCGATCGCCCCTGGTAGTGGGCATCTGCTTAATGCGTCCGCATGCCCCAACTCTTTTCCCGGCCGATGCTGCAGTTTGTAGGAATAGGCGGCTAAGAAGATAGTCCATCGGGTCAATCGTGGCGAAAGTGCCACAGGCGTTGGTGGGCGTCGCCAGCCAGTATCCCTAACAGTGGTCTATGGTCTGTCACAATTTCAAAGTCTCTACCAAAAACGATTCGTGTGAAACTTTTTTACCCCTGACACAATAGCTAGCGCTTCCTTATCCAACTGGCTATAGTTCCTCTCTGTCGAGGACATTGTTCTGGAGTAGAAGGCTATTGGGGCTTCTGTGCCATTTGGAAGCCTGTGACTGAGCACAGCCCCCACCCCGTAAGGGGAAGCATCGCAGACTAATACCAATGGCAATGAGCTATGATACTGAATCAGTAAGCTATCGCTCGAGAGTAGGTTTTTTACTGCTTCGAAAGCCCTAGCTTCCGACTTTCCCCAAGACCAAGCAGTATTCTTTCCCAGTAACTTATGTAGCGGCTCGCAACGGTTGCCTTATTTTTAAAAAGACCGTAAAATTCACTAGACCCAGGAATGCCTGTAGCTCTGTTTTGTTTTGGGCGCTGGAGCCTTTTCAGATTGCCTTGACCTTGCTTTCAGTGGGGTGAATTCCTCCTTGTCTATTCTGTAGCCCAAGAACTCTACGGATTCTACCCTATCTGGCATTTGTTCACTTTAACCTTTACCCCGGCAGACCGGAAAATGCCCAGAACTTTTCTCAACCGCTCCCCCAATTCTTCTAAATTTTCGGCTGATATCAATACATCATCGAAATAGGGGACTACCCCCGGGAGCCCTTGCAGAAGTCGCTCCATTAAATTTTGGAATAGACCAGGTGCCACACTCACCCCAAACTGTAACCGGGTACACTTGAAAGCACCTCTGTGAGTCACAATCGTCTGGGCTTCGGCTGTGTTACGCCTCACGGGCAGTTGTTGATAGGCTTGAGCCAAATCTAACTTGGCAAAAACGTGTCCTTGCCCCAGCGAGTGCAGCAAGTGTTGCACCACGGGGACCGGGTAAGCGCTTTTCTGCAAGGCTTTGTTTAACGTCGCCTTGTAGTCAGCGCAGATTCTAACTGACCCATCTGGTTTCACTGGGGTGACGATTGGCGTCTCCCACTTTGCGTGATCGACTGGCACCAGAATCCCCTGACTGATGAGCTTGTCTATCTCCTTGTCAATCTTAGGTTTAAGGGCAAAAGGGACTCTCCTTGCCTTTAACCTAATGGGGGCTACCTGGGGGTCTAAATTGAAGGAAATAGGGGTCCCCTTGTACTTGCCCAGGCAGTCCTTGAAGACATCTTCGAACTCGTTCATGAGTGTGTCTTTTAGGTTAAAGTCACTTCTGTAGATGCCAGTCACTCCCATGCCCAATGCACGGAACCAGTCTAGTCCCAACAGACTTGGCAGGGTCCCTTCGACTATCGTGATGGGCAGGGTCTTCTTGTGTGGTCCGTAGACGCCGGACGGAGGTGGTCCCTCGAACAGGGATGCGATTCCCTTGGTAGTCGTGCACTCGTAGCCGTTGTGTTTGCAGTTTGCGTTTGGCGATTCTCGGCAAAGCTTTTGCAAAAGTGTCCCAGGACATGATTGTGATCGCTGACCCTGTGTCCACTTCTAGTCGGCACGGCACTCCTTCGATTTTCAGTTTAGTGAAAATTTTCTTCTCGACGTGGGTTGCTGCACGGCCTATGATCACGGTCGTTCGATTTGAGTTCGCGCCCTTTTTGTTTTGACCAATCGCGGGTCGCCTTGCCGATCCTGCGCTCTGATTGGTTGGTTTGAATTTTCGGCGGGAAGGTTGGGGTGCTCGACAGACTTGAGCCAGGTGCCCCTTCTTCTCGCACCGCCGACATGTAGCGTCCTTGAACTTTTATTTATTTATTTATTTATTTATTAATTAGATTTCTAGACCGCCCTTCTCCCGAAGGACTCAGGGCGGTGTACAGCCTTATTAAAACACATAGGTGCACAATAAATTTAAAATACATTTAAAATGAAATATTTAACCGGCCAATTTAAAACTAAAAACGGTCAAACGACCGATATAAAACCCTAAACTATAAAATCACCATTAAAAACCCATAACTTAAAAAACTAACCCAGTCCAGCGCAGATAAATAAGTAAGTTTTGAGCTCGGCAAAGGTCTGAGGTCCGAAGTTGACGAAGTCCTGGGGAGCTCTGCTCCAGAGGGCGGAGCCCCCACAGAGAAGGCCCTTCCCTGGGTGTCGCCAGACGACACTGTCGCTACCGACGGCACCCTGAGGAGTCCCTCTGTGAGAGCGCACGGGTCGGTGAGAGGTATTCGCAGCAGCAGGCGGTCCCGTAAGTAACCCGGCCCTATGCCATGGAGCGCTTTAAAGACGCTCACCAACACCTTGAAGCGCACCCGAAGGCCACAGGTAGCCAGTGCAGCCTGCGCAGGATAGGTGTCACTCGGGAGCCACGAGGGCTCCTCTATCACCCGCAAGAGCTGCATTCTGGACCAACTGCAGCCTCCGGATGCCCTTCAAGGGAGCCCCATGTAGAGAGCATTGCAGTAGTCCAGACGAGACGTCACAAGGGCGTGAGTGACTGTGCACAAGGCATCGGTCAGAAAGGGCGAACTGGCGCACCAGGCGAACCTGGTGGAAAGCTCTCCTGGAGACGGCCGTCAAATGATCTTCAAAAGACAGCCGTGCATCCAGGAGAACGCCCAAATTACGCACCCTTTCCATCGGGGCCAATGCACAGCCGTGCATCCAGGAGAACGCCCAAATTACGCACCCTTTCCATCGGGGCCAATGACTCGCTCCCGACAGTCAGCCGCGGACTCAGCTGACTGTACCGGGATGCCGGCATCCACCGCCACTCCCGCTTGGAGGGATTGAGCTTGAGCCTGTTTCTCCCCATCCAGACCGCGGTTTCCAGACACCGACAGCACTTGATAGCTTCATTGGGGTGGCCCGTGTGAAAAGTACAGCTGGGTGTCATCAGCGACAGCTGGTACTCACACCGAAGCCACTGATGATCTCACCCAGCGGCTTCATATAGATATTGAACAGAAGGCGAGAGAGACCCCGGCACCACAAGTGAGGCGCCACGGGGTGATCTCTGCCCTCACAACACCGCCTGCGTGCATTGCATCGTTGACGCTGGTGTTGCCCTCCGCAACTTCCGCATTCATCCCGGTCTTTGCCCCTTCTCTCGTGAGGCAAACTCCTTCCTCATCCTCGCCGTCTGATTCGGTCTGGATTTCTTCATTGTGGACCGGGGTTGATTTCGCTTGCGCCGCCGCTGGCGTGAGTGGCTTTGTAGGGTTTCCGCCGCTTGGGTGGACATCTCATGAGCTCTGGCTTCGCCCAGAGCGCTTGCCAGCGTTAGATTGCTTTTGATAGCAGCCGCCTCCACAAACGAATGTCTCTGACCCCACGGATGAGTTGCTCTAACAGCTCCTCATCCAAGTCTCGTACCCACAGTCCTTGAGGCTTTTTCGCAGGGCGGCCATGTAATCGCTGATGGATTCGCCTCTTGCTGTCTGGCGCCCCAAATTCAAAACGCCGTACGTATTTGGACGGTGTTGGCGCGAAATGGTTCTTCAATAGATTTTGCAGAGTTTGCCACGATACCGATTGTACCGGCGTTGGCTCTGCCAGGGCTTCCGCAATGTCGATGACCTCAGGACCGCAGTGGCTCAGGAAATATGCCCTTTTGCGGTTGTCTGGAACTCCTTGCAGTTCGTTTGCTTCTAGGAAGCTTTCGAAACGGGTCATGTACGTTCCCCATTTCTCCCTGGCTGGGTCAAACGGCGCGGGCGGAGTGTAGCTGGCCATCTCCGCGTTTCTGCCCTGAGTTTGCTGGGTTCGGTTCCTCCGTGCTTCAGCTCGTTCCTGGTGCTCTTTAGCCTCGAGATCCCATCCTCGTCGCCAGTGTTAAGTTCGGGAAGTAACGAGGCTGGAGACCAGGGTAGTGACAACAGCTCTTTAATATATGGTGAACCCAGCGACCAGGCTGGGGAAAAACCTCTCCTTATATACAGTTCAACCGGCGGCTTTAACCAATCAGCAACGTGCTTGTTTCCCGCCGAAACCATTTAAAGATACATTACAAGTTTCATCTTCAGGATCTGGCCTTCTAAAGAGCAGTCAGGGTTGATCTCCTCTAGGACTGACCGGTTTGTTCACCTTGCAGTCCAAGGGACTCTCAGGAGTCTTCTCCAGCACCAGAGTTCAAAGGCCTCAATTCCTTGGAGCTCAGCCTTTCTTATGGTCCAACTTTCACAACCATCCATTGCAACTGGGAAAACCAGAGCCTTGACTATACGCACTTTTGTTGGACCTAGGCAACCATGAACCTGGGAACTGGACAGAAAAGGGAAATTATTTATTTATTTATTTATTGACTGGCAATTTTCATGCATTTATTTATTCACTGAAGTTATACACTGCAGTAATAAAAAACAGACTCCTTGAATTTTCATTTTTTCCCCCTATGGAAGACATGGTAGCATCTAACGTTATTTTTTTTTTAAAAAAAATACTTTTTATTAAACAGTTTTTAAAAACGAAAAGGAATCTTTAACAATTTTTTCTTTCCAGCAAGTTCACATCGGCAAAACATTTCTTAGTTATCCATTTTTCTCCCTTATTTCAATGCATCTTTTATTCATACAATTCTAATATTTATTTATTTACATGTATACATATAAATAACAGTATACACAATTTCATTTCTCCAATTTCTGTTTTCTCTTTTTCTTACGTTTCTACTCCTATATCTTCCACTATTTGATCTTTCTCCTCTAGCCATTCATACCATTTCTCCCATACTATATCATATTCTGCTTCCTCTTTTTCTTTGTATCTCTTTTGTAAGTTATTATTTGTAAATTATTTTTTATTTCAGTTGGACTGATTTTATCATCTGAGAAGTTTTGTGATGAACTTCCGCTCATAAACCTCTCATTTTCATGCTAAACACGTTGTAAATTTGTCTTTCTTTATAGTATTCCTACACTTTGGTTCATGCAGACCGAAGTGCTAATTTAAGGGTCTAGATCAGGAGGGAAATGCTACCGGTTCGGACCGGTTCGGCCAAACCGGTAGTGACGGTGACACATAGTTCGGAGAACCAGTAGCAGCGGCAGTATGAGGCTCCGCTCACCCGGCCAGACGTCATTACTTCCTGTTTTTTTACCAGGAAGTAACCTGTTTTTGAGCCTCTGAGCATGCGAAGAAGGCTTTGCACATACACAGACGGTCCAAGCATGCATGTGACCGCGCCCTTCCAAACCAATTGGGAAGGTAAGTAGATTTCACCCCTGGTCTAGATTTATTGAGACACAAGGGCCTTTTTGAGATGAAAATAATTCTTCATTCCATAATTAATCAGTGGAAAGACTTGCACAACTCCAGAAGTTGTGGGTGCTCCAACCCTGAAGGTTTTTAAGAAACGATTGGAGCACCATTTCTTTGAAATGTTGTATGGTTTCCCTGCTTGAGCAGGGGGTTGGACTAGAAGATCTCCAAGGTGCCTTCCAACTCTGCTATTCTGTTATTCATCATCTCTCAGGGGAAGAGAACAATGATGGTTTAGCAATTCACAAACTGTGTGTGTTGAGTCCCCTTCTGCAAAATTATTCCTGTAGTAGTCCACGGTACAGAGGAAATCATCTGGTATCCTACTTTCTTTCTCCATTCTCTGACTACTATGCATAATTTCATAATCATTGATTATGGTTTAAACCTGGAACAAACAGAGACCACTTCCTCTGGGACCACCCATTGATGATTATCATACAATGCAGTTTCCAAAGTTCTGGTAAACGGTATAACTTTGGGCAGTTCAATACATTGATAATATAAATAGTTGATTTTAAGTCATCTCTCTTTTGCACAGTTTGTTTCCACTGATGTTGGTTTTAAGGGCCTTGAAACCTGTTGCTTTTAAGGGTCTGTTTGGGCAGTGGGATGAAAGACCCCTATTATGTTGAATTGTTTTTATTCTTGTCCAGTTTGCCATCTTCTATTCCTTTATTCTTGTTTATTCTTAATCTTTTATGGAATTATTTTTCTGAAACGTTATACAGTTTCCTGCCTGAGTAGGGGGTGGTGGGTGATGGGGATGGATTAGATGATCTCCAAGGTCCCTTCCAACTCGGTTATTCTGTTGAATATTCTGTTATTCCTTCTCAGGTTCTCATTTGCGAACTGTCCGGAGGCATTGGAAAATGGAAATATATAGACTGAATTCTTCCTCCACCTCCACATTCTCAGGAATAATTCATGGCCTGATTTCTACGTCTTTTTCTGCTTTTCCCTATTATTTTCCCTTTTTTTCCCCAAATGAGTAATTTTTATCTTTTCTGATCATTAACAAATAAACTTCCAGCTATTTTTTTTTTAAAGTAGCTGAACTGGGAGGGGCATATGGGCTCACTGTAATATGGATTTAGAGATTAGCTGGAACGGTGCTGGCACTAAAAAGGAACAGGAAGGAACCACAATATTTACTGATAACGTAAAACTGAGTCAGTTTTTCTCAGAGATTCAGAATGAAAGATGAAATATATTCAGTCTATCCTGTAGCGGAGCAAGAATATTGTTGCTCCCAGATATTGCAGAACAGCCTCTGATGTAAATGAGAGCAACAATTCCATAAATTGTCCCTATTTATTTATTTATTTGCAGATTTTTCCATGAAACTGGAAATACAAGTCATTCTTGACCTATGACCATTTTTCTCAGGGACCATTTAAAGTTATGATAGTGTTGTGACCAAGGCCCAAGTAGTGATTACTAAACACAATTCAGTCCTCAACAAACTTATTTTATCCAAAACTTCATCCAAAGTTGAAGTTGGATCCAGCTTCATCCAAAACAAAATTCTTAATAACCAGTCTATCACCAACCTTTGATGTCTTTGGCAACCTGCCAAGGGCTTTTCTTGGCAAAACCCCCACAAAATTCAAGAGACGCTGACAAGAAGCATGGAAATCAATGTTGCTTTCCTATAAAGAACCCAATGGCTCGTTGCTGCTCTTTTAAGACTTATGGAAGGGGCCAATCATCTTCTGGCCTTACTCCCGAGTTGTCCTTTTTTCTTCAGCTGCTCTTACCTTCTGGCAACTCTTCGCATGCATGCACTAGGAACAGACTCCTCCTGTTCCTCTGTGTTGTGGTCCTCAGCAGCCTATGAAGCTGGCAACGAAATTGGACAGTGATGAGGCTGAGGTGAGGCCAGGGCCATCAGGAAGTGAGGTGCGGACTCCAGAGCCTCCAGAGACTGATAGTAGTGAGGCAGAGGATCAGAAGGAGCCTGTTCCTAATGCACACATGAGAAGAGCTGCGAAAAGGCAAGAGCAGCTCAAGCAGAGAGGACAACTCAGGAGTAGGGCCAAGAGATGATTGGCCCCTCCCATAAGGCTTAAAACAGACCAGCACTGGCATTTCAACTTTGTCGGAAAACAACGTTGTAGCTGCGTCTTCTGCTCCATCTTCTGCTTCATGTACGTCTTTGTTTTTGTGGCTTCTGGATGTTTGCCAGGAAGGGCCTTTGGCAGTTTGCCTAATTGAACTAAGGTTTGTGAGATAACTGAGGAATTTGTGTTGGGAGGCATTTGTTTTACTTGGAGTTGAATGACGCTGGTAATGAAGTAATTCCCAGCTGTATGAATAAAATTTGTTTTTCCATGGACTAAGTTTATTACTACCTACTTGTGCCTGGGTCACAACACTCTGCCTCTATGCTGTCCACCTCTGGAGGCTCTGGAGTCTGCACATCACTCCCAGATGGCTCTGGCCCAATCTCTGCCTCTGATGCAGAGCCCTCGTCCAGACCTTCCCCTGACTCCAGTACTGGCCCATTTTCTTCCCCAGCCTCCTCACTCTCTGACTCTGCTGCCAGGTCCTCAGGCTGCTGGTGGACCACAACAGATAAGGTTACTATAACCCTTCTTTGGAGTTCTAACCATGCCAGCTTCCCCATGGTTTGTCAGAGTTTGCAGTAGAAATCAAATCCAGAAAGCACACACAGGCAGACCGATGCAACAGGATTCATTCACTTCTTTATATACATAATAAAACATGAAGTACATTTACAATACCAATAGCAGATTTCTTCCAAGGTAGCAGTTACAAGCAAAACACAAGCAGAGTATAGCAGGCAGACAAGTTTGCAGCTTCAGAGCTCAGAGCTTAATACCGAGCCACGCCCAGGCTCTTTCCAGTTTCAGTTTCAATTCACCAATCAGCTCCCATTGGCTGATTTAGTTGCTATGCCTCTTCATTGGCTGACCCTGTTACCATGTCTCCATTCAGTCCTGATCTATTCCAGTCTATGAATATTCATACTCTGATTTCACACGAGGGCTTTCTTGGTGGCAACTTGTTTGCACTTATGATCCCCATTTCCAACTTTTCCTGCTGGTTTGCCCAGAGAGTCAATGGAGAGCTTGGCAGGGAAGGTCATAGGTTGCTGGGGTAAGTCTGTCCCACTCATGCACTCTCCCCCAGCCCATCTCCATTTGTGGCATCCCAGTTACTCAGACCCCTCCAAACCTTCCTTGGACCTCTTTCACATGTTCCTACAAAGTCCCACACTGTTGTTTGTCACTTGCTCACTCTCCCCAACTTGTTCAAACCCCTCACTTCCTCCCCTGGCAACAGCCAATTTCTCACCGGAGTGCCTGAGACTGGCTACTTCCTGCCAGCTTCCCCAATGACTTTAATTGCAGGAAGCCAGCAGGGAATTGGCTTAAGATAGCATCAGTGGTGAAATCCATTTTTTTTTACTACCAGTTCTGTGGGCATGGCTTGGTGGGCATAGTGTGGTGTGGCTTGGTGAGCATGGCAGGGGAAGGATACTGCAAAATCTCCATTCCTACCCCACTCCAGGGGAAGGTTATTGCAAAATCTCTATTCCTACCCCACTCTGGGGCCAGCCAGAAGTTGGTATTTGCCGGTTGTCTGAACTACTGAAAATTTCCGCTACCGGTTCTCTGAAATGCTCAAATTTTCTGCTACCGGTTCTCCAGAACCTGTCAGAACCTGCTGGATTTCACCCCTGGCTAGAATTACCTAATGACTGTGTGATTGTGTTAATGGCAAACTTTGGAGGGAAAATTCTTGTCTCTCACATTTCCCCCCAATCTTCACGATGAAGTTTGATAACATTTTTTGAAGCAAAGAAAACTTGGTTATACTTTATTTCTGTAGCAATAATTTTGTACTCAAAAGAGATATCCAGAGTTAAAGAAAAGCTGAAATTTTCTATTTACAGAGGTTTTGAAACTGTTTATAAATTTTTATATGGTTTCAGGAGCTTCATCTTCCCTGAAGATTTTTTGAAAAACGACCTTGATGCTCTCCCTGGTCCGAGCTCGTTTTTTTCTCCCAATCAGGAAATAAATCACTGGATTAATGCTGCTGTTTAGGGAAGCACTTGGACATAAGTAGAAATTCAGTTCATTAGCATCAAACAAATTCTTCTTGTTAAGAAAATGAGTAGTCAACACGTAGATATATAAAGGAAGAGTAAGAACAAGGAAACAGAGAAGAGTAATTAAGATCATCATTAAAAGTCTTCCACGTTTGACCTGTTGGGATTTAAGACATATTTTGATGAATAGGATTACAGTAGTGGCTGTGATCAATGGAAGGCAAAGCACAGCAGTCACCACCAAATGGAGATTCCAAAAGAAATCCTGCATTATGTAATGTATTCCAATTAGGATGGAAGAGAAGATCCAGAGGAAGGCAAAGACAGCAAAGGATAAATATTTGGGCCGGGAACAACGATGCCAGATTGGGAAGAGGACAGCAACACACCGGTCAATGCTGATGGCTGTCAGAAGAAAGAGACCATTGATATACATAATGTTGGCGAGAGAGAAGATGATGGCCCATGGAATTCCTCTATGTATAATATATATATATATATAAATCTGTGCAATATATAGCCATAGATAGAAGGAACCCAAAGTCGGCAATAGCTAAATTAAGAATCAACACCATGAAAGGGTTTCTCTTAATCTGGAATCCAAGAAGCCAGATAACAATCCCGTTTAATGGGACTCCAATACAGCAGATGATGAATGCAACCAAGAAAATGACGCTTGCAGAATAGTTGGACGCAATTTGGTATTCGTCGAAAACTTTGGTAGTATTATAGTCCAGATATTCTTCTATAGCATTCATGTTTGCCAGGCTGAAATTCATCAGGAGACTTTTATAATGCTCCAATAACCTCTTCTTTTTAGAATGGAAGTTCCTATTTGAAGACAAAAAAAGAGCAAATTGATAGATAATTCATCAACAATTGTCATATCTTCACATCTTTGTGTACTGAGCCAAGATTTTGACCTCTGCTAATAATAATAATAAGAGTAGTAATAAGTGCAGACTTCCGGTTTGGCACCGTAGGTGATGGCGGTGATCTTTACGATCACCAACCTCTGGATTATGTGGAATCGCTAGGACAGCTTAAATCTGCTGTCCAGCGGTTCGGAAAACCCCCTCTTCGGGAGAAGGAGAAGGGGTGAGCTGAGGCAGAGGTTGAATTCCCCTAAGGCCCCTGAGAAAAAAGGGGTTTGAAGGGTTAAGTTCCCTCCAGTAACCCGAAGTGCTCCAGATCCGAGGATTCTTCTGCTTTGGCGGAACCAATCACCACGACCAAACGCCGAGATTTATTTTGGACAATAAAGGATTATACCGGACAGAACGAAAGTGGGAGAACTTTAAGCAAGTAGCCAAGCCGATTCCCCGATACTTTGTAACAAGCTTGAAAACAGCAAGAAAATGGAGGCGAATTGTTAACAAGTTAACGAGTGGAAAGCGAAAGTGATACTTTCAGCGTGTGCCTCTGCAGTTGGTAATTTGCATGTTACTTGCTGCTTTAACTCTTTGCTGCCTGCTGATAGAATCTAGGAGATTTTTAAATACTGCTTTAAAAGACTGTGTTTTCAGAAGTTAAGAAGATTTAAAGTGAATATTAAGTTGGAAATAAATAAATAAATAATTTTATAGAAGATGGCAGCCAAACAATTAAAGTCTACTGTAACAAAGAGCTCTGGAACTTTATCAGCTGGTGCCTCTCCAGCTCATACAGCAGAGACTAGAACATTGAATTTAGAGGCGTTACAAGAGAACTTAAAAGGCTTTATAGAAGAAAAATTTAAAGTAATAACTGATGAGATGTCTGAAATGAAAGAGCAGATATCAGAAATTCAAGTGGGAAATAAAGAAGTTAAAGAAGGATTTGTAATGGCAGTACAAAGTTTGGCAACGAATGTGATTTTATTAGAAGAGGAGGTTGAAGTAATTAAGCAACATAATTTAAAATTAGAAAATAAAATGGCTGAATTTCAAAGTAAAATGGAAAAACAGATGATGAAATAGTTTTGATACAATACAGAAATATGGAATTTGCTCTAAGAATTCGTGGTCTGAAAGAGAATAAAGAAGAGGATTTAAGGAAATTTTTCTGAAGTATTTGCTGAGATATTAGCAGCTCGTCCAGCAGATGTGGCTTATCAAATTGATAAAATATATCGTGAATTCTTGGATAGCAAGGCAAAAAAGTTGCCAAGGGATGTTGTTATTTATTTTACAAATAGAACAGTGAGAAATCAGATTTTGCAAGCCTCATATAAGGGGAGAAGATTCAGATTGCTGGTCAGGATATTTTAATATTAAAGGAAATTCCACCAAAATGTTAAGAGCTAGAAAGGAATTTGCCTTCCTGGTGAATGAACTTAAAAACGTCAGATTGAATATAGATGGGATATTCCAACTGGTATAATAGTATATTATGCAGGAAAGTACATCGTCTCAATACAGTTGGAAAAGCAGAGAATTTTATGTTGAGGCATTAAAGTTGGAAGTCTTTCTCCACTGGATGCTAGAAGAAAGGAGACTGAAGTGAAGGAAAGAGAAGTGAAGCAGGTTCAAGAACAGATTGTGATGGAAGAAGATTTATTACAAGTGTTGGAAATACCTATGACGGGTCCAGATTCAAAAGAACAAAGGCTGACAAGAGCTGCTGCTAAACGCAAGGAACAAGAGATGAAGGCACAACAACAACTGGCAACTACTACAACGGAAACAGTGGGAGGAGCAAGGCCTAAAGCAAAATGTGATTTGCGGCTAGTGTTCCAAAAGTTTCCTTTGGCCGATAATGGCAATTAAACTATTATCTTGGAATGTTAATGGTTTGAATTCACCAGAAGAGAAGGAAAGTATTTCATTATTTGAAACAATTTAAAATGACATTACTTGTTTACAAGAAACACATATTAGATCTTTAGACCAGAAATATTTGATAAATTCAAAACTGGGAGTACATTTTGTTGCCTCCTCTTTGGAGAAAAAATGGTTTAGTTATATATATAAAGAAGGATATATCAGTAAAATTAATTGAGGTGGATAAGCAAGGAAGATACATTGCTATTGAACTCTTGTTGGATGGAAAGAAGACAATATTAATAGGAGTTTAGGCTCCAAATCAACAACAAGAAATTTATTTCAAGTTTTTACATAAATGAATAGTATTTTGGGATTATAAATCATATATATTAATGGGTGATTGGAATGGTGTGTTGGATACTCAAAAGACAAAAAGTTTAAGGAAGATATCAAGCGGAAATTACCAAAGGCTTTTTTAGAATTGATGGAGGACTTGGAATAAAGAGATATTTGGAGAGAACATAATACAGAAGAAAGGGATTTTAACTTCTTTTCTGATAGACACAAATCATTTTCGAGGATTGTTTTTATTTAGATTTCTAATGATTTGTATTCTAGAGTGAAGAAGACTAAGATTTGTTCAAGAACTTTATCTGATCATAGTCCAGTTTGGATTGAATTTGATCGGAAAAGGAGGCTAGGAGATCATGGAGGTTGAATGAGAATTTGTTTAAATATGAACAAAATGTAAATGAATGTAAAAACAAATGAAAGAATTTTTTATTATGAATATGAAAAAAGAGACATCTATAGAGATGATTTGGGACTCCAGTAAGGCTTATATGAGAGGAAATCTTATACAAATGAATATTAAATACAAAAATAAATTGCAGAAAAAGAAAAAGGAACTGGAAGAGGAAATTAAAATGAAAGAACAATTATTGATAAATAGCCCAGGAAATAGTAAAATAAAAGAATCAATAAATATATTGAGAGGTCAGTTTAATATGTTGATGGCAGATCAAGTAGCAATTAATTTACAATATGTAAAACATAATATGTTTAATAATGCCAATAAGCCAGGAAGATGGCTTGCCTATTTAATAAGGAAAAAACAGAAATCACGAACGATTGATAAAATAGAATATAGGGGTAAGGAAGTTTATCAAAAGAACTTGATTAAAAAAGCATTTTTAGAGTATTATAGTAAGTTATATTCTAGGGATATGGTTGATGATACAGAGATAGAAAGATATTTACAACAACAAAATATTTGTGAGCTTACAGAAAATCAAAGAGAAGAATTGAATCAATTAATTACTTCAGAGGAAATTTTCTTAGCAATTAAACAACTTAAAATCGGTAAAGCACCAGGAACAGATGGTTTAACAGCTGTTTATTATAAAACTTTACAAAATGAGATGGTTGAACCACTTAAAGAGTTATTTAATAAAATTCAAATGGGAGGAGATGTTCCCCCTTCATGGAGGACAGCCTTTATTTCGTTAATACCGAAGGAAGATCGAGATGGTATTAAAGCAGAGAATTATAGGCCTATATCACTTTTAAATACTGATTACAAGATATTTACCAAGATATTGGCTAATAGATTAATGCCAGTGATGAATCAAATAATTCATAATGATCAGTCAGGATTTATTAAGGGTAGGCAGATGAGATATAATGTGAGGCAAATCGTAAATTTACTTGAATATTTGGAACGAAACAACCAAGTATCAGCGGCATTCCTTTTTGGATGCTGAAAAAGCTTTTGATAGATTGGATTGGCAGTTTTTATTTAAAGTAATAGAAAAAATGCAATTTGGGGATTATTTTATTCGTGCAATTAAAGCAATATATCAGAAGCAAACAGCACAAATAATAGTAAATGGCGGGTTAACAGAAACTTTTAAAATTGAGAAAGGGACGAGACAGGGATGTCCCTTGTCCCCATTACTTTTTATTTTAACTTTAGAAATTCTTCTGAATAACATACGTGGTTCCGATCGAATAAAGGGAATTAGAGTTAAACATCAAGATTATAGATTAAGAGCTTTTGCAGATGACCTGGTTGTTACTGTATCTCAACCAATATACTCAGTAACTGGTTTAAAAGATATAATTGGTCAGTATGGTAAAGTATCTGGATTTAAGGTGAATCAGCAAAAGACAAAGATGATAACTAAAAATATGAATATACAACAAAAGAAGAGTTAGAAAGAACTTCAGGTTTTGAAATCGTTAAAAGGTTAAATATTTAGGAATATATATTACAGCTTCAAATGTTAAATTATACAAAAATAATTATGAGGTATTGTGGCAGAAGGTATGGAAAGAAATGGAGAGTTGGAAGAAGTTACAACTATCTTTGCTGGGAAGAATAGCGGCTATAAAATGAATGTTTTGCCCAGGTTTTGTTTTGTTTCAAATGATACCGGTGTTTAAGAATGATATTAAATTACAGGAATGGCAAAAGGGATTAGTAAATTTGTATGGATGGGCAAAAACCAAGAATAAAATTAAAAGTAATGCAGGATATAAGGGAAAGGGGGTCTTAAAATGCCTAATTTAAAATTGTATTATGAAGCAGTTGTTTTATCATTAATTACTGATTGGATTAATTTAACTGAGGAAAGAGTTCTGAATATAGAAGGTTATGGTTTGTTATATGGGTGGCATGCCTATTTATTATATGATAAGAAAGTTGATAAAATATTTAAAAATAATATAATTAGAAATGCATTATTGAGGGTTTGGAGGAAATATCAATACAAATTAGATGGAAAGATTCCAATATGGGCAAACCCGAGACACATGATAGAAAATATAAATATATATCAAAAGATGGAGGTAGTTACTTATAAAGAACTTCTTTGTATGGAAAAGGGGGAGTTACAATTAAAATCTAGAGAAAAGATGGGGGAAGAAGGGAAAAATTATACATGGTTCCAATATGGACAACTACAAGCTAGATGGAAATTAGATCAAAAAATAGGTGTTAAGCAAATTGAGGATAATTTGTTAAAACAAATGAGAGATCAAGGTCAACAGCATATTAAGAGGTTGTATAATGTATTAGTAGAAATAGATTCAGAGACTGATTTGGTTAAGGATTGTATGATTAAGTGGGCACAAAATTTTCAGCAACCAATAATGTTGGAAACTTGGGAAAGAATTTGGGTGAGGAATGTTAAATTTACACAAGCGCAAAATATGAGAGAAAATTTTATAAGATGTTTTATAGATGGCATTTAGACCCCAAAAATTGTCATGTATGTATCCTAATGTACAGGCTAAATGCTGGAGATGTGATTGTGAAGATGCTACTTATTATCATATATGGTGGACTTGCAAAAAAGTTAAAGCATTTTGGATTAAAGTATGGTGGATCATGCAGAATATTTTGAAAAAGAAGATTAAGTTTACCCCGCAGTTCTTTTTACTAGGAATAATTATGGATTGTACAGCTATAGAGACTAAATTGATTCTGAACTTAATAACAGCCACAAGACTTTTGATTGCTCAATATTGGAAGAAAGAAGAATTACCTACAATTGAAGAATGGACTCTTAAAGTATCAAATCTGGCAGAAATGGCAAAAATGTCTGCTTACTTGAAAGACTATACACAAGAAAAATATATTTTAGAATGGAAAATGTGGATTGATTATATTCAAAATAAGTATCAGATAATAAATATCAAATAGCATATGAGTAAATTTAGGAAATAATTTGTATTAGATATATTTTTGAAGGAGAGGAATTGAGAGTGTGAATAAGCGTGGAGAGACTAGAGATTATAATTTAGGAATTATTTTAGATTATGATTGTTAGTTTTGATACCCTGCATTTTGTTCTGGGAAGTCGGGGTGGGGGGTGGCGGGTAAAGGGGAAGGGAATTGGGGGGTTGAGGTTAGTGATGGAGTGATGGTTAATGTACAGGGATTATTGAAGATGTATAAATATAATTAATGTAGGGTCGGGTCTGACCAGTTGCCATTTTAGAACGGTGGGGAGGGAAAAAGAGAGTAGGAGGTAGGAAAGAGGAGAAGAGGAAGGAAGAGGGGTAGAAGAGGGAGAAGAGTGTAGGGTGGAGGGAGGAGAGGAGGTAGATAAGAGAAGGAGAGGAAGGTTTGGAAAGTAAAAGAAGGTAGAAGAGGGAAGAAGGTTAAAAAGGGGGGTGGTGACTGGGCAGGCCCGACTAATTGTATATAACTGTACATTGGATGAATTATTTGATAAGATTGTAAAAATAAAACTTTTTTATAAAAAAAAAAAAAAAGAGTAGTAATAAGTGCCTTGGATGTAATTCTAAAACACTGGAGCGTTACCCTAACTTGAACACCATCGACACTGAAAAATTTGCCACCAGTCTAGTGGTGGGTTTCAAAAATTTTTACTACCGGTTCTGTGGGCGTGGCTTGATAGGCGTGGCATGGCTTGATGGGTGTGGCTTGGTGGGTGTGGCAGGAGAAAGATACTATAAAAACTCCATTCCCACCCCACTCCAGGTGAAGGATACTGTAAAATCTCCATTCCCTCCCCAATCCAGGGAAAGGTGTCTGCAAAATCCCCATTTCCTCCCGATCAGCTGGGATTTGGGAGGGAGAGAATAGATGGGGGGGAGGCAGTCAGAATTTTTACTACCAGTTCTCCGAACTACTCAAAATTTTTGCTACCAGTTCTCCAGAACTGATCAGAACCTGCTGAAACCCACCTCTGCACCAGTCAATTGCAAAAGACAGCTTTATACTCTGAACAGTTTACCTCCTGCAACGATACCTCTAACACCACCAACAATCAATACCTGCCTATTTCAAGTCCTTGGGAAGAATTGAGTAGGTGGATAAAAATGCCAAATTCAGTCTTAACATGTGGTTGACTGTGTGACAAAACAGAGTAATAACAGACCAGGAAGGCTTATTGAGTGCCAGAGAGATCAAAACTGGCCTGTAATAATGACAAGGAGAACCCACCCACCAGATTGGAAAAAAAATAGTAAAAAATATTCTCTAATTTGTTGGAAATGTGAAATCAAGTTAGGATCATACTATCACATGTGGTGGAAGTGCCAAAAAAGCTAAAAAAATTCTGGCAGTAAATAAGAAACTGGTTAGAAGAGATGTTAATGGTCAAAACAGAGGTCAAACCAGAATTTTTCTTATTGGGCATGATGGATGGCAAATACGATAAAAATGTAACCTACTTATCATTGCATATATTAACCGCGGCAAGATTAGCATTTGCTCAAAAATGGAAGTGTAAAGAAATACCCTCAGAAGAAGTAGTAATAAGCAAAATTTACAATTGTGCAAAGACGGACAGACTTACTTTAGAACTCAAAGATAAAAGCAAATCAAGGTACTTTGAGGTCTGGAATAAATTCTATGAATGGCTTGATAGGAGGAAGAACGCCAAAAACAAGAGGTGATGAATGTCTGGAAATGTATATATTAACGTATATTGTACTTGTGAGGGTATAATAGATTTATTAAATATGTAGATAGTTGTAGGGGAAGTAGTAATATAGTATATCCTTAATATATAAGAAATTAGGAGAGATGTAAATTTGTATATAGACTGAGGAATATATGATATAGTAAGTTGCACTTGACGTAAATGTTAGAAACCAGAGATGTGGAGCAATATCCATTGTTTTTGTTTGTTTTTAAAACCAATAAAAAAATTCTTAAAAAAGAAAGAATGACTAGGAAAACAGAAAAGAGGAAGAAAAGCCTTATATTTTCAGTACATTAAACAAAAATAGCAGGCAAAGCAGATAATAACAAGGCCTGACAATGGCTAAGAGAAGAAAAGTTGAAGAGACAGAGACAAAAGGCTGGCTGCACAAGATCAAGTCTTTAGAACAGGAATGAAATGCTACCGGTTCAGACCAGTTCGGCTGAACTGGTAGCGGCGGCGGCACATGATTCGGAGAACTGATAACGGCGGCAGTGCGAGGCTCTGCTTATCCACCCGGATGTCATTACTGTTGTGTCTTGCCCGCTCTCAGCGCAGCCGGGGTCTTCTTATCTGCTTCCGAACGCTGAAGAATGTCCTAGTATGCCTCCCGGCCCCAGCCCTGGCTCCATGCCCAGACAGGCTGAGGAGGAGGGGGCACCTCCCGGCCCCAGCCCTGGCTCCATGCCCAGACAGGCTGAGGAGGAGGGGGCACCTCCCGGCCCCAGCCCTGGCTCCATGCCCAGGCAAACGGAGCAACTAGACCCCTCCCCCTCCCCCCACAGCATGTGAGCCTGAGGGAGGTTTATTACCAACAGCTGCCGACTGGAGTGACCCTCGCTTCAGAAGAATTGATAGGCAGCGGCGGCAGAAGGAAGGGAGGGGCAGGCCTGGATAAGTGCTGAGTCATGGAGCCACACCCCATGGCCTATATAAAGGATCTGCTTTCTGGCATTCTCTGAGTCAGGCAAAGTCTAATATATCTTGCTGAAGTCACTTTCTGGTCTCCTGCCTGCCTTGAGGACTTTGCTAGGACTTTGGCAGAGCTGCAGAGGCACGCCTGATTCGGATTTCCCTGACCCGGCCGTCAGCGGAGGAGTGGGACACGACAATTACTTCCTGGTTTTAACCAGGAAGTAACCTGTTTTTGACCTTCCGGATGCAAAATGCACAGTGGGTCCAGCTGCTTGTAGGGGAAGGCAGATTTCAAAATTTTTGCTTCAAAACAAATGCATTACAAATAGCAATAGCACTTAGTCTTATATACTGCTTCATAGTGCTTTACAGCCCTCTCTAAGCAGTTTACAGACTCAGCATAAATTCAATTCAATTGCTTAAATTCAAACTTGCAAAGTTTATTGCCTCCCTTTTCTTTCTCTTGTGCAGTACTGGAGATCCCCATCTTAGAATAGATAGAATAGAACAGAATTTTTTATTGGCCAAGTGTGATTGGACAGACAAGGAATTTGTCTTGGTGCATACGCTCTTGGAGTACATAAAAGAAAAGATCAGCAAGAATTCTAAGGTACAATACTTAATGATAGTCATAGGGTACAAATAAGCAATCAGGAACCAATCAATATCAATATAGACTCTGCAATCTTGCAAGTAAAGAGTGAGGCAGCTGACCTATTTCATACACAACCATGAAGGGAGAACTTTTGTCATGAAAATGAAGTAGCAAAGTAGTTGAAAAATAAGGTTGAATGAGGTAAAAGGAGAAATTATGGAGAAACATCAGGACCGTTAAAATTGGGGTTTGGGATAATTTCATTACTTGTGGGATATTTGCACTGGTTTATTTTGATGGACAAACCAGTGCAAAAGAAAATATATACATATATACTCGGTTTCCCCCAAAATAAGACATCCCCTGATAATAAGCCCAATTGGGCTTTTGAGCGCATGGCAATAAGGCCAAGCGCTTATTTCAGGGTTCAAAAAAATATAAGATAGGGTCTTATTTTTGGAAAAACATGGTATTTTAAAAGTTTGGAGACTAAAACATACAGGATTATGGGTATAATTACAGGATTTGGATATAGCTAGTCTAGAGAAAAGAAGGACTGGGGGTTACATGACAGCAGTGTTCCAATATCTAAGGAAAGAAGAGGGAGTCAGTCTATTCTCCAAAGCACCAGAAGGCAAGAGAAGTATAAGGGATGGAAACTAATCAAGGAGAGACGCAACCTGGAATTAAGCAGAAACTTCCTAACAGTGAGGACAATTATTCAATGGAACAACTTGCCTTCAGAAGTTGTGGATGCTCCATCACTGGAGGCTTTTAAGAAGAGACTGGACAGCCACTTGTCTGAAATGGTATAGGGTCTCCTGCTTGAGCAGGGGGTTGGACTAGAAGACCTCCAGGGCCCCTTCCAGCTCGATTCCAAATTGAATTGACAGCATTACAGAAAATAGTCATTGAGTTTTAGGTAACTATCTACATAATTATCCCCAAAAAGATTTTGATATGAAAAATCAGGTGCAGAAATTACTAATTTAGTGGACAAACATTTTTTTTTTTTGCATTTGTTTATGCCTAAAGTAGATTAGTTCTTCCAAACTTCTTAACTATTCTTACCTACTGGTCCAAAGTTGGTGAGAAGAAGATAATATCTCATGTCATGGATGGATGGCCGGATCATTGATGTTCAAAAATAGAAGAAGTTGCAGGGGAAATGGGTTGCATTTTAAATCCTGTTCCGGCTAACTGTAGTTCAGCAAATGAAGAACAGTAGGCTCCACCCATACGACGCTTTGCTAATTATGTCCAAAATTTCACATATCAAAGAGACACTGTCACATGTGTTGTTTGATAACTCGTAATATTTAACATTGGAGTAGCAAGTGATGGTAAGGAGATCTTTGCAGATTTTGCATATCTGTTCTTGGACAGGAAGGCGGATGTCGCTTTCTCATACAAGTCACACGCAACTAAACATTGTGTGAGCATCAAGTGATAAAAGAGTCTGATTGTTGCCTTTGCACAGTAATCAACAGTGACTGTAGAACAGGGGTCTCCAACCTTGTGAACTTTAAGCCTGGCAGACTTCAACACCCAGAATCCCCCAACTCCCAATTCTCCCAATCCCCCAACTCCAATTCTGAGAGTTGAAGTCCGCCAGGCTTAAAGTTGACAAGGTTGGAGACCCCTGCTGTAGAAGGAGACTCCCCATGAATGCAGGCAGCTGGAAAGAAAAGGGAAATTATTTTATATTTCAGTTGGACTGTTCCCCTCCTCTGAGAAGTTTTATGATGAACGTCTGCTCATAAATCTCTCAACTTCACGCTAAACATGATACAAATTCCCCTTTCTTTATAGCCTTCCTACACTCTGGCCCATGAAGACCAAGGTGCTAATTTAAGGGACTGAATTTATTGGGACACAAGAGGAAGTCTGCCTCTTTGAGATGAAAATAATTCTTCACTTCTGACAAGCACATGAATCCTTAACCTGCTCTGTTCAGCCTCTTCTTGAAAATTTCAGTTTTTCGCCAAGGAACCCTATGCTGTCTCTCTGCATACCAGGCTTCTTCTTCTTCTTCTTCTTCTTCTTCTTCTTCTTCTTCTTCTTCTTCTTCTTCTTCTTCTTCTTCTTCTTCTTCTTCTTCTTCTTCTTCTTCTTCTTCTTCTTCTTCTTCTTCTTCCTCTTCCCCTTCCCCTTCCCCTTCCCCTTCCCCTTCTCCTTCTCCTTCTCCTTCTCCTTCTCCTTCTTCTTCTCCTTCTTCGTCTTTATTAGTTTGTCAAACATGTACAGGTCTAAATATAAACATGGACATGAATGAAAGAAACAAATGCATATAAATGGGGACAGTAGGACAGGGATGGTAGGCACGCTGATACACGCCCCTTTTACAGACCTCTTAGGAATGGAGTGAGGTCTACGGTAGACAGTTTAAGGTTGGAGCTGTGAGGGTTTGAGGATGTAACAATGGAGTCGGGTAGGGCATTCCAGGTGTCGACCACTCTGTTGCTGAAGTCGTATTTTCTGCAGTCGAATTTGGAGTGATTTACCTTGAGTTTGTATCGATTGTTTGCCCGTGTATTATTGAGGTTAAAGCTGAAGAAGTCATTGACAGGTAAGATTATTTGTCTGAAATGGTGTAGGGTTTCCTGCCTGGGCAGGGGCTTGGACTAGAAGACCTCCAAGGTCCCTTCCAACTCTGATATTATTATTATTATTAAGATGTTGTAGCAGACAATTTTGTGTACTGTGCTTAGATCGAATCACAGGTGGTGCAGTTCCAGATTGCCCAAGCCCAAAATTTCAAGCCTGGTGGCATAAGGGATTCTATTGTGAGTAGAGGAATGGAGTACTCTTCTCGTGATGTACTTCTGGACCCACTCAAATGTATTAATGTCCGATATACAGCATGGATTCCAGGCAGATGAGCTGTATTTGAGAATTGGTCTGGCAAAGGTTTTGTATGCCCTAGTTTTCAGTACAATGTTACTGGAGAAGAAGCTTTGCAAAATTAGGTTAACAACTCTTAATGCCTTTTTGGCAAAGCTTTTACAGTGGGCTCTGGGGCTTAGATCATTTGAGATGAGTACTCCTAGGTCCTTGACAGAGTGAGGGTCGTCTATGAGGTCATTTCCACCCAATTTGTATTTGGTGTTCTGATTCCTATGGTTTCATTTTTTACAATGTAAATCACCTTTTTATTCTGGCTAACAATGAAATTGACCGGTTTCTATTTCTAGCTCTGTTTCTAATGTCCTGTTCTCATTAATCTATTCCCCACACATGCAGGGTGCTACAAATATTCCCCATTTCTCCACACAGGTGTTTATTGATTTAAATAACTAAATGTTGATCTGGTGGTCAATCATGCCTGCAGTGTTTCCCAAAGCCAGATGGGGGAGCTCAGGGCTACAAAAGTGTATATGAAAAGACCTCTAATTTTGATTGTGACAATGGACGAATGGCTGCAAAAGTTGATGGAATTAGCAGAGATGGGTAATTTGATCAAAGAAAAGAACGTAAGTACTTTTGTTTCTACTTGGAAACCACTTCTGGACTTTGTGCTTGAGGTGGGAAACAATGAAGCCTTGATTTTGGGTTTTACTGATTAGATAGATTTGTTGTTATAGAAATGGTTAGTTTATACTAATATGGAAAAGTAAAAAGTTGAGGTTTGATGTTAATGCCTTATTCTACTGCACCAAAGTGAGCCGGAAGTCTACACTTTGTCCTCCTCTGCTTTTCCTCCCTTTTTTCCTCCTACGATTTGCTTTTGAATTTGATATTATAAACTAATAAAAAAAAACTGTCAACTTGACCAAAAGACCTCTAAGCAAACAGGAATCTAAGCTGTGGAACTCTGAGAAATGTAGTCCAGGCATATTAAGTTTCCAAGGTTGAGTAACACTGTTCAAAGGGCTTATGTCCATGTAGTTTTAGGAAATTTCCTACAGTCTAAGTTGGGTTTTTTGCAATTAAAGGTATATTATCAGTGAGCTTCATGGGTGTATTGGCTTCAAAAGCAGAATCCTGCTTTTTATAGCTTCCTTTGGAAAGAGGCAGTTGTAAAGGCTCTGTTAATTCCGAAGCGTTTTGATAGAAATGCGGAGTATTCCTTATTATTTCCTTTTGTTTATAATGCTCTTTGTGTGTCTTTTTTCCATGCAGTGTTTCTGTTCACTTTTTCGCACTGTAGCAACATGACCATAGAACAGGGGTCTCCAACCTTGACAACATTAAGACTTGTGGATTCAACTCCCAGAATTCCTCAGCCAGCTTTGCCTTCAACCTTGAGCTTTGCCTTCAACCTTGAGCCTGGTGAGATTTGAGCTGTCAAATTCTTGGTAACCGACAGTCAGCAAGAAGTAGCCTGCAGTACTGCGCTCTAACCACTGCGCCACCCCAGCAAGAATCTTACTAGACCAGAGATCTTCAACCTTGGCAACTTTAAGACTTGTGGACTTCAACTCCCAGAGTTCCTCAGCCAGCTTTGCTGAGGTTTGAGACCCCTGTACTAGACTAACTGCATTCTTTTAGGAACCAGCAAATAAAGGATTCCAGAGTTTGGCTTCTTTCTTTTGACCATGGAATGACTCCAAGCTAGACTACCTCTTTACTATTTTATTTTATTTTATTTTATTTTATTTTATTTTATTTTATTTTATTTTATTTTATTTTATTTTATTTTATTTTATTTTATTTAATGTTTTATTTTGTTTTCTTTTATTCTTACTTTATTTTAGATTTTATTAATTTAATTTAATTTAATTTAATTTAATTTAATTTAATTTAACATAACATAACATAACATAACATAACATCAGAGTTGGAAGGGACCTTGGAGGCCTTGTAGTCCAACCCCCTGCCCAGGCAGGAAACCCTACACCATCTCAGTCAGATGGTTATCCAACATTTTCTTAAAAATTTCCAGTGTTGGAGCATTCACAACTTCTGCAGGCAAGTCGTTCCACTTATTGATTGTTCTAACTGTCAGGAAATTTCTCCTTAGTTCTAAGTTGCTTCTTTCTTTGATCAGTTTCCACCCATTGCTTCTTGTTCTACCCTCAGGTGCTTTGGAGAACAGCCCGACTCCCTCTTCTTTGTGGCAGCCCCTGAGATATTGGAACACAGCTATCATGTCTCCCCTAGTCCTTCTTTTTGTTAAACTAGACATGCCCAGTTCCTGCAACCGTTCTTCATATGTTTTATCCTCCAGTCCCCTAATCATCTTTGTTGCTCTTCTCTGCACTCTTTCTAGAGTCTCAACATCTTTTTTACATCGTGGCGACCAAAACTGGATGCAATATTCCAAGTGTGGCCTTACCAAGGCATTATAAAGTGGTACTAGCACTTCACGGGATCTTTTTTTTTTTTTTTTTTATTTTATTCAAAAAGTTTTACAAAAAAATTTTTCCCCCTTTCCCACCAACCCCTCTCCCTTCACAAACCCCTCCCTCCCCTGGCTTCCCGGAAGAAACACAAGGTATAGTTAAAAATAAAACAAACATATGCTAAAAAAATTTTTTTCCCCAAAACTATTATACCAATTCTCCCTCTCTAACTCTGACTTCCTCCTTACATAACCAAATCCTTCAAAAAATTAACAATAAACAGTAATAAAATATATAAATCAGTAAAACAAATTATTCCTAAAATATTTAAAACCAGCTAAAGCATAAAAATCCAATCCAGTTCAGAGAATATCTCCCTTATAACTTCTATAACCATATAACCATATAATTCCCCCCCCCAAGTCCTTCTTACATAAGATCTTTCAAGAATATTCTATTTAAAATTCAATACAACAGATTATAAAATTTATAAAAATTCAATAGAGAAAATTACAATATTATTTAATTAATTACAATATCTATTCAACTTTAGTCCTTCCTCGTCAAAGTCCAGTATATCCAAATATCTAGTCTTTTATAATCACAAATTGCCTTTCGGGGACACTAATATTTTTGTCTATTAATATTTTAAAAAAACCTTGTTTCAAAAATAATACTTTGGTCTCTTGCCATTTTTTTTGGTGCATTAATCTCTGTCTTTCCTTCGTTGCTCCTTTTAAAAAGTCAATCACAATATTTCCTAGTAATTCCTTATGTCCAGAAATCCAAAAATTACTGCCGTATATTCCATCAGTCCAAAAAGAGAACTCTTGGGAAACATTAAGCTTGTGAGTCTTTTCCATTTGAGGAACAATCTCCTGTAGCACAAATTCAGGCAACTCATCCAAACTGTTTAAAGAAAACTTCTTTAGATCACCTTGTTTCTTCACGATCAAATCTTCATATTTATCCACTTTTATTTGTATATCCTCCATTCCATTTTCGAATAATTGCACTGGTTAATTTGCTCCAAACTCTCATCCAAAACGTCCCCATTTTTATCAATTTGTATTTTGAATAATTAAATACATTCTTTCTGTGTAGTCCTGTATAAAGTCACGAATCCATTCTTCTGAAAGAACCTCCATAACAAAATTCCTGCTGAGAATCCCTTGTAAAGTACTTAAACAGCGTAATATAATCCAACAATCCACAGTCAAACACAATAAGATAAAATCTCCATTCAGTTTCGATTCAACAGCAAAGCTCCCTTTGATGTATCGCTCTGCTTTCAGTTTCTCTAAAACGAAACTGAAGGGGGGGGAAGTCAGAAAATCAAAAATACTTGCAAACCAATAATTGTTCCTCACACTCTTCCGCCTGCTTTTCGTATCCACAAAAAGAAATCAATTGTTAGCAGAAGTGGACACCCTCCTCTTTTCCTGCTTTTTCAGGAGCGCAGAGAATACTGGAGGTGGGGGAGGGGTAAATAAGGGGATTCGACCGTTCAGGGCTTTGTATTACAAAAACAAAGCCCCTAGGAGAATCTACCCAAATCCTCCCCCTTGCTCTGTCTCTCTCTTTCAACCAGAGAGAGAAATGAAGCCGGGATCAGTTGTTAATTCCGGCTTCTACCATATTCAATGCGGAGTGCCATAAATTAGCACCCAACGAGGAGGGTGGCGCCACCCGGAAGCCACTTCACGGGATCTTGATTCTATCCCTCTGTTTATGCAGCCCAGAACTGTGTTGGCTTTTTTAACAGCTGCTGCACACTGCTGGCTCATATCTAGATGGTTATCCACTAGGACTCCAAGATCCCTCTCACAGGTACTACTATTGAGCAAGGTACCACATATACGGTACTGGTGCATTTTGTTTTTTTGGCCTAAATGTAGAACCTTACTTTTTTCACTGTTGAATTTCATTTTGTTAGATAGCGCCCAATGTTCAAGTCTGTCAAGATCTTTCTGTAACTTGAGCCTATCTTCTGGAGTGTTGGCTATTCCTGCCAGCTTGGTGTCATCTGCAAATTTGATGAGTCCCCCATCTCTCCCCTCGTCCAAGTCATTGATGAAGATGTTGAAGAGTACTGGGCCTAAAACAGAGCCTTGGGGTACTCCACTGCATACTTCCCTCCATGTGGATGTAGTTCCGTTGAGGACTACACGTTGAGTGCGGTTGGTCAGCCAGTTACGAATCCATCTGGTGGTGGTGCTGTCTAACCCACATTTTTCTACTTTATCTAGTAGTAGGTTATGGTCTACTTTATCAAATGCTTTACTGAAGTCCAAGTAAATTATATCAACAGCATTCCTCTGGTCTACTAATTTTGTCATTTTGTCAAAGAATGCGATAAGATTAGTCTGGCATGATCTGTTTTGACAAACCCATGTTGGCTTTTGGTTATTACTTTGTTTGCTTCTAGGTGTTCGTGATTCGTTGCTTGATTATCTTTTCCAGAATCTTCCCGGTATTGAGGTCAGACTGATAGGTCTGTAGTTTCCTGGATCTGTTTTTTCCTTTTTGAAGATGGGAACTACATCAGCTCTTTTCCAGTCCTCTGGCAGCTCCTGTGCTCCAGGATCTTTGAAAGATATAGTTCAGTGGTTCTGAGATCACGTCTGCCAGTTCCTTCAGAACCTTGGGGTGTAATCCATCCGGTCCTGGTGATTTGAACTCGTCTAGGGTAGACAGGTGTTCACTTAGCATTTTCTTCCCTATTTTAACTTGTGTTTCTAATCTGTTTTTTGTAGTGCTGTTTTTGATAGGTTGGATTGTTTTTTCCTTTTGTGTAAAGACAGATGCAAAATATGAGTTAAGTAGATCTGCTTTCTCCCTGTTGTTTGTCATCTTCTTGCCACTTTCTCCCAGCAATGGGCCAATTGTTTCCTTGACTTTTTTCTTGTTTTTAACATGTTGGAAGAAGCTTTTTTTGTTATTTTTTACTTTTGTCGCTAGCCTTTGTTCATTGTGAGCCTTAGCTTTCCTCACTTCATCTTTACAGGCTCGGGCTATTTGCTGATATTCTGCCTTAGTTATTTGTCCCTCTTTCCATTTAATTTAATCTAATTTAATTTAATTTAATTTAATTTTGGAAAGCCTTTACAAGAACAAGATTTGAGCAGTTGGATTCAATAGTTAAATATGGATAATACCACCAACTGTCATACTATAAGGAAATGTGTCTTCATGGAGCACCAAAAATAGAAGACATTGAATATTGTCCTGTTTGGCTGCCAATCATTTTCCTCACTAAGGAATCAGTATTTACTGACACTACTTGATGAATTTACAGACTGAGATCCATTGAGGACCTATATGCTGCACGAATCAAAAAGAGGGCTGTGAAATATCCTGGACATAAATTGTTTCAACTTCTACCCTCAAAACAACGCTACAGAGCACTGCACACCAGAACAACTAGACACAAGAACAGTTTTTTCCCGAATGCCATCACTCTGCTAAACAAATAATTCCCTCAACACTGTCAAACTAGTTATTAAGTCTGCACTACTATTAATCTTCTCATCATTCCCATCACCCATCTCCTTCCACTTATAACTGTATGACTGTAACCTTGTTGCTGGTATCCTTAAGATTTATACTGACTGTTTCCCTATGACTATCATTAAGTGTTGTACCTTATAATTCTTGACGAATGTATCTTTTCTTTTATGTACTCAGAGAGCGTATGAACCAAGACAAATTCTTTATGTGTCCGATCACACTTGGCCAATAAAAAATTCTGTTCTATTCTATTCTATTCTATTCTATTCTATTCTATTCTATTCTATTCTATTCTATTCTATTCTTATTTTGAAACTGTAACAAAAGATTATTTTATATCCTCCAAGGCAGATGTATGTAGTCCTTAGAACTGCTAAATTTAAAATAAGGGATGTTCAATTGAGAACGCATTTCACAGAACACATTGGGCCATTTTTCTTTTGATTTATTAAATATATATATGTCACCCATTTCCCTATTGAAACCACTCTAAGTTGCTTACAAAAGGGTAATTTTAGTTCTAGTACCACTAGAACTAATAGTACATAATAGCTAATAGTAGTAATAGTACTAATAGTACGTGTAGTTCTAGTACCGCTTTACAAAGCATTAGTAACACCACACTTGGAATACTGCATCAAGTTGTGATCACCATATTATTAAAAAAGATGTTGAGACTCTAGAAAGAATGCAGAGAAGAGCAACAAAGATGATTAGGGGACTGGAGGATAAAACACATGAAGAACGGTTTCAGGAATTGGGTTTGTCTAGTCTAGTGAAAGGAAGGACTAGTGAAGATATGATAACCGTCTTCCAGGATTTGAGGGGCTGCCACAAAGAAGAGGGGGGTTAACCTGTTCTCCAAAGCACCGGAAAGCAGAATAAGAAGCAATGGATGGAAATTAATCAAGGAGAATATAAAATCTAGAACTAAGGAGAAATTTCTTAATGGTGAGAACAATTGAGTGGAGCGGCTTCCCTTCAGAGGTTGTGGGAGCTTCATAACCAAAAACTTTTAAGAAGAGATTGCCCAGCCACTTTATTTATTTATTTACTTATTTATTTATTTATTTACTTATTTATTTATTTATTTATTTATTTATTTATTTATTTATTTATTTATTTATTTATTTATTTATTTATTTATTTTGTCACAACAATATATGTAGGTATCATACAAAAAGATTATATAGTATATAAACACATATATGAGTAAATATAAGGAGGTATAAGCTTATATATATATAGGAAGAAGAAAAGAAAAACAATAGGACAGGAACGGTAGGCACATTTGTGCGCTTATGCACGCCCCTTATGGTCCTCTTAGGAATGGGGTGAGGTCAATAGTAGAAAGTTTTTGGTTAAAACTTTTAGGATTATGAGAAGAGACTACAGAGTCAGGTAAAGTATTCCAAGCACTGATGATTCTGTTACAGAAGTCATATTTTCTGCAATCTAGATTAAAGCGGTTGACATTAAGTTTAAATCTATTGGTTGCTCTACTATTATTGCAATTAAAGCTGAAGTAGTCTTTAACAGGAAGGACATTACAATAGATGATTCTGTGAGTTAAACTTAGGTCTGAAATGGTACAGGACAGGGCAACCTTGGCAACTTTAAGCCTGGAGGACTTCAACTCCCAGAATGTTTAAGCAGGGGGCTGGACTTAGAACAGCCCCAAAGTCTTCTCCTCCCCTCCCCTCTCCTCTCCTCTCCTCTCCTCCCCTCTCCCATTGAATTCCATTCCATTCCATTCTGAATTTTTGATCAATGAAAAAGCCACAACTTAGATTCAGGTGACGTGCATTGTTGTACACCGTCCAGAAGATGGCACTGTAGACTTATTGAACTGGCCCTTGACCCACTAGTGATGGTCAATTAGACATTGCCAGGGAAATTCTATTTTTGCAAATTCTTGGTGATACAACCTGCTGCCCTGTTGTTTTTAAAAGCACTGATTAGTACTTTAAATTGGACCCAGAAGCCAAGTGGCAGCCAATGTGGAAACTTCAACATAAACATGTTTCTTTCCTATTGGAGTTGTCCCATTAGAAACCATCTTCCTTCCTTCCTTCCTTCCTTCCTTCCTTCCTTCCTTCCTTCCTTCCTTCCTTCCTTCGTTCCTTCCTTCCTTCCTTCCTTCCTTCTTCCTTCCTTCTTCCTTCTTCCTCCTCCTCCTTCCTTACTTCTTCCCCTCTCTCCTTTCTTCCTTCCTCCTCCTTCTTCTTCCTCCTTCCTCCCTCCTCCTTCCTCCTCTTCCCTCCCTCCCTCCCTCCCTCCCTCCTTCCTTCCTTTTACCTTTTTTAAAACTCTCCACTGTCTATATATGCAATTTTACCAGATCTTGAAAAGCTCAACAGAATCAGATATGGTCAGTATCTGGACAGAAGACCTCTAGACAATTCCCCAACCAGAGGTTAAAATAGGCAGCTCAAGAAACATCTAAAAGATACCAAGACATTTTGAATGAAAAAGGGGGAACTCAAAACTAAACAAGAATTGAGTAGTCAAGATATTGGCATAGCATGGTGGCCACAAGTGAAGATCCAATCTCGATATGAGAAAGATGCTAAAATGTATGGTTTTTACAAAGAATTAACCGAATTAGGTCAGATATTAACAGGGACGGATGAAAAATTAATAAAGAAAATATATCACTATCTACTAAGTATCAAAATGGAAGGTGAGCAAGTAAAAGAGACAATAATAGTATGGGCTAAAAATTTTGGTTACACAATAGAGTTAGATAAATGGCAGAAATTGTGAGATAGGAATTATAAATTAACGATGTCAACTGCATGTAAAGCAAATATTTCTAAAATGTTTTATAGATGACATTTTTCACCCACAAGGTTGGCAAAGATGTTTAAGGACACGTCCGCTAAATCTTGGAAATGTCATCAGATACCTGGTTTGTATTATCATATGTGCTGGCCATGCCCAAAAGCAAAAAAAAATTGGACAAAAATACACACACGGTTGATAAAAAATGATAAAGCAACATATAGATTTAAAACCAGAAATATTTTTGTTGGGCATTTTACCAGATAAGTATTACAAGGGGAATACATATTTGATTCTACATCAGAGGTGGATTTCAGCAGGTTCTGACCAGTTCTGGAGAACCGGTAGCGGAAATGTTGAGTAGTTTCGAGAACCGGTAGTAAAAATTCTGACTGGCACCGCCCCCATCTATTCTCTGCCTCCCAAGTCCCAGCTGATCAGGAGGAAAAGGGGATTTTGCAGTATCCTTCCCCTGCCACACCCACCAAGCCACGCCCACCAAGCCATGCTACACCCACCAAGCTACACTCACAGAACCGTTAGTAAAAATTTTGAAACCCACCACTGTTCTACATGCATTAACTGCAGCTAGAATTGTATTTGCACAACAATGGAAAAGGGAAGTGATCCCTACAGATGAAAATGTGATTCAAAAAATACTGGAATGTGCAGAAATGGATAGACTAACACTTACAATTAAGGAATAGGAAGAAACTGAAAACTTTTTGACATGAGACTTATTTTATCAATGGCTAGTTAATAAAAACAGAAGTTAGAAACAAGTCAATGAAAGAAAAGGACTAATGATATAAGGGAGGTTTGTTAAAATCGATAAGCAAATATATTATTATTATTATTGTTGTTATTATTATAGAACTAAAACCAATGCAATGAATATTGTTATAAACACTTCAATTATTATTTCCTAAAAATATTTGTACCCAGACTACACACTGTTTAACTAAAAATGGAATCTTTGATCGTTATAAAACAAGATAAAAATGCATATTTATAAAAAGAGCCAGTCCTAGAGGAGATCAACCCTGACTGCTCTTTAGAACAGGGGTCTCCAGCCTTGGCAACTTTAAGCCTGGCAGACTTCAACTCCCAGAATTCCCCAGCTGGCTGGGGAATTCTGGGAGTTGAAGTCCTCCAGGCTTAAAGTTGCCAAGGTCGGAGACCTCTGCTTTAGAAGGCCAGATCCTGAAGATGAAACTCAAATACTTTGGCCACCTAATGAGAAGGAAGGACTCACTGGAGAAAAGCCGAATGCTGGAAAAGATTGAGGGCAAAAGAAGAAAGGGATGACAGAGAACGAGGTGGCAGGATGGAGTCACTGAAGCAGTCGGCGTGAGCTTAAATGGACTCCAGAGCAGGGGTCTCCAATCTTGGTCCCTTTAAGACTTGTGGACTTCAACTCCCAGAGAATCTGGAAGTTGAAGTCCACAAGTCTTAAAGGGACCAGGGTTGGAGACCCCTGCTCCAGAGGATGGTAGAGGACAGGAAGGCCTGGAGGAATGTTGTCCATGGGGTCGTAATGGGTCGGACATGACTTCACAACTAACAACTAACAACAACAACAATATAAAGAAACATCCAGAAGATGACAATGGCGAAGAAACACCCAAAATGTGGTCAAATTTGGAGTTCAGATCTATATATGAGAGTATCTATGTGCTGATTATCTTAACAGGACAACTTTTTTTTTACAGGAATGCTCAAAAAAATAATCCCCGCTGCATGAAATTGGACTTTCCTGGAAAAACGAAAGAAAGGGGGAAAAAAAGAAATGTATTCAAGGTTACAAGTTGAGACATTTACCTATATCCTCTCCCCCCCTACTTTCTCCTTAAATTCCACTCCAGCCTCCAGCCTCCACCTCACCTCCCTTTACACACCCTCATTCCTCCCACTGACCCCTCCCAAAATCTCCTGCTTGTCTTTCAGCTCGCTCTCTCTCTCTCTCTCTCTCTTGCTCTCTCTCTCTCTTTTGGCTTTGCATCTTTCCAAAGTTAGCTTCACTCCGAGCAAGAGGGATATTGAGATAGGGTGCTAAGAGGCTGCCTCCTCTCTCTCTTGCCATTTCTCTTTGAATCTGGTTTCTTTCTTTCTTTCTTTTTTAAAAAAAAGAACTTGTAAGGAGTGCCTTCGACTCTTATGGATAGAAGAGAGTATTTTTTTCCAGCTGTCTTTTTCATTTGAAAATTGTCCCGCGCTCTGATTGGAATTGGTTTGCATTACATGCTGGCTGTAAATTTAATCTGAAGGGCTGGACTTAACCTGATTCTCCAAGAATTGCTGGAAGATTTCACCCACATAACAGGTAAGAGGCATCATACAGAAGAGAAAAGAAAAGACGCTTGAGAAACCTGGAAGGTGACTAGCACTTGCTTTTTAATAACAGCTTTGGTGGGAAACGCACAAGATTTTCTTTCCGGCATGGATGTGGATTTATCTGTTTCTGCGTAGAATAGAGTTTAACGAAGTTGGAAGGGACTTTGGAGGTCTTCTAGTCCAACCCCGTATATCATTCCAGACAAATCGTTATCCAATCTCTTAAAAAAAAACCTACAGTGATGGAGCACCCACAATTTCTGGAGAAAAGTTATTCCACTGATTAGTGGAATTAGAATAGAATAGAATAGAATAGAATAGAATAGAATAGAATAGAATAGAATAGAATAACAGAGTTGGAAGGGACCTTGGAGGTCTTCTAGTCCAACCCCCCGCTTGGGAAGGACACCCTACACCACTTCAGACAAATTGTTATCCAACATCTTCTTAAAAACTTCCAGTGTTGGAGCATTCACAACTTCTGCAGGCAAGTGGTTCCACTGATTAATTGTTTTAACAGTCAGGAAATTCCTCCTTAGTTCTAAGTTGCTTCTCTCCTCGATGAGTTTCCACCCATTGCTTCTTGTCCTGCCCTCAGGTGCTTTGGGGAATGGTTTGACTCCCTCTTCTTTGTGGCAGCCCCTGAATTAAATATGGAAGGATCTGCTGCTTCAGTCTGGTTATCTAAGTGACTCAGGTCTAGGTGACACTTCAGTTTGTAGAATCAGCTTGGTCTTCTTCTGTGCTTTTAATGCAATTGGGCCAATTTTTTTTTAAATTTACATTTATATCCCGCCCTTCTCCGAAGACTCAGGGCGGCTTACAGTGTATAAGGCAATAGTCTCATTCTATTTGTATATTTACAAAGTCAATTTATTGCCCCCCCAACAATCTGGGTCCTCATTTTACCTACCTTATAAAGGATGGAAGGCTGAGTCAACCTTGGGCCGGGCTTGAACCTGCAGTAATTGCAGGCTGCTGTGTTCTAATAACAGGCTTCTAACAGCCTGAGCTATTACGGCCCTTCATGTTGGGTTGTCTACTCGGCCTGGAGGAAAGAGAATCCGGAGCAGGTGAATGCAGGCATTGAAGAAGCTTATTTTATTAGATCAATTGAAGTGAGATAGCTACATAGCTGCTCTGACGTCTTGACCCAGGACACATTTTCAATTTGTTTCAGGAGCTGCTTTGATTGAAGGTTTCAGTGACTAGAAACACTTTTTCAATTTGATTTTCAGGCTGCCTTCCTGTTCAGAAAGAACATATTGAGTGTCTGTAGAGATTCTCAGACATCCAGCTCAGGGGTGTCCCAAAGGAGTTTTGGGTTGTTGTTTTTTTTTCAGGAGAAAAACTGGACTTTTTTTGTTTTTCTTTGAAGATGTTTCGCTTCTCATCCAAGAAGCTTCTTTAGCTCTGACCGAAGAATCAGAGTCAGAGCTGAAGAAGCTTCTTGGATGAGAAGCAAAACATCTTCAAAGATAAAAAAGAAAGTCCAGTTGCCTCCTGAAAAAGCACTTTTGGAGCGTACTGAGTGATTTACGGTTAAATTAAATTAAGCTTAGAAGGAGTGATTTTGTGATTCCTTCTACTAAATCTAGAAATATCTGACGTACTGCATGCAACTCTTAGAATAGAATAGAATAGAATAGAATAGAATAGAATAGAATAGAATAGAATAGAATAGAATAGAATTTTTTATTGGCCAAGTGTGATTGGACACACAAGGAATTTGTCTTGGTGCATATGCTCTCAGTGTACATAAAAGAAAAGATACCTTCACCAAGGTACAACATTTACAACACAAATGATGGTCAATATATCAATATAAATCATAAGGATTCTTTCTTATGCTCTTCCTGATGAGCAAACGTTCTTTGGGTGCATTCAGCTGATAAATTTGGATGACTTTCTTTGAAAGAATAAAGAAAAAAATCCACTTTTCCAGCTAACCCTATTTGTCCGCAGAATCGCGTCTGGTTTAAAATGCAGAAGGGTTTTTTTTTCTCCCCTAACCTGCTTGTTTTCAGTATTTTGGTCATGTTTATTTTCCTCCTTCGTTGCTAACCGATATATGATCTACTTTGCTGTAAATAGCTGGTAGAATAAAAATGCAACTCTGCTGTAAATTATAGGTGGATTCTGGCTTCGGCCAATGTCACATTGCAAACTGAGTTACACTGATTTTCTTTGCTATGTAACTTCATAAAGTAGGGTCCATATTCCCATTTTTAAAAAAAAAAACAACAGCAACACACCAAATACTGCTTTGTGCGATATTTAATACATGGTCCTGTTTGCTATACTCAGCTGCTCTCTAATTATAAGCTACATACTTGGGTTTCAGCATTTAAGAATAGTATGCTGCAGTAGGAAAACCCAGCCCATGGAGAGAAGCTAAGGGTGATACCACCATGGTCAGTAAGAGAAATAGCTTCTACCAAATATTTTCTAGAGGTACAGATTAGATACAGATTAACAGAGTTGGAAGGAACCTTGTAGGTCATCTAGTCCACCCCACCCACCCAAGCAGGAGACCCTACACCATTTCTGACAAATGGCAGTCCAATCGTTTCTTGAAAGCCTCCAGTGATGAAGCTCCCACAACTTCAGAAGGCAAATTCTATTCCACTGGTTGATTGTTCTCGTTGTCAGAAAATTCCTCCTTATTTCTAGGTTGAATCTCTCCTTGGTCAGTTTCCATCCATTATTCCTTGTCTGGCCTTCAGGTGCTTTGGAAAACAACTTGATCCCCTTCCTCTCTATGGCAGCCCCTCAAATATTGGAAGACTGCTATCATGTCTCCCCTGGTCCTTCTCTTCACTAGACCAGCCATGCCCAGTTCCTGTAACCGTTCATAAAGGTGGCCCCAACATTGTGGACCTCACCTGGTGTTCTGTCAGGTTGTCAACACAAAACATGAATGGAAGCTGCAACCATTCATGTGGGATACTGATGGTGAAGAAAATGACATCCATTCAAGGCCTTCTCTCTCTCTCTCTCTCTCTCTCTCTCTCTCTCTCTCTCCCTCTCTCTCTCTCTTTCTTTCTCTCTCTCTCTCTCTCTTTCTTTCTTCTTCCTCTCTTTTTCTTTCTTTCTTTCCTTCCTTCCTTCCTTCCTTCCCTCCCTCCCTCTTTCTTTCTTTCTCTCTCTCTCTTTCTTCTCTCTTTCTTTTTCTTTCCTTCCTTCCTTCCTTCCCTCCCTCCCTCTTTCTTTTCTTTTCTTTTCTTTTCTTTTCTTTTCTTTCTCTCTTTCTTCTTTCTTTTCTTTTCTTTTCTTTTCTTTTCTTTTCTTCCTTCCTTCCTTCCTCCCTCCCTCCCTCTTTCTTTTCTTTCTCTCTCTCTCTTTCTTCTTTCTTTTCTTTTCTTTTCTTTCCTTCCTTCCTTCCTTCCTCCTCCCTCCCTCCATCCCTCCCTCTTTCTCTTTCTTTTCTTCTTTCTTTTCTTTTCTTTTCTTTCTGTCCTTCCTCCTCCCTCCCTCCCTCTTTCTTTTCTTTTCTTTTCTTTCTCTCTCTCTCTTTCTTCTTTCTTTTCTTTTCTTTTCTTCCTTCCTTCCTTCCTTCCTTCCTTCCTTCCTTCCTTCCTTCCTTCCCTCTCTCCCTCCCTCCCTCCCTCCCTCTTTCTTTCTTTCTTTCTCTCTTTCTTTCTCTCTTTCTTTCTCTCTCTCTCTTTCTTCTTTCTTTTTCTTTCTTTCTGTCCTTCCTTCCCTCCCTCCCTCTTTCTCTCTCTCTCTCTCTCTCTCTCTCTTTCTCCTTCTTCCCACTAACCATGACTTCCTCGATCCTGGGTCCAGTTTCTCCAGCCAGAGGGCATGCTTGGATGCCATTGTGGTGGCTTTTCTGCATCGTTTAGACATTTGCATGGATTTGGAGGAGCTGCTCTTGCAGGAAGGTGTGGTCCTGGCCAGCAGTGGAACAATGCTTCCCGTTACAACTCATGCTCGCTCCTTCTGGACAAGTTTCTCAGTTGGGCTTCATGCGAATGGCTTGTCCTTTTGCTTGACAAGAATCCTACCCAACTGAAAGCAGAGTCAATGAGGATAATTCTGAATATAGATGGTTCTCAGATAGCTTTGAGGCTTTCTATTTATTACAGAGAGCCAGTTTCATGTAGAGGTTAAGGAACCAGAAGATTGTGAGATCTAGATCCAGGTGCAGTCCAGTCTTGGGTAGGAAGCCAGGGGTGTCACCTTGAGCCAGTCACTCTCCCTCAGCTCCAGGAAGGAGGCAATGGCAAATAAACCATGCCAAGAAAACTTCAGGGACTATTCTGTGCAGTTTCCAGGAATCAAAAACTGATTCAACAGTGCCCAAACAAACAAATAAACAAAAAATCCTTCCATAAACCATAAATATTCTCTCCTTGGTTAGTTTCCATCCATTGCTTCTTGTCTTGCCTTTTGGTGCTTTGGAAAATAACTTGACCTTTCATCTTTGTAGGTGTTGTGTCTGCGCCCCTCGAGCTGGGCTCTCTGCCAAAAAGTGACTTGGAAAGTGAGGGGGAAGGGCCATCAGGACTTACCTCGGGAGCACCGGCTTCCCTGGCTCAGCTCCAGGAGCCAGAGGCAGGCCAGGTGGAGGAGATAACAAGGCCTCCGTCCCCTGACTCTTCCCCCCCCAGGCCACGCCTCCAGACCCGGCTGATGGCAATCAGGCCTGGCTGGACCCTAGGTTTCGTAGGCAGGAGAGGCGGGAACAACAGAAGCAGGGATGGGGCAGGCCTAGGAAGTGCTGAGTCATGGAGCCACACCCCACAGGATATAAAACCAGTGAGGGCTGCGATGCCGCTTCGTAGCAGGCAAAATCAACTGCTTAACTAGAGATGAAGTACTGTTTGTTCCTGGGTGACTCATCGGCATCAAGGGAGATAACAGAGTCACTTGGCATATGCTTGCTAGTTTGCTGACAGAGCTGATAGTGCCGGCTAATTAAGCCATCGCTCGGATGAAGGCGAAGGGGGACAGAACAATAGGAGCCCCTGAAATATCAGAACACTCCTATCAATGGCTAAATACTCAGAAGCATCTAGGATGAATGGATAGATGGATGGATGGATGGATGGATGGATGGGAAGTTCTTGAAATGCCACATAAATCCCTTCTGATGCAAATGTGCTCCCATAAGGCTTCCCTCAATGATCTGCTCTTGCTTGTACTTGCAAGTACAATATTCTATACCAGCGATTGCTAAGTGTGAGCACCTGAACCCCCAAAATGCAATGTGTGTGCAGTCCCCTGCATGCTCCCTGTGCATGCACACAGCCCCCCTCAAGTGCCCTGCTCCTCAGTGCATGTGTGCAGCCAGTGTGCAGCCAGTGGTGTGCAGCCAACTTAATGTTGCTCACGCCGATGGGCGCTTCACATTACTGTTACAATGTAATAAGGGTTAACCAGAGAGGCAGTTTCTGTAAGCAGGGCAATAAAAATTAGGCTAGAAACAACACCAGAATGTTTCAGTTCCTTACAGGATTAGCCCTGTAAAGTGGAAAAAAACCAAAATAAGATTTCTTCCAACAATCGGTTCTCCGAACTGCTTAGAAAGTTAATACCCGGTTCTCCCAAATAGGTGTGAACCGGCTGAATCCCACCACTGTTTGCAGCCCACCACATGCACCCCAGTCCCTGCACATGTGCACGTGCCCCTCGTACACACCCCGCCCCCCCCGCATGCGGCCCCAGCATGTGCCCCACGCCCCACAAATGCATGCGCAGCCCCCTGCAAGCATTCCCTGCATGGGCATGCACCCCCACCGCACACGCCCCACCCCCTGCGCATGCGCAGCAGAGGCCCAAAGATGAGCTGGTCAGTGGGAGATGTGCGTGCATGCGCAGCAGAGCTGAAGAGGGGCGGTGGCTCACGTGCCATACTGTAGGTTCGCCATCACGGTTCTATGCAATATAAATATAAAGAAAGGACTTTTTATCATGTATGGTGGACGTGTGATAAAGCAAAGAAATATTGGAGTAAGATTCATATCTTAATACAGAAAACTTTTTTTTTTTTTTTTAGTAAAAAAGTTTTATTTTCATTTTTCAACAACCTATTCAATATACAGTCTCTTATTCAACATTAGTCATTAACTTTCATTTGTTACTTATTCGGACCTGCCCAGCTACCACTTCCTTCCTTAACAAACCTTTCCTCCTCCCTTCTCTACTTTCTTCTACTTTCTTCATCCTTCCTTGCCTTCGCTTTTCTACATCCTCTCCTCCTTCCCTACTCTTCTCTTCCACCCTTTCTAACCCTCTCTCTTTCCCTTTCTTCTTCCTCTCCTTTCCCCTTTTCTTCCCCTCTCTTTCCTATCTACTTTCTTCCTTCACTCTCTCCTCTCCCTTTCCATTCCCTTCTGAAATGGCAGCTGAGCAGCCCCGATTTCATTTCAAATTATTTCTATTTCTTAATTACATATCTTCAATCATTCCTTTACATTGATCCTTCATCTCCCCCCCTCTCCCCCCTTCCCCTCCCTCCCCCCTCCCACCCCCCAAGACTTCCCAGAACAAAGTACAGGGTATAAGATTAACAATCATAAATTAAAATACAACATAAGTCATAATCCATAGTCACTCCTCTCTCTAAGACCTTAACTCCCCTTCCAGAAACAAAAAAGTACATTCTTCTTCCAGTCCATTATATATCAGTCCATTCCACTCCTAAAATCTTCAGAATCTTCCAATTACCGTATATACTCGAGTATAAGCCGAGTTTTTCAGCACGTTTTTTGTGCTGAAAAACGTCCCCTCGGCTTATACTCGGGTCTATACGGCTTATACTCGAGTTTTGTTTTTTTTTAAGCCCCTCGGCTTATACTCGAGTATATACGGCTTATACTCGAGTTTTTTTTTTTTTCTTTTTTTCACATTTTACCGGACGGCGCGGGGAAGCCCTGCCGGTGCAGTGAGAGGGCGGGGCGGGGGACCCGCCAGCCTTCTCAGCTGAGGGAGGGAGGCTTTCCCCAACCGGTAGGTGCCTCATTTCCCACCCTCGGCTTATACTCGAGTCCCCAGTTTACCCCAGTTTTTGGGGTAAAATTGGGGACCTCGGCTTATACTCGGATCGGCTTATATTCGAGTATATACGGTATATACATTGTAAGCCGCCCTGAGTCTTCGGAGAAGGGCGGGGTATAAATGTAAACAAAAAAAAAAAAAATAGTATTTCCAGTTCATCAATAAAATACATAGTTTTTAATATCCAATCTTCATCAATTAACACCAAATATATATCAATCCATTCCACTCCTGAAGTCTTCAGAATCTTATAGTTTTTAATATCCAATCTTCATCGATCAAGACCAAGACGATATTCCATCTTCCAGTATTCATCAGAAATTCTTTTATAATATACCTTTCTTCCTTAAACAGTCTCCCAAATATAATTCATATTTCCAGCTTAAATTCTTAAATTTTTATCCAATCTCCAAAAATAAACAATATTCTATCTTCTCATATCTTTAATATCACTTACATAAATCAAATAACATTGCTAATATTAATATTTCTTCAATTTACCTTACATCTGTCAAATAACATTATTAAAATTATAACTTATATCCAAAATATATAAATTATAACAATTAAATTCTATTAAGATTCATATCTTAATACAGAAAACTTTTAAAGTAAATATAGAAAGAAAAGAAAAGAAAACCAGAGACTTGGTTCTTTTGGGAACAAGACTTGGGGGGAAAAAATTTGGAACTCTGATATTTTATATGTTGATGGCAACAAGACTACTGTATGCACAGAAATGGAAGGTCATCTCAATTTCCACCATGGATGAATGGCTGCAAAAAAGGATGAAGTTAGCAGAGATGGGCCTCTGGTGGCTCAGCAGACTAAGTCTGTCTGTTATTAACACAGCTGCTTTCAATTACTGCAAGTTCAAGTCCCACCAGGCCCAAGGTTGACTCAGCCTTCCATCCTTTATAAGGTAGGTAAAATGAGGACCCAGATTGTTGGGGGGCAATAAAAGTTGACTTTGTATATAATATACAAATGGATGAAGACTATTGCTTAACACAGTGTAAGCCGCCCTGAGTCTTCGGAGAAGGGTGGGATATAAATTCAAATTTAAAAAAAGGAAAATGGCCAAATCGACTGCTTTGATGAAAGAAACAAAATGCAAGTACTTTCATTTCTACTTGGAAACCGTTTCTGGACTTTGTGCTTGAGGTGGGAAAAATATGAAACTTTGATGTTGGGCTTTACCGATTAGACAGACTTGTTATTATAGAAATGGTTAGTTTCTATTATTATGAAAAAGTAACAAGTTGAAGGTAGATGTTAATGCTTTATTTTACTGCACCAAAGGAGTTGCAAATCAATGCCACTGTTTTTCTTTTTCCTGTGTTTTCCCCCACTGTCCTACTTCCCTTTTTCCTTCAATAATTTTCCTATTTACTTTTGTATTCTCTTTGTATGTCGTATTATAAATTAATAAAAAAATAAGGAAGATTGCAAATGCAATATTCTGCTGGCACTTCCAAGTGAAACAGGTTGTAAAGCAGGTGGCAAGGAATGTTGTTGCTCTAGAGAAGACATGCAATGATTAGACGAAGGAGCTTTGCAAAGTCATTAATAGTCTTCGATTTACAAGAGTTCGTTTAGTGACTGTCCCAAGTTACACCAACATTGGGGGAAAAAAAATGACTCATTTTTCACACCACCATTGCAGCATCCCCATTGTGGTCACGTGATCAAAATTTGGATGCTTGGCAACCAGTTCATACTGATAATGATTGCAATGTCTCGAGATCATGGGATCACCAGACAAGCAAAGTCAATGGGGAAGCTGGATTCACTGAACGTGTTTCTAACCTAACCACTGCAGTGGTTCACTTAACAAGGGTGGCAAGAAAGGTCATAAAATGGGGCAAAATTCATTTAAAATTGTCTCTCTTAACAACTGAAATTTTGGGCTCCCATGCGATTATAAGTAGAGGACTACCTTTATTGAAAATCTTTACCGCCTTCAGAAGTTGTGGGTGCTCCATCACTGGAGGATTTTAAGAAGTTGCTGGACAGCCACTTGTCTGAAATGACATAGGGTCTCCTGCTTGAACAAGGGGTTGGACTAGAAGACACACACACACACACACACATATATATATATATGTTTTCTGAGGTTTTCGCAGGTGTTTGTATGTAGGTCTTTGGTTATTCGGGTTTTCTCCCGCGTAAAATTGGAAGTGTCTTGGTGACGTTTCGACGAAGTCTCATTCGTCATCTTCAGGCTTCAGCCGTGCTCCCAGAAGCACGGCTGAAGCCTGAAGATGACAAATGAGACTTCGTCAAACGCCGCCAAGACACTTCCAATCTTACACGGAGAAAACCCGAACAACCAAAGACCTACATATATATATATATATATATATATATATATATATATATATATATATATATATATATATATATGTCTTTGGTTGTTCGGGTTTTCTCCGTGTAAGATTGGAAGTGTCTTGGCGGCGTTTGACGAAGTCTCATTTGTCATCTTCAGGCTTCAGCTTCGTGCTCCCAGAAGCACGAAGCTGAAGCCTGAAGATGACGAATGAGACTTCGTCGAAACGTCGCCAAGACACTTCCAATCTTCTAGGAAGTGACAATGATATTTGGTATTGTGTTGGTTTTCCTTATTCTCCTTTGTATGATATTCTGATTATTCTTGACCCTTCTTTATTGCGTATGTAAGATTGATAAACTTAGCTACTTCGTATCACCTGCTTGCCATATGGCTGTTGTATGTGTTTAAAATTTTGAGTAAAATTCTTATCTTGTATAAGAAAAATGAAAATTTACCATACCTGATATGTATTTGTATAAACCTTTTTTGACCAATAAAAACTTTTTGGAAAAGAAGACACTTCCAATCTTACACGGGAGAAAACCCGAACAACCAAAGACCTATATACAAACACCCGTGAAAACCTCAGAAAACATATATATATATATATATATGTATGTATGTATGTATGTATGTATGTATGTATGTATGTATGTATGTATGTCTGTCTGTCTGTCTGTCTGTCTGTCTGTCTGTCTGTCTGTCTTTGGTTATTCGGGTTTTCTCCCGCGTAAAATTTGAAGTGTCTTGGCGATGTTTCGACGAAATCCCATTCGTCATCATCAGGCTTCAGCCGTGCTCCCAGAAGCACGGCTGAAGCCTGAAGATGACGAATGAGACTTCGTCAAACGCCGCCAAGACACTCTAATTTTACGCGGAGAAAACCCGAACATATATATATATATATATATATATATATATATATATATATATATATATATATATATATAGGTCTTTAGTTGTTCGGGTTTTCTCCGTGTAAGATTGGAAGTGTCTTGGCGACGTTTCGAAGTCTCATTTGTCATCTTCAGGCTTCAGCCGTGCTCCCAGAAGCACGGCTGAAGCCTGAAGATGACGAATGAGACTTCGTCAAACGCCGCCAAGACACTTCCAATCTTACACGGAGAAAACCCGAACAACCAAAGACCTATATACAAACACCGTGAAAACCTCAGAAAACATATATATATATATATATATATATATGTCTGTCTGTCTGTCTGTCTTTGATTATTGGGTTTTCTCCGTGTAAGATTGGAAGTGTCTTGGCGACGTTTTGACGAAGTCTCATTCGTCATCTTCAGGCTTCAACCGTGCTCCCAGAAGCACGAAGCTGAAGCCTGAAAATGACGAATGAGACTTCGTCGAAACGTCACCAAGACACTTCTAATTTTACGCGGGAGAAAACCCGAATAACCAAAGACCTACATACAAACACCTGCAAAAACCTCAGAAAGATAGATAGATAGATAGATAGATAGATAGATAGATAGATAGATAGATAGATAGATAGATAGATAGAGCTAGCAGTGTGCAGCGGCAGCTAAAAAAGCCAACGCAATCCTAAATTGCATTAATAGAAGGATACAATCAAGATCAAGGGAGGTACTAATACCACTCTATAAAGCCTTAGTAAGACCACAGTTAGAGTACTGCATCCAGTTTTGGTCACCACACTATAAAAAAGATGTTGAGACTCTAGAAAAAGCGCAGAGGAGAGCAACCAGGATGATGAGGGAACTGGAGACTAAAACATACGAAGAACGGTTGCAGGAACTGGGCATGGCTAGTCTAGTGAAGAGAAGGACCAGGGGAGACATGATAGCAGTCTTCCAATATTTGGGGGGCTGCCACAGAGAGGAGGGGGTAAAGCTATTTTCCAAGGCACCCGAAGGCCAAACAAAGAATAATGAATGGAAACTCACCAAGGAGAGATTCAACTTAGAAATAAGGGGAAATTTTCTGACAGTGAGAACAATCAACCACTGGAACAAAAGTTGCCTTCAGAAGTTGTGGGAGCTTCATCACTTGAGACTTTCAAGAAAAGATTGGACTGCCATTGGTCAGAAATGGTGTAGGCTCTCCTGCTTAGGTGGGGGGTGGGTTGGACTAGGTAACCTACAAGGTCCCTTCCAACTCTGTTAATCTATTACCCCCAAGGTCCCTTCCAGCTCCATTCCGAATTTGAATTATGGCCCACTCAAGCCTGGATGACATTTTTGTCTGTTGCAGCTGACCAAAATGAGTGGGTTTCCTTCAGGTGAGATGATGGCCACCTCTAGTATGTTGTGTATTCTCACCCTGGAGATCCTGCAGGACTTCACAACCATTGTGAGCGGCGGTGGCACAGTGGTTAGAGTGCAGTACTGCAGGGTACTTCAGCTGGCTGCTGGCTGTGTGCAATTTGGCAGTTCAAATCTCACCAGGCTCAAGGATGACTCAGCCTTCCATCCTTCCGAGGTGGGTAAAATGAGGACCCAGATTGTTGGGGGCAAATAGGCTGAGTCTGTAAACCGGTTAGAGAGGGCTGTAAACCACTGCAAAGCAGTATGTAAGTCTAAGTGCTATTGCCCTTCCTTCCTTCCTTCCTTCCTTCCTTCCTTCCTCCCTCCCTTTCTCCCTCCCTCCCTCCCTCCCTCCCTCCCTTCCATGGTGTGCAGCAGTGGTGGGTTGAATTTTTTTTTTACTACCGGTTCTATGGGTGTGGCTTGGTGGGCGCGGCATGGCTTGGTGGGTGCCTTTGTGGGCGTGGCAGGGGAAGGGTACTATAAAATCTCCATTCCCTCCCCAATCCAGGGGAAGGTTACTGCAAAATCTCCATTCCCTCCTGATCAGCTGGGACTCGGGAGGCAGAGAATAGATGGAGGCGGGGTCAGTCAGAACTTTTACTACCGGTTCTCCGAGCTATTCAAAATTTCCGCTACTTGTTCTCCAGAACTGGTTAGAACCTGCTGAAACCCACCTCTGGTGTGCAGTGGTTATTATTTATTTATTTATTTATTTAATCATATTTATATACCGCCCTATCTCCCAAGGGACTCAGGGCGGTTTACAGGCACTAAAAACAGATAAATAGAATATAAATACAATATAAAACATTTAAAAAACTTATTCTAAAGCCCGTCCAATTAAAAATAGAGATAAAACCCAATTTAAAACCCAAAATTTAAAATCTAGCTCAGTCCTGCACAATTAAATAAGTATGTTTTAAGCCCGCGGTGGAAGGTCCGAAGGTCCGAAAGCTGACGAAGTCCGGGGGGTAGATCGCTCCAGAGGGTGGGAGCCCCACAGAGAAGGCCCTTCCCTGGGCGTGCCAGACGACATTGCCTCGCTGACGGCACCCTGAGGAGACCCTCTCTGTGAGGCGCGGGACGGTGGGAGGTATTCGGTCGCAGTAGGCGGTCCCGTAAATAACCCGGCCCAATGCCATGGAGCGCTTTGAAGGTGGTCACCAAAACAGCGCACCGGAAGGCCACAGGAAGCCAGTGCAGTCTGCGCAGGATAGGTGTCATATGGGAGCCACGAGGGCTCCATCTATCACCAGCGCAGCTGCATTCTGGACTAACTGTAGCCTCCGGATGCCCCTCAAGGAGCCCCATGTAGAGCATTGCAGTAATCCAGGCGAGACGCCACGAGTGCGTGAGTAACCGTGGATAGGGCATCCCGGTCCAGAAAGGCGCCATGCACAGGCAACCTGGTTAGAATGCAGTATGGCAGGCTAACTCTGCCAACTGCCAGTAGTTTGAATCTCACCAGGCTCAAGGATGACTCAGCCTTCCATCCTTCCGAGGTGGGTAAAATGAGGACCCAGATTGTTGGGGGCAAATAGGCTGAGTCTGTAAACCGGTTAGAGAGGGCTGTAAACCACTGCAAAGCAGTATGTAAGTCTAAGTGCTATTGCCCTTCCTTCCTTCTTTCCTTCCTTCCTTCCTTCCTCCCTCCCTTTCTCCCTCCCTCCCTCCCTCCCTCCCTCCCTTCCATGGTGTGCAGCAGTGGTGGGTTTAATTTTTTTTTACTACCGGTTCTATGGGTGTGGCTTGGTGGGCGCGGCATGGCTTGGTGGGTGCCTTTGTGGGCATGGCAGGGGAAGGGTACTATAAAATCTCCATTCCCTCCCCAATCCAGGGGAAGGTTACTGCAAAATCTCCATTCCCTCCTGATCAGCTGGGATTCGGGATGCAGAGAATAGATGGAGGCGGGGTCAGTCAGAACTTTTACTACCGGTTCTCCGAGCTATTCAAAATTTCCGCTACTTGTTCTCCAGAACTGGTCAGAACCTGCTGAAACCCACCTCTGGTGTGCAGTGGTTAGAATGCAGTATTGCAGGGTACTTCAGCTGGCTGCCGGCTGTGTGCAATTTGGCAGTTCAAATCTCACCAGGCTCAAGGCTGACTCAGCCTTCCATCCTTCTGAGGTGGGTAAAATGAGAACCCAGATCGTTGGGGGCAAATAGGCTGACTCTGTAAACCGCTTAGAGGGGGCTGGAAAGCCCTGGAAAGCAGTATGTAAGTCTAAGTGCTATTGCCCTTCCTTCCTTCCTTCCTTCCTTCCTTCCTTCCTCCCTCCCTTTCTCCCTCCCTCCCTCCCTCCCTCCCTCCCTTCCATGGTGTGCAGCAGTGGTGGGTTGAATTTTTTTTTTACTACCGGTTCTATGGGTGTGGCTTGGTGGGCGCGGCATGGCTTGGTGGGTGCCTTTGTGGGCGTGGCAGGGGAAGGGTACTATAAAATCTCCATTCCCTCCCCAATCCAGGGGAAGGTTACTGCAAAATCTCCATTCCCTCCTGATCAGCTGGGACTCGGGAGGCAGAGAATAGATGGAGGCGGGGTCAGTCAGAACTTTTACTACGGTTCTCCGAGCTATTCAAAATTTCCGCTACTTGTTCTCCAGAACTGGTTAGAACCTGCTGAAACCCACCTCTGGTGTGCAGTGGTTATTATTTATTTATTTATTTATTTAATCATATTTATATACCGCCCTATCTCCCAAGGGACTCAGGGCGGTTTACAGGCACTAAAAACAGATAAATAGAATATAAATACAATATAAAACATTTAAAAAACTTATTCTAAAGCCCGTCCAATTAAAAATAGAAATAAAACCCAATTTAAAACCCAAAATTTAAAATCTAGCTCAGTCCTGCACAATTAAATAAGTATGTTTTAAGCCCGTGGAAGGTCCGAAGGTCCAGCTGGCGAAGTCCGGGGTAGATCGTTCCAGAGGGTGGGAGCCCCACAGAAGGCCCTTCCCTGGGCGTGCCAGGCAACATTGCCTCGCTGGCGGCACCCTGAGGAGACCCTCTCTGTGAGGCGCGGGACGGTGGGAGGTATTCGGTCGCAGTAGGCGGTCCCGTAAATAACCCGGCCCAATGCCATGGGCGCTTTAAAGGTGGTCACCAAAACAGCGCACCGGAAGGCCACAGGAAGCCAGTGCAGTCTGCGCAGGATAGGTGTCATATGGGAGCCACGAGGGGCTCCATCTATCACCCGCGCAGCTGCATTCTGGACTAACTGTAGCCTCCGGATGCCCCTCAAGGGGAGCCCCATGTAGAGAGCATTGCAGTAATCCAGGCGAGACGTCACGAGTGCGTGAGTAACCGTGGATAGGGCATCCCGGTCCAGAAAGGGGCGCAACTGGCGTACCAGGCGAACCTGGTTAGAATGCAGTATGGCAGGCTAACTCTGCCAACTGCCAGTAGTTTGAATCTCACCAGGCTCAAGGTTGACTCAGCCTTCCATCCTTCCGAGGTGGGTAAAATGAGGACCCAGACTGGCAAATAGGCTGACTCTGTAAACCACTTAGAGAGGGCTGTAAAAGCGTTGTGAAGAGGTCTATGTCTAAGTGCTTCTGCTATTGCCATTGTCTATTGAAAGAGTGCTAGGAAAACATATAAACAAATTCCTTTCGGATTCCTATTGCAGATATTCTGAGGGCACGCATTTCTCTGCTACGTGTCAGAGCTGGAATTTGATGCCGGGGAGGAAAAAAAAGAAAAAAAGAAGAAGAGTTGAGACTTTTTCAAAAAAATATTTGTGCCTTTCCTACCAGCACAGGCTATAAAACTGCCCCACACATTACAGTAATTCTTGTGGAATGTTTTGGAGACAAGTATTTTCCTCCCCCTAAAACATCCTTTTTTTTCTTTTATTTCATTAAATGTCAATGTCTTATAAGTGCCACCTTAAGGCACTTGCTCGATCCCATTTAAGTCTTGCTAAAGAGAAAGGAGCCTCTTTCTCTTGAGAATGGAAGCAATCGCTGAATTGGCCGGGGGAAACGAGGGTGGCCATTTAAGGCCAAATGTCCTGAATCTTGTATCTTAAGCATTGGGACATATTTTTTAATCAAGCCTCCCAGAGTTACTAAGAGAGACTGAGACCTCCTTGTCGAACCTTCTGCTCAATTCAATTAGCTCTACTTGATTAAAGTGACCAGATTTCAGCGATGGCAAAGCGGGACACCATTGACCGGGGGGGGGCTGCGCATGTGCGCTGAGTCTTAATAATAATAATAATAATAATAATAATAACAACAACAACAACAACAACAACAACAACAACAACAGATTTGGAAGAGACCTTGGAGGTCTTCTAATGCAACCCCCCTGCCCAGGCAGGAAACCCTACACCATCTCAGACAGATGGTTATCCAACATTTTCTTAAAAATTTCCAGTGTTGGAGCATTCACAGCTTCTGCAGGCAAGTCGTTCCACTTATTAATTGTTCTAACTGTCAGGAAATTTCTCCTTAGTTCTAAGTTGCTTCTTTCCTTGATCAGTTTCCACCCATTGCTTCTTGTTCTACCCTCAGGTGCTTTGGAGAACAGCCCGACTCCCACTTCTCTGTGGCAGCCCCTGAGATATTGGAACACTGCTATCATGTCTCCCCTAGTCCTTCTTTTCATTAAACTAGACATACCCAGTTCCTGCAATCGTTCTTCATATGTTTTAGCCTCCACTCTCCTAATCATCTTTGTTGCTCTTCTCTGCACTCTTTCTAGAGTCTCAGCATCTTTTTTACATCGTGGCGACCAAAACTGGATGCAGTATTCCAAGTGTGGCCTTACCAAGGCATTATAACGTGGCACTAACACTTCATGTGATCTTGATTCTATCCCTCTGTTTATGCAGCCCAAAACTGTGTTGGCTTTTTTAGCAGCAGCTGCACACTGCTGGCTCATATCTAAATGGTTGTCCACTAGGACTCCAAGATCCCTCTCACAGGTACTACTATTGAGCAAGGTACCACATATACGGTACCTGTGCATTTTGGTTTTTTTGCCTAAATGTAGAACCCTACTTTTTTCGCTGTTGAATTTCATTTTGTTAGATCTTGCCACCTGCCTGAAGGAGGAGGAGCGGCTGCTGCTTCTCCGCTCTTCCAGGCAGGCTCAGCTCTCCTCTCGGCTCTTCCAGGCAGGCTCGGCTCTCCTTGGCTTTCCTCTCGGCTCTTCTCTTCCTCTCAGGTGAAGTCAAGCGGCGTCTCTCCTCCCTCTCACGCCCCCTTCTCCGCCACTCCCCCTTCTCCGCCTTCTCCTCTTGCGTTGCCGCCTCCCATTTTCAGAATGGGAGTGAAACAAAAAAAAATCGGGACTTTTTGGAATTGCCGCGGGACGCGGGACAAATTATTAAAAAACGGGACTGTCCCACCAAAACAGGATGTCTGGTCACTATATGCTTGATGCCATCCAAGTTGAGAGCCTTCCTGTTACTTAAGACCGTGATTCTGCATTGTGTACTTTGGAACAAGAGAAAACATCTCTCTCACACACACAAACACACACACACCTCCTCAATTCCCTTATTTTTCACTTCACAAGGCTAGACTTAGTTTCAAGTCCACAGCTTAGTTGTCAGGATTTGAAGTAATACCCCCAACGAAAGAAGACTCCGAGCCTTGAGTTTCCTCAAAATTCCACTTGATTAGAGATGTCATATTGGCACATCTGGGAAAACCCGAATCTGAAAGCTTCCATGTTTCCCCACCCCAAAGGAAAGTTCAAGTCCCTGCCCAATACCCACATGTCCATCACATGGTCCAATCAATGCACCACCCAAACTGGAGATGCCTCCCAGTTCCAGCCCTCCAGATGTAGGGCAAGATGTCCTTGAATCTCTGAGAAATGAATGTTATTATGACTATATATCACCCATGCTCCATACAACCCTCCCTTCCAGTTTCCCACAGCAGTAAACATGGCAGGTCTGAAGGCCTAATACAAAAGATGGCTTCCAGGCCTGATGTTAGTCTCATTTCCATTATCTGAATCTTTAGTAACAGTAACAGAGTTGGAAGGAACCTTTGAGATCATCTAGTCCCATGATGGTGAACCTATAGCACATGTACCACAGGTGGCACATGGAGCCATATCGGTGGGCATGCGAACATTGCCCTAACGTGTGTGCCAGCCAGCTGACTTTTGGGCCTTCCAGGCCCACCAGAAGTCAGGAAACAGGCTGTTTCTGGCCTCCTGAGTGCCTCTGGAGGGCCTCTGGAGGGTGGGGAAAGCCGTTTTCACCCTCCCAAGGCTCCAAGAAGGCCTCTGGAGCCTGGGGAGGGCAAAAAATGGGCCTACCGGGCCATTATGTCCCAAAAGCAGGGGGGAACGCGAGGGGGTTGCATGCGCATGCACGGGGGGATTGCATGCACATGCGCAGGAGGGCACATTGAATTATGGTGGTGGGCACAAGCATGTGAACCCCCCCCCGTGCTCCCCTTGCTTTTGGCATGCAATGGCAAAAAGGTTAGCCATCACTGATCTAGTCCAACATCCTGTTCTTGCATAGACCTGATGTTCTGTCCCCCCTCGCCTCCGTCCGAGTGATGGCTTAATTAGCCGGCACTATCAGTTCTGGCAGCAAACTAGCGAGCCTCTGCCAAGTGTCTCTGTTATCTCCCTCGACGCCGATGAGTCACCCAGGAACAAACAGTACTTCAGCTCTTAGTTAAGCAGTTGATTTGCCTGCTACGATGAGGCACAGCAGCTCTTGCTGCCTTTATATCCTGTGTGGTGTGGCTCCATGACTCAGCACTTCCTAGGCCTGCCCCACCCCTGCTTCTGTTGTCCCCGCCTCTCCTGTCTACGAAACCTAGGGTCCAGCCAGGCCTGATTGCCATCAGCTGGATCGGGAGGCGTGGCCTGGGGGGGGAAGAGTAAGGGTTACCTGGCTCCTTGCGGCGTGGCAGCAGCCCTGCCCGAGCTCCTGGAGGTGTTGGCTGGAGTGGCGGTGGAGACCCCCAGACTTATTGTCATGGGGGACTTTAACTTGCCATCGACCGGCCTGTCATCTTCAGTTGCTCGGGAGTATACGGCTTCCATGACAGCCTTGGACCTGACTCAAGTAGTTGATGGCCCTACTCACAGTGGGGGTGGCACTCTGGATTTGATTTTCATCTCTGGACAGTGGTTGAAGGATCTGGACTTGAGGGATTTAGTCATTGAGCCTTTGTCATGGTCAGATCACTTCCTCCTTCGCCTAGACTTTCGGACCGCCACTCAACACCGCAGGGAGACTGAACCAATTCGTTGGTTCCATCCCAGGCGCCTGATGGACCCGGAGAGGTTCCAGACGGAGCTTGGGCCGTTTCCTGAGGGTCTGGCTCACGGCACGGCCGAGGAACTTGTCGTGGCTTGGGAACGAGCCGCGGCGGGGGCCTTGGATCGTGTCGTGCCTTTGCGGCCTCTGACCCGGCGTAGGTCTCAACCAGCTCCCTGGTATTCAGAGGAGCAGAGGGAGATGAAACGCCGGAGAAGATGCCTAGAGAGTTCTTGGAGGTCCAGTCGTTCGGAGGCTGATCGGACACTAGTTAGGTCCTATACTAGGACTTACCTAGTGGCAATGGGGGAAGCGAGACGTTGCTACATCTCCTCCCTCATTGCGTCGGCAGATAACCGCCCAGCCGCCCTGTTTCGGGTAACTCGCTCCCTCCTTCAACAAGGGGAGTGGGATGACCCGTTGCAGGGACGTGCTGAGGAGTTTAGTGGTTATCTATACGACAAAATCGTTCAGCTTCGGGACGGTCTGGACCAAAATTGGGTAGATCCGGTTGGGATGTCTGAGAGCCGTCTTGTTGAGATTGTTTGGGATGAGTTTGACCCTGTGGCTCCCGAGGACATGGACAGGTTGCTGGGTAGGCTGAATGCCACCACATGTTTACTGGATCCGTGTCCCTCCTGGTTGGTGCTGGCCGCACAGGATGTGACACGAGGCTGGCTCCAGGGGCTTACAAATGCCTCTTTGTTGGAGGGGGTCTTTCCAGCCGCCTTGAAAGAGGCGGTGGTGAGGCCTCTCCTCAAGAAGCCTTCCCTGGACCCAGCTGTGTTAGGTAATTATCATCCAGTCTCCAACCTTTGCTTCGCGGCGAAGGTTGTAGAGAGTGTGGTGGTATGTCAGCTGCCCTGGTACCTGGAGGAAACCGTCTATCTAGACCCGTTCCAGTCCGGCTTCCGGCCCGGTTATCGCGTTGGTGGATGATCTCTGGAGGGCCAGGGATAGGGGTTATTCCTCTGCCTTGGTCCTATTAGACCTCTCAGCGGCTTTTGATACCATCGACCATGGTATCCTGCTGCACCGGTTGGAGGGATTGGGAGTGGGAGGCACCGTTTATCGGTGGTTCTCCTCCTATCTCTCCGATCGGTCGCAGACGGTGTTGACGGGGGGGCAGAGGTCGGCCCCGAGACGCCTCACTTGTGGGGTGCCTCAGGGGTCGATTCTCTCGCCCCTCTTGTTCAACATCTATATGAAGCCGCTGGGTGAGATCATCAGTGGTTTCGGTGTGAGGTACCAGCTGTACGCTGACGACACTCAGCTGTACTTTTCCACACCGGACCACCCCAATGAAGCTATCGAGGTGTTGTCCCGTGTCTGGAGGCCGACGGGTCTGGATGGGGAGAAGCAGGCTCAAGCTCAATCCTCCAAGACGGAGTGGCTGTGGATGCCGGCATCCCGGTACAGTCAGCTGCAGCCGCGGCTGACTGTTGGGGGCGAGTCATTGGCCCCAATGGAGAGGGTGCGCAATTTGGGCGTTCTCCTGGATGGACGGCTGTCTTTTGAAGACCATTTGACGGCCGTCTCCAGGAGAGCCTTTACCAGGTTCGCCTGGTTCGCCAGTTGCGCCTTTCTAGACCGGGATGCCTTATGCACGGTCACCATGCCTCGTGACATCTCGGCTGGACTACTGCAATGCTCTCACATGGGGCTCCCCTTGAGGAGCACCCGGAGACTCCAGGTAGTTCAGAATGCAGCTGCGCGGGTGATAGAGGGAGCCCCTCGTGGCTCCCATGTAACACCTCTCCTGCGCAGACTGCACTGGCTGCCTGTGGTTTTCCGGGTGCGCTTCAAGGTTTTGGTAATGATCTTCAAAGCGCTCCATGGCATAGGGCCGGGTTACTTACGGGACCGTCTGCTGCCACCGAATGCCTCCCACCGACCCGTGCGCTCTCACAGAGAGGGACTCCTCAGGGTGCCGTCGGCCAGGCAGTGCCGACTGGCGACGCCCAGGGGAAGGGCCTTTTCTGTGGGGGCTCCCACCCTCTGGAACGAGCTTCCCCCAGGACTTCGTCAACTTCCTGACCTTCGGACCTTCCGCCGTGAGCTTAAGACACATCTATTCATTTGCGCAGGACTGGACTAGGGTTTTAAATTTTTAAATGACTAAATTTTAGCTTTGGTTTTAAATTGGGTTTTATTATTTATATCTTATTTTAAATATTTGGCCTTTATAATAAGTTTTTTAGATGAATGTTTTATTTTGTATATTTGTGTGTTTTTATATGGCTGTACACCACCCTGAGTCCTTAGGGAGATAGGGCGATATAGAAATACGAATAAATAAATAAATAAATAAATAAATCATTATCTCCTCCACCTGGCCTGCCTCTGGCTCCTGGAGCTGAGCCAGGGAAGCTGGTGCTCCCAAGGTAAGTCCTGACAGCCCTTCCCCCTCACTTTCCAAGTCACTTTCTGGGAGGAGGCCCAGCTCGGGGGGTGTGTGTGCAGACACAACACCTATACTCTTGCTGATAAATGGTTGTCTAGTCTCTTCTTAAGAGCCTCCAATGATAGGGCACCCACAACGTACAGAGACAATTTGTTCCATCGGTTAATTATCCTCACTCTTAGGAATTTTCTCCTTAATTCTGGGTTCTCTCTTTGGTTAGTTTCCATCCATTGCTTCTCGTCCTGCCTACAGTTACTTTGGTAAATAAGTTGCCCCACCCTCTTCCTTGTGGCTGCCCTTTAAGGATTCTTTAAATGTGTGCCCAAAACTGAGTAGTATGAGAGGTCCTTGGTGTTCTCTTGTTTTCTTGCAGACATTTCATGACCTCAACTCCGAAAAAATAATCAGTGCTAGTGCTATCACCAGGACTAGCGCCGATACTACCTGGTTTGGGTTTTCTGCCAGAAAACAACCAAGTTCAGAGAGCACCAAAAACTTCTCTTTTCAATCCGGAGTTACAAATGTCCCATAGGTGCTTTTTTTTTTTTCAAGAGGCAACTGGACTTTCTGATTTTTCACTTCTCATCCAAGAAACTTCTTCAACTCTGATTGGGTGGTATGGAATGGAAGGATTTGTACTCCTTGCAGATAGGTGGTCCTTTGCATTCTTTTAGCGAGTTGTTGAGGCCATCTGGAGGTTTATCTGTGTCCTCAAAGGCACCTGAGTAGAGCAAATTTATTTTATTTATTTATTTATTTATTTGATTTTTATACCGCCCTTCTCCCGAAGGACTCAGGGCAGTGTACAGGCAAAAGTAAAAACAGACAATACAATATACAATTTAAAATGCAAATTAAAAAACTTATTATAATTGGCCTAAAACTTTAAAATATATAAAAAACTAAAACCCCATTTAAAAATTAGTAGTAGAAAATTTAAAATCAATAAAATTTAAGCCAGCCCCGCGCGAATGAAAAGATATGTCTTCAGTTCACGGCGAAAGGTCCGAAGGTCAGGTATTTGGCGTAAACCCGGGGGAAGCTTGTTCCAGAGTGTGGGAGCCCCCACAGAGAAGGACCTTCCCCTGGGGAGCCAGCCGACATTGCTTGGCGGACGGCACCCTGAGAAGTCCCTCTCTGTGAGAGCGTACGGGTCGGTGGGAGGCATGTGGTAACAGCAGGCGGTCCCGTAAGTACCCAGGCCCTAAGCCATGGGTATGAAGCCTTCTTGGAACTGTTGAAAGGACTGTGTGGTAGACTGGAGATAGATGGTGTCATATCCCTCCCCCTCTTTTGAGAGAGGGCTGTTCAATTTTGACAAAGATAGCCTCTTTGATCCCTCTTTCAAACCAATGATCCTCTCTGTCCAAAATGTGGACTTGGCTGTTTTCAAAAGGCTGTTTTAAATACAGATGGACTGCTGAATCTAATCTTGATGGGTTTGTTCTCCTATGTTGTGCCATGCATTTGTGAAGTGATTGTTTTGTTTCCCCTATGTATGACCTGAATGACCGAGAATCTCCATAGATACTGAGTTAAAAATATTCTCCTTTATTGGTACTGAGCACTATACTCAGTAACGGGACATGGTGGCTCAGGGGCTAGGACGTTGAGCTTGTCGATCGAAAGGTCGGCAGCTCAGCGGTTCGAATCCCTAGTGCTGCCGTGTAACGGGGTGAGCTCCCATTACTTGTCCCAGCTTCTGCCAACCTAGCAGTTTCGAAAGCACGTAAAAAAATGCAAGTAGAAAAAATAGGGACCACCTTTGGTGGGAAGGCAACACCGTTCCGTGCGCCTTTGGCGTTGAGTCATGCCAGCCACATGACCACAGAGACGTCTTCGGACAGCGCTGGCTCTTCGGCTTTGAAACGGAGATGAGCACCGCCCCCTAGAGTCGGGAACGACTAGCACATATGTGCGAGGGGAACCTTTACCTTTACCTTTACTATACTCAGTGTAGCTTAAAAAACATCTCTTTTGAGTCTGAACCTTGAACCTTCAAACTATCACATCCTAGGTCTATTTTGTACTCTATTTTCTTCCAAAGAAGCAGGGTTATCCTGTTTTTCCCCATGCATAAATATCCTATGAAATAGAGCCACTTGATACCAACTAGAGGTTCATTCGGTGAACATCAAAGGTGGTTAAATTCAGGTGCTACGTTGTTCTTGTTCTAACTGAATGTCCTACACCAGGGATAGCCTCCCAGATGTTTCTTTGTGTCAGACCTGCCACAAATTACATTTTTAAATAGAAACAATCCTTGGCTCCATTTGTTGAGAAAGGTATCTATTCTTATAGTTCAAGCATGTTGGCAGTAATGAATTAATATGAATATGAATAAATATTTTAATTTGTATACTGCCCTTCTCCCGAAGGACTCAGGGCAGTGAACAGGCAGATAAAATACAGATATACACAATAGTTAAAAACATCCCTTAAAAAAAAACTAATTTAAATTTGCCCAAATGTTAAAATAACATACTCCCCCATAAAATTACAAAACTTTAAAAACCCATCAAAATTCAATTTAAAATTTAAAATCAGGCCAGTCCAGCCATACGAAATAAATAGGTTTTAAGTTCGCGGCGAAAGGTCCTAAGGTCAGGTAGTTGTCGAAGTCCGAGGGGAAGTTCGTTCCACAGGGTCGGAGCCCCCACAGAGAAGGCCCTCCCCCTAGGGGCCGCCAGTCGACACTGTTTGGCTGATGGCACCCTGAGGAGTCCCTCTCTGTGGGAACGTACCGGACGATGGGAGATAGAGGCCGGCAGTAGACGGTCCCGTAGATAGCCCAAACTGAGATGCAAAGCCAGAACTGAGAATCGAGTGCTCAAATCCCCAAGTTCTACTTTTCCCTCCCTTAACTTTTTCTCATTGCCCACCCCAGTATAACCAGTCAGGTTCAGGCAAGATGTCTCCATAATTGTTCAGTCCAAGTGCAGTTTGGAATGCAGCTCCCTCCTTATTCCAGATGGGTGACCTTGAGGCAGCATCTCAAAGAGATGCAGTACTTACTTTCATTTCCCCAAAGTCTTCCCCCTTTCATTCCCTCTCCCCTGTTTATGGCAGTCCATCACTGCATAGCAGCGAAGCACAAGCAAGCATAAGGTGGCAGGTGACAGTTTATTTATTTATCTCAAACATTTACACAGCCTCCCATCTTAAAAACAATTCTGCATGGCTTACAAGTTTTTAAACTTTATTGTTTTTTAATGTCTGGTTCTTAAATCAACACTGCTTGAATGACCCAATTTTATTTATTTATTTTATTTATAATTTAATTTCTATACCGCCTTTCTCCCGAAGAACTCAGGGCGGTTTACAGCCATATTAAAACACATAATATAAATAGCAAATTTAAAAAGGAATTAAAAACAAATGTTTAGTAGGCCAAATTAACTTAAATTTCTTTTAACTGATTGATTTCAAGTTAATTTCCAAACTCAGAGGGTTTCATGAAAGCGTGTATAGGGTTGTTGTTGTCAGTTGCAAAGTCATGTCCGACCCATCGCGAACCCATGGACAATGTTCCTCCAGGTCTTCCTGTCCTCTACCATCCTCTAGAGTCCCTTTAAGCTCACACTGACTGCTTCAGTGACTCCATCCAGCCACCTCGTTCTCTGCTGTCCCTTTCTTCTTTTGTCCTCAATCTTTCCCAGCATTAGGCTCTTCTCCAGTGAGTCCTTCCTTCTCATTAGGTGGCCAAAGTATTTGATTTTCCTCTTCAGGATCTGGCCTTCTAAAGAGCAGTCAGGGTTGATCTCCTCTAGGATCCATGGGTTTAATCGCCTTGCAGTCCAAGGAACTTGCAGGAGTCTTCTCCAGCTCCATAGTTCAAAGGCCTCCATTCTTTGGTGCTCAGCCTTCCTTATGGTCCAACTTTCATGACCATACATTGCAACTGGGAAAACCAGTTGCAATGTATAGGGTAGCATTGTTAATTTATGGCAGATCATGGATTATTCTCTTAGATTTGCAGAAAGAAAAACTACAACCCATGAAATTCTTTTATAAGGATTTTTTTTTCTCCCAACATGCCTTTCGTGTAACTAAAGGGACATTTTAAATGAACTTCTTTCCCTCCCATAGGTTCAGTTCACAGGATCCCAGCACATTTCCTAGTTGGGCTGGAAATAGAATTAGCTGCTGCAGTTTCTCGTGCAAATTATAATCATTGGAGTTCCACAAAATTATGGGTGGTCCCCCTTTAATGACCATTTGTTCAGCAACTGTTTGGACTTGTGACGGTGGTGAACAAGTGATAGTTATGACCACTCCTCATACTTAATCACCATTACAGTGTCCCACAATCCTGTGATCATGGTTTGCAACCTTCTCTACCAGTTTCCAAGAAGCAAAGTCAGTGGAGACCCTGGCAGATGTGCAAGTGGTGTGGTTAATGAGGTTCTCACTTAATGACCCATGCAGTTCTTACTCAGGGAAACAACTGGAACTGTTTGAACTGCTTTTTCTAAGTAGAATGGACATGGTGGTTTTTTTTTTCCACTTATAACTATCACACATACGTGTGTGTGTGTGTGTGTGTGTGTGTGTGTGTGTAACATGAATATATGTTTGTTATGTATGTGTTGGATAGATATACCCTTTCTTTTGAGAGCAGGCAACAGGGCCGGATAGCTCAAGCTGGTAATAGCCTGTTATTATTGCAGGTTCGAGCCCGGCCCAAGGTTGACTCAGCCTTCCATCCTTTATAAGGTAGGTAAAATGAGGACCCAGATTGTTGGGGGGGCAATAAGTTGACTTTGTAAAAATATACAAATAGAATGAGACTATTGCCTTATACACTGTAAGCCGCCCTGAGTCTTCGGAGAAGGGCGGGGTATAAATGTAAACAAAAAAAAAAAAAAAAAATCATTTTTAATGTGGGACGGTGTGCTCGCAATAAATAAATGTCAATAAAGTTCTCTTCTCTTCTCTTCTCTTCTCTTCTCTTCTCTTCTCTTCTCTTCTCTTCTCTTCTCTTCTCTTCTCTCCTCTCCTCTCCTCTCCTCTCTCCCTTTCCCTCCCCCTCCCCTCTCCTCTTCTCTCTCTTCCCCTCTCCCTCCCCCTTTCTCCCCTCCTCTCCTCGCTCTTCCCCTCTCCCTCCTTTCCTTTCCTGTCTCCCTTTCCTCCCTCCTCTCCTCTCTTTCCCCTCCCTTTCCTCCTTTCTCCCTTTCCTTCCTCTCCCTCTCCTCTTCTCTCTCTTCCCCTCCCTCCCTTTCCTCCTTATCTCTCTTCCCCTCCCTCCTTTCCTTTCCTGTCTCCTCCTCCTCTCCTCTCTTTTCCCCTCCTTTCCTCCTTTCTCCCTTTCTCTCCCTCCTCTCCTCTCTCTCTTTCCCTCTCCCACCCCCTTTCCCTCCTCCTCTCTTCCCCTCTCCCTCCTTTCCTTTCCTCTCTCCCTTTCCCTCCCCTCCTCTCCCCTCTTTCTTCCCCCTCCCTTTCCATCCTTTCTCCCTTTCCCTTCCACTCTGCTCCCCCCTCCTCCCAGCCAGCATGGGGAATTGTGACAGACAGTTCACACTTCTTAAAGTTGCCAGGTTTGGAAACCCATGCTCTTGGTCCATGTGCTTCTACACATGCTTTTCGCTTCAAAGTATAGCTTCTTTTCTATGTGTGATATGAGATCTCATTCACGTTTGGCCTTCGCAATAGCACTTAGACTTGTATACCACTTCACAGTGCTTTACAGCCCTCTCTAAGCAGTTTACAGAATCAGCCTCTTGCCCCCAACAATCTGGGTCCATCTTTTACCGACTTCGGAAGGATGGAAGGCTGAGTCAACCTTGAGCCGGTCAGGATCGAACTGCTGGCAGTGGGCAGAGTTAGCCTGCAATATTGCATTCTAACCATTGTGCCACCATAGCTTTTAGGACATGACATTATGGTCTCGGCTTGTTTTTGAGAACAATAAAGGTAAAGGTAAAGGTTCCCCTCGCACATATGTGCTAGTCGTTCCCGACTCTAGGGGGTGGTGCTCATCTCCGTTTCAAAGCCGAAGAGCCAGCGCTGTCCGAAGACGTCTCCGTGGTCATGTGGCCGGCATGACTCAACGCCAAAGGCGCACGGAACGCTGTTACCTTCCCACCAAAGGTGGTCCCTATTTTTTCTACTTGCATTTTTACGTGCTTTCGAAACTGCTAGGTTGGCAGAAGCTGGGACAAGTAACAGGAGCTCACCCTGTTACACGGCAGCACTAGGGATTCGAACCGCCGAGCTGCCGACCTTTCGATGAACAAGCTCAACGTTCTAGCCCCTGAGCCACCGCATCCCCTTTGAGAACAATACAGGGCTATAATTTATAGTAACTGTAATACGATCCCCTTTGGAACCTTTTCATGATTTTGCACATCTGGCTGAAGCTCAGTTAGTGGCTGATGGTTCTCTTAGCCCAAGAATCCCATGTCTCTGTAGCACCTGAAGCTGTCAATCAACTGTCCAAGCAACATCCTCTAATAACAGAGTTTAGGACTTCCTGCCTTCTCCTCCCATCTTTGGGCAAACGTAGCTGCTGAATTACAGACCACATAATAACAAGTAGCCGACCACTTAATGGCAGATGCCAGAAAAAGAACAGCAGCCCAAAATAAGACATATTTCGTGTGAAAAGAAATAGCCGGTGGCCACTTTCCAGCTTGGAGGGACAGCTGGAAGATTCATCTGACTTAAAAAAAAAAAATCTTGTTTAACAGCTTTTGCCTTTTTGTGTTTAACCTATCCATAATCTTTCCTTCTCTTTTGGAGCGAAAGAGTTAATTGTAAATGAGGCCCTTTTCTGCTAAAGTTGGGATTTAAACTGCCACTTAGAAAGCAGCCTAGGAAATAGTAAGACATTGCAGAGATAAAGACTGGGAAACAAAGCAGAAATTCAAAGCGGAAATGTCCTGACATCTGTTTTAGGAGAAATGTCAGGGCGGGAGAGTAGAGTATATATTTTAAACTACATCTTAAAGAGGGTGAGGTTTACACTAATTATATACAGATATATTGCTGAATGTTGTTTCTTGCATCCAAGTTGATTTCTTGGGCAGCATTTTGTTGAGTGACTATAAAGCTGATTTTTTTTTCTTTAGATACAAATAGGCACGTGTGACTTTCTCTTTCATGGCTAGAGAAAAATCTTCCAGTGCAGTATAATGGAAATATAGGGGCTGCAGAATTTATCTTCGACGACAGATGTTAAATAGACTTGCATAATCTATGAATGCTCTGGCCAATCAGCTTTCATGAAGTGAAATGATATAAGTTCTCCTGCTTGAGCAGGGGGTTGGACTAGAAGATCTCCATGGTCCCTTCCAGCTTATTCTATTCTATTCTATTCTATTCTATTCTATTCTATTCTATTCTATTCTATTCTATTCTATTCTATTCCATTCCATTCCATTCCATTCTATTCTATTCTATTCTATTCTATTCTAGTCTTTTTGTTAATCAAGATTTTTATTTATATATAAGTATTTTGAAAACGGTGTAATGTCTGGACATTTCATTTTACAAAGGAAAAAAGAAAAATAACAGATATACTGATAGTAAACGGTAATACACATAGTAATTATATATATTTATAATTGTATTTGCTTATTTATGATCATATTAATTATACTAGCATACTTTTAATTATGAACATTCATATTTTACTTATACATAACAATGATCTTTCTTCATCTAATTTCTACCATTTATCTCTAACCATTGATAAAACCTATTCCACATTGAAATTCTATTCTATTCTATTCTATTCTATTCTATTCTATTCTATTCTATTCTATTCTATTCTATTCTATTCTATTCTATTCTATTCCATTCCATTCTTTTTTCTTTTCTTTTCTATTCTATTCTATTCTATTCTATTCTATTCTATTCCATTCCATTCCATTCCATTCCATTCCATTCCATTCCATTCTATTCTATTCTATTCCATTTTTTCTTCTATTCTATTCTATTCTATTCTATTCTATTCTATTCTATTCTATTCTACTCTACTCTACTCTACTCTACTCTACTCTACTCTACTCTACTCTACTCTGTTCTATTCTTGAAATCAACTATAGTACAACTAAGATCCTGATCTTTGCAAATAGGCCTAAACTATACTCCTGGTGGATAAAAATGATTGAACAAGTAAAATCTTTAAAATATTTGAACATGGTTGTCCATAGCTCCACAAAATGCCGTGCATACTAATAGCAATAGCACTTATTGTAAAACTATACTACTTCAGGGCGGGAAAATCCTTTGTCCCTGTGTCTAGTTGTTTTGGCAGCCAACCAGAAGTGGGATTCAGCCAGTTCAGACTGGTTCAGGTGAACCGGTAGTTGTGACCTGTGGGTGGGCCTGCCCACTCACCCGCCCGGGTGCAATTCCATCCTATATTGCTGTGTTTTTGATGCCTCATACATGTGTGGATAGCGCACGTGAGCGAATTGCCGTGTTGTTTGACGTCGCACGCATTTGTGGACGATCCATGCACACCAATGGTGGGTTGCCCTGGTTCGATCCGGTTCTTGCGAACCGGTAGTAAAATCAATGGGAGGCTCCGCCCACCTGCCCGGACATCACTATGGAGGATCTGCGCATGCTCAGAAGAGTGCATGCTCGCGCTCGCGAAGGAAGCATGCGTGTGTGCTCCCCTTGCGAACTGGTAGTAAAGGTAAGTAAAACTCACCTCTGACGTGCACATTTCTGGGGCTGGGCGAACCGGTTTTTCCAAGGGAAGGAGTTGAAACAGTTTATTTCCAGGATATGAGGGGTCATTTCAGCCCTCCTTCTGACCTTCACAATATACAGGTCTTCTATGGAAGTCAGGCTGGTTGTAATGATTCTTTCTGCAAAATGTAACTGTTTGCTGTGCCAAACTAGACATTTTCCAGATTATAATGAGACTCACTGAAGTTCTTCTTAAGAGATACATATCTCGTGCATCTATTTTCACATGGGCCTAATTTTTCCCCCTATTCTTGACAGATTGATTGTTATCTCTGAACTCGACACAAAATGGTGAAACATTTATGGATGTAGACTTTTCAGCACATGATCTGTTTTTTAGCATTTCATTTAATTGGCCTCCGCCAATGCATAAAATTTGAGGTGAAACAGTGAAAGTGGATATAAAATATATATTTGATATCATAAATCTGCAGTGCCAAAATAATCCACCAGTTTATCAACCAAATCTTATCCAAATATGAATATCTTTGTCCGGACATGAAAAATATCAACATTAGAACTAGCCTGAATTTCCTTAGCAGAAAATCTCAGAGTTTGGGAGTGGCCATCTCTTAAGGTCTAACTCAAAAAACCCCAATAACAACAATCCTTTTTTCTAATTAGGGTGGCAGAGATTGGAGATATTCAAATGTATCTTGCTGAATATTTCCAGGAATGGTGTAGTTGTGGCACTAAATTTAACTCGGAAGACATGTACACATAAAACATATATCCATAGTTACTTTATCATTTGTTTGTTTGTTAGGTCCAGAAAAAAATGTATTTCATGGTTCCATAAGATAGTGGCTTGGTTATATTTCTGACTACACCCAAACATGAACCTCAGGACACAGGGCTGCCTCCATGAAAACACCTAAAAATCTGAGTCTTCAGGAAATTTGTTGTTGTTAGTTGAGAAGTCGTGTCCAACCCATCGCGACCCCATGGACAATGTTCCTCCAGGCCTTCCTGTCCTCTACCATCCTCTGGAATCCATTTAAGCTCACGCCAACTGCTTCAGTGATTCCATCCAGCCACCTCGTTCTCTGCCGTCCCCTTCTTCTTTTGCCCTCCGTCGTTCCCAGCATTAGGCTCTTCTCCAGGGAGTCCTTCCTTCTCATTAGGTGGCCAAAGTATTTCAGTTTCATTTTCAAGATCCATCCTTCTAAAGAGCAGTCAGGGTTGATCTCCTCTAGGACTGACCAGTTTGATCACCTTGGAGTCCAAGGGACTCACAGGAGTCTTCTCCAGCACCAAAGTTCAAATTCTTTGATGCTCAGCCTTCCTTATGATCTAACTTTCACAACCATACATTGCAACTGGGAAAACCATAACTATTCTTCAGGAATAGTTTCACCTTATTCAGGATAAACTGAATATCTATATATTGATCTATTTTTGCAGTGAGTATATTGAAACACTTCTTAGTGTGTTTCAATATACACTTCAGTTTGTTCATCTTCTTAAATATTAGATTCTAAGTCATTTCCTGACAGTTTTAAAAATATTCTCCTAAATAATACAGAAAAAAGGGGAAAAAAAACCCAATGCATGTAAGCATATTATTCCCTTAATTGAATATTGATTAATACATTAGTAGATCTGTCAATTTTTTCCTTCCAACTTTTTATTTTCCATCTGTGACAAAGTATGGCTAATTTACATTCTTGGTCATCCATCTCACTCTGCAAAAACAAAAACAAAAAACCCTTTTCTATTTCTATTTGCTCCAAATTCACCCCTCTGTCTCATACTTTCTCTCTCGTCTACAAATTCCAGAGAGTGAGAAAAAAACCCAATGCATGTAAGCATATTATTCCCTTAATTGAATATTGATTAATACATTAGTAGATCTGTCAATTTTTTCCTTCCAACTTTTTATTTTCCATCTGTGACAAAGTATGGCTAATTTACATTCTTGGTCATCCATCTCACTCTGCAAAAACAAAAACAAAAAACCCTTTTCTATTTCTAACACTATTTGCTCCAAATTCACCCCTCTGTCTCATACTTTCTCTCTCGTCTACAAATTCCAGAGAGTGAGAAAAAAAGCCCACACTTTGATCAATGATAAGCAGGGGAAATTCCTCAGCCACAGGAAAAGGTTTAAAGACCTGTTTCCTCCACTTTGCTTCATCTTTCCAGACATTTTTATCCAGTTCTTTCATTTATCTCTTTCGGCTGTCTGTCATTCGTGCTTGTCTTCTGGCCACCAACGTGTAGGGAAGAGATGTATCTCATCGCAGGCAAATGCCAGACTTTTGAAATTCTGCATTAGTGCACATTTGTGAGTTGCCACAGTCAAAAAGGATTTGATTTATTGTCTTGGAAATTACGTTGAGAGTAATGAGCAAAAAAAATAAATCCCAAAAGTGATTATATATGAACTTGCACTTTAGCAGAAACAAGGAAGTTTTCATACACCAAAGGCAGGGGTGTCTATGGTAATGGTTAGTGGCCTGAACTTATATAGAAACTAATTTATATAGAATAACAGAATTGGAAGGGACCATGGAGGTCTTCTAGTCTAACCCCTTGCTCAGGCAAGAAACCCTACACCACTTCAGACAAATGGTTGTCCAATCTCTTCTTAAAAACTTTCAGCGTTGGAGCATTTATAACTTCTGAAGGCAAGTGGTGGGATTCAGCCAGTTTGCATCACTTCGGGAGAACCGGTTGTTAACTTTCTGAGCAATTTGGTGAACTGGTTGTTGGAAGAAATCATTAGGGCAGAGAACCGGTTGTTAAATTATTTGAATCCTACCACTGCCTTTACCTTTATCTTTATACATAATACTATTTTCCCAGTTTCCACTTTCTACCTCTTTTTTCTACCTCTTAATAAGATATCTACTCTATTAAGAAGTATTCTATATCTATCCATCATCTCTTTCCCTTTTTTAGAATTTCAACTCTTCTTGACTTTTTGGTAAATCTTTCATGCTTCTTCCTTGGCATCTTGTAACTCCTTACATCACATTTATTTAATCTAAGTATTTCATCTGCCACAACACCTATCTCTTGCTGTTGGATCTCTAGGGTACCCATTTGTAGTTCTTTCATCATTTTTACGGGAACTTTCTCTTTCTTCTCTTCTATGTTTTGAACTCTCAGAGGATAATCTGTCTGTTGGTGTCACCTTTCATGGTGTCCAGCCACCATGCTCCCATATAACACATCTCCTGTGCAGGCTGCACTGGCTTCCGCTGGTCTTCCGGGTGCAATTCAGGGTGTTAGTTACCACCTTTAAAGCGCTCCATGGCATAGGACCGGGTTATTTACGGGACTGCCTGCTGCTACCGGTGGCCTCCCATCGACCAGTGTGCTCCCATAGAGCACGTAAAATTGGAAGTGTCTTGGCGACGTTTCGACGTTTCAACGTTTGCTCCCAGAAGCACGAAGCTGAAGCCTGAAGATGATGAATGAGACTTCGTCGAAACGTCACCAAGACACTTCCAGTTTTACGCGGGAGAAAACCCGAATAACCAAAGACCTACATATATATATATGCTTATACCTCCTTATATTTCCTCATATATATGTTTATATACTATATAATCTTTTGTGTGATGCTTATATATATTGTTTATTTATTTTTATTTATTTATTTTATTAAATTTTTATACCGCCCTTCTCCCGAAGGACTCAGGGCGGTGTACAGCCAGAAATAAAATACAAGATATATACAATTAAAAGGAATTAAAATATAGCAATTACTAAATGGCTGATAGTTAAAAATGAATTTAAAATTTAAAATATTAATAAAACCCCAATATAAAATCAAACTATTATGCCAGTCCCGCTTGAGTAAATAAATATGTTTTTAGCTCACGACGGAAGGTCCGAAGATCAGGCACTTGACGTAGGCCAGGGGGGAGTTCATTCCAGAGCGTCGATGCCCCCACAGAGAAGGCCCTACTCCTGGGGGCCGCCAGCCGACATTGTTTGGCGGACGGCACCCTGAGGAGACCCTCTCTGTGAGAACGTACGGGTCGGTGGGAGGCATACGGTAACAGCAGGCGGTCTCGTAAGTACCGGGTCCTAAGCCATGGGCGCTTTAAAGGTGGTAACCAGAATCTTGAGCGCACCGAAGACCACAGGAAGCCAGTGCAGACTACGGAGCAGTGGTGTTATGTGGGAGCCTCGGCGGTTCCCATTACTACTCGCGCAGCTGCATTCTGGACTAACTGCAGCCTCCGGGTGCACCTCAAGGGCAGCCCCATGTGAGAGCATTGCAGTAATCCAGCCGAGGCGTAACCAGAGCATGAGTGACTGTGCATAGGCATCCCGGTCAAGGAAGGGCGCAACTGGCGGACCAAGCGAACTTGGTAAAGGCCCTCCTGGAGCGGCTGCCAGATGTTCATCAAAGGACAGCCGTCCATCCAGGAGGACGCCCAAGTGCGAACCACCTCCTTTGGGGCCACTAACTGCCCCCAACAGTCAGCTGCGGGTGCAGCTGACTGTACCGAATGCCGGCATCCACAGCCACTCCGTCTTGGAGGGATTGAGCTTGAGTCTGTTTCTCCCCATCCAGACCCGTACAGCTTCCAGGCACCGGGACAGCACTTTGACCGCTTCGTTGGGGTGGTCCGGGGTGGAAAAGTACAGCTGAGTATCATCAGCATACAGATGATAACTCACCCCGAAACCACTGATGACCTCACCCAGTGGCTTCATATAGATGTTGAACAGGGTAGGCGAGAGAATCAACCCCTGAGGTACTCCACAAGTGAGGCACCTCGAGACGACCACTGCCCCCCTGTCAACACCGTCTGCGACCGGTCGGAGAGATAGGAGGAGAACCACCGATAAACGGTGCCTCCCACTCCCAATCCCTCCAACCGGCGCAGCAGGATACCATGGTCGATGGTATCAAAAGCCGCTGAGAGATCTAATAGGACCAAGGCAGAGGAGCAACCCCTGTCCCTGGCCCTCCAGAGGTCATCCACCAACGCGACCAAAGCAGTCTCCGTGCTGTAGCCGGGTCGGAAGCTGGACTGGAACGGGTCTAGATAGACAGCTTCCTCCAGGTGCCGGGGGAGCTGCCATGCAACCACACTCTCTACAACCTTCACCAGAAAGCGAAGGTTGGAGACTGGATGGTAATTTCCCAAAATAGCTGGGTCCAGGGAAGGCTTCTTCAGGAGAGGTCTCACCACCGCCTCTTTCAAGGCGGCAGGGAAGACCCCTTCAACCAAAGAAGCATTTATAATCCCCTGGAGCCAGCCTCGTGTCACTTCCTGAGCAGCCAGCACTAACCAGGAAGGACACGGGTCCAGTAAACATGTAGTTGCATGCAACCTCCCCAGCAACCTGTCCACGTCCTCGAGAGCCACAGAATCAAACTCATCCCAAATAACCTCAACAAGACGTGTCTCCGCCATCTCGGCTGTCATGGTCCAAGCCATCACGAAGCTGAACGATTTTATCGTATAGATAACCGTTAAACTCCTCAGCTCGTCCCCGTAGGGAGTCATCCCATCCCTCCTGTTGAAGTAGGGAACGGGTCACCTGAAACAGGGCGGCCGGGCAATTATCTGCCAATGCAATGAGGGTGGAAATGTAGGAACGTTTTGCCTCCCTCATTGCCACTAGGTAGGTCTTAGTAAAAGACCTCACTAGTGTCCGATCAGCCTCGGAACGGCTGGACCTCCAAATACTCTCTAGGCGTCTTCTCCGGCGTTTCATCTCTCTCAGCTCCTCGGAAAACCAGGGAGCCAATTGAGATCTACGCCGGGTCAGAGGCCGCAAAGGCACGACACGGTCCAAAGCCCCAGCCGCGGCCCGTTCCCAAGCCGCAACCAGTTCTTCAGTCGTGCCATGGGTAAGATCCTCAGGAAACGGCCCAAGCTCCGTCAGGAACCTCTCCGGGTCCATCAGGCGCCTGGGACGGAACCAACGTATTGGCTCCGTCTCCCTGCGGCGGGGAGCGGCGGTCCGAAAGTCTAGGCGAAGAAGGAAATGATCTGACCATGACACCGGTTCTTTCACTATATCTCCTAAATCCAGATCATTTACCCACTGACCAGAGATAAAAATCAAGTCTAGCGCGCCTCCCCCAATGTGTGTAGGGCCATCAGTTACCTGAATCAGGTCCAAGGCCGTCATGGAGGCCTGGAACTCCTGAACCACCGTTGATGACAAGCCGGCCGATGGCAGGTTGAAATCTCCCAAGACCAAAAGTCTGGGAATCTCAACCGCCACGCCAGCAAGCACCTCTAGTAGCTCAGGTAGGGCTGTAGTCACGCAGCAAGGAGCCAGGTACGTGATCAACAGCCCCATCTGATTCCGATGGCCCCACTTCACAAGGAGGGATTCACAACCAGCTATCTGTCTGTTATGACAAATAAATAAATAAATATAAATAAATAAAACAGAAACGGGTGGTTTTTCTCTAAACCAATTTAAGCTTAGGGGCTCCCCATTTCTTCCCCTGCCCCGTGTTCAACACCTATAAAAAGACATGACACATTCGTTCTTTTATTAACACAATTCCTGTACTGTACTAAAAAAGAAGAGGTTAGATTTCATCCCAGGGAGCCAGAATAACTTCCCTCCAAAATATAAATAGCAGAAGGCCATTGGCTGTCTCCTCCTCTCTGTGTCTCCCCCTTCTCTATATTGGTAAAAACCGTGTCCTGTGAACAAAACTCTTAGTAAGCATTTTTGGAAACAGAGAATCCCTTTGGAGATTATTTTGGTACTCCTCAAAAACGCTCAGGCACAATCACCAATTCAAATTCGGCTTGACTTTATTTTTTTTGTTTTAACTCCTGTTTCATTCCAAAGATGATCCCGAAGTTTATTTGGAGAGCAACGCAGGGTTTTTTCTATCTCCCTCCCCTTTTGTACAATACAGGTCGTTGTTGTCTTACAACAGTTCATTTACTGACCGTTCCAAGTTACAACGGCACTTGGGCAGGGGGTTGGATTAGATGACTTTCCAACATCTGGAGAAAAAAAATGACTCACGACCTTAAAATTTACTTACAACTGTTGCAGCATCCCACAGTCACGTGATCAAAATTCAGCTGCTTGGCGGCTGACTCATATTTATGACGGTTGCAGAGTCCCAGGGTCATGTGATCGCTTTTTGTGACCTTCTGACAAGCAAAGTCAATAGGGAAGCCAGATTAATTTAACAACCTTTTTTTTTTTTTCCAGGGCAAATTTTTTTATTTTCCATAATAATTCCCACAATTTGACCATGGTACAATACAATCACTTATCCAACAATCGATCCTATACTCAAATTATACTCAATCAGGGCTGCTCGACCGCCACTCCCTCCCTTAATCCTTTCTACCCTTCTCATCCTTCTTCGACTTTCCCCACCATCCTTCTCCTCGCTTTCCTACTTCCTCTCCTCTTTCCCACTTCTCACTACCATCCTTTCTAACCCTCTATCTTCTCCTCCTCCTATCCTTTCTTCTCCTCCCTTCTTTCCTACCTACCTACCTGCCTACTTTCTTCCTTCTTTACTCCTCTTTCCTTACCCTTTCCCTTCGGGAGTGGTTACCGAGCAGTCCCGACTTTACACCATTCCAACTTGTTTAATTCTACCATTATTCCTGTACAATGGCAATCAATCAATTTATAATCTTCCCTTCCCCCATTTCCCCCTCCCGAGACTTCCCAGAACAGAATACAGGGTATTGTAACTAACAAACATAATCTAAAATATAACATAAAACCATTTCACACCATCACACCATCACACTATCAATTCCCTTCTTTCTTAGAGATTCACTTAACAACCTTGATACTAACTTAACAATTGCAGTGATTCCCTTAACAATTGAGGCAAGAGAGGTCGTAAAATGGGGCAAAATTCACTTAACAACAGAAATTTTGGGCTCAATTGTGGTCGTAAGTTGAGGACTCCCTATATAGCCCTGAAGTCTGTAAGAGGATTCTAAAGTTCAGAAGATTCAGAGGGAGCCACGTAGAGTCTCTTAAATACTTTACAACCAAATTATTGCTTTAATGTGGTGAAAGGGGGGGAAAAATATAAAAGTTGTGGGAAACTTTCATTCTAATTTGGTTGCATTAACTTCATTGTAATTAAATTGAAATATAACGTTAAGTAAATAACTTGTAAATGTAATTTGTTTAGGTCCTTCTTATTTTAGGTGTCTGGTATCGTATGTGTCAACAATTCTCAGGCATTGTGAATTCTTAAAAATGATTTATTTTTATATTCTTAAACATGATGGAGGACCCCAAAGAGTTTTGGTGTATTTTTTTTTTATTTGCATTTATATCCTGCCCTTCTCCGAAGACTCAGGGCGGCTTACACTATGTTAAGCAATAGTCTTCATCCATTTGTATATTATATACAAAGTCAACTTTTATTGCCCCCAACAATCTGGGTCCTCATTTTACCTACCTTATAAAGGATGGAAGGCTGAGTCAACCTTGGGCCTGGTGGGACTTGAACTTGCAGTAATTGCAAGCAGCTGCTGTTAATAACAGACTGTCTTAGCAGTCTGAGCCACCAGAGGCCCTATAGTCATTCATGATTACTATATTAAGAATCTGAAACTGAGAAATTTAAACATACTTATTTGACTTCGCAGACCCCTTGAAAGTGTCTCTAATATACCGTAGTTAAAACCATCCATTGCTGTTTTTTCTTTCCTTTTTAGAATTACTTTTAATTTACTTTAGTTACAATCAGGAGTGGCGTTCAGAGCCTTTAGTAATGGGTTCACTGCCCTCTTGCTGGGTGGGCGTGGCCATGATGGACATGGCCTACTCGGCCGCTTGCACTACAGCAGGGGGTGGGGAGTGGTGTTTTTTGCCCTCCCCAGGCCCTGAAGGTTTTCCTCGGGCCTCCAGGAGGGTGAAAACAGCTTCCCAAAACAACTTTGACTAGTCACTAAAGGAAAGGTTGTAAGTCAAGGACTACCTGCAATCGTAACAGTTGTTTAATAAAGGAAGTTTAGAATGAATGAGCTGGAAGGGACCTTGGAGGTCTTCTAGTCCAGCCCCCTCCTCAAGCAGGAGAACCTATACTATTTCAGGTAAGTGACTATCTAGACTCTTCTTAAAAATAGCGCCCACGTTTTCTGAAGGAAAGTTGTTCCACTGGTTAATTGTCCTTATGGTTAGGAAGTTTCTCCTTAATTCCTGGTTGCTTCTCTCTCTGATTAGTTTCCATCCATTGTTTCTTGTCCTGCTCTCTGGTGCTTTAGAGATTAATTTGACTCCCTCTTCTTTGTGGCAGCCCCTCAAAAATTGGAATACTGCTATCATGTCGCCCCTAATTCTTCTTTTCTTTAGACTAGCCAATCCTAAAACTGCAGCCGTTCTTCATGTGTTTTAGTCTCCAGGCCTTTGACCAATTTAGTTGCTCTTCTCTGAACTTTTTCCAAAGTCTCAACATCTTTTTTGTAGTATGGTGACCAAAATTGTTTTTTTTTTTAAATTTGAATTTATATCCCGCCCTTCTCCGAAGATTCAGGGCGACTTACACTGTGTTAAGCAATAGTCTTCATCCATTTGTATATTATATACAAAGTCAACTTTTATTGCCCCCAACAGTCTGGGTCCGCATTTTACCTACCTTATAAAGGATGGAAGGCTGAGTCAACCTTGAGCCTGGTGGGACTTGAACTTGCAGTAATTGCAAGCAGCTGTGTTAATAATAGTTTTAAATCGGGGTTTTGAATTAGGGGTTTTAAACGGGGTTTTAATTGTATTTAAAAAAAATTAGGCCATTAATCGAATCAGTTTTTTATATAGTTTTTAATTTGTATTATATGTATTTTGTCTTTTATTGGCTGTGAACCGCCCTGAGTCCTTCGGGAGAAGGGCGGTATACAAATATAATAAATAAATAAATAAATAAATAAATAAATAAATAAATAAATAAATAAATAAATAAATAAATAAATGACAGACTTAGTCTGCTGAGCCACCAGAGGCCCTTGCGGTATGCGGTTGCAGTATTCCAGGTGTGGTCTTACTAGGGTTTTATAAAGCGGGTACTAAGTACGATAGTTTGGAGTGAGCAGAACAGTGGTGGGCTGCTCCCGGTTCTGTCCGGTTCTTGCGAACTGGTAGTAATGGCGGTGGGAGACTCCACCCACCCGACCCAATGTCATCATTGACGATCTGCACACATGCACACTCCCCTTGCAAACCGGTAGTAAAGGTAAATGGAAGCTACCCCTGGAGTAGAACATAAAGCTAAATTTCTGTCCATAACCAGAGATTGTCCTAAATGGTCTATGAAATCCACTTCTCATAGTTAGAGCTGCAGAAAGGCTTCTCTTACTGATCTAACCAGTCAGATTCTCAGAGAAAGAAATACGATCCCTCAGACAATCCTGCAGCCAGGAGACCTCACTTTGTTAACACTTGTCCGCTGTGTCTATTTTGAAATTAAAAAGTTCCCACATCAATGCAGGGGTTTAACCTCACATTCCTTCTGTCTCCTCTGCTTAAAAATCTAATCCCTTCCCCTTCAAATACCCGTAAATTTGAGGTTCAGCAGAAATTCTGATTGAAGCTGGGTTAAAAATGCCCCAGCGGATCTTAAGGAGAATTAGTCATGAATGAAAACGACCGTTTAGGAGGGGTGCCAGATCAGTACGGCCGCATCAATGGTGACTTTAAAAAACGGAAATTCCCTGCTTTGGAAAAAGGGAATGAAGGTATAGACAACAGCCCAGCTATTGTAATAAAATATGAATGAATGGCATCACTGTTATTTTTCAACTGTTTTTATATAGCTTGCAGAGGGGGGTTTCAGCAGGTTCTGACCAGTTCTGAAGAACCGGCAGTGGAAATTTTGAGTAGTTCGGAGAACCGGTAGTAAAAATTCTGACTGCCCCCACCCCATCTATTCTCTGCTTCCTGAGTCCCATCTGATCGGGAGGAAATGGGGATTTTGCAGTAAACTTCCCATTGAGTGGGTTGGGAATGGAGATTTTACAGTATCCTTCCCTTGCCATGCCCACCAAGCCAAGCCACGCCCACCAAACCATGCCATGCCCACCAGCCACACCCACAGAACCGGTAGTAAAAAAATTTGAAACCCACCACTGATAGCTTGTGATGTCCTTGACTATCAAAATCAGGGATCTTGGGGGCATACACTAACATTTGGCATAGTATATACCAGGGGTCTCCAACCTTGGTCCCTTTAAGACTTGTGGACTTCAACTCCCAGAGTCCCTCAGCCAGCAAAGCTGGCTGAGGAACTCTGGGAATTGAAGTCCACAAGTCTTAAAGGGACCAAGGTTGGAGACCCCTGGTATATACAGTTTTATCATTGGGGTTCAGCCAAGATGGAGGAGGGTTGGCAACTTGTCAAAAAAAAAAAAGACTCAAATATAATTCATAAAGATGAATTCGTAAGATTTGTACAGCAATGAGGAGCGGTAGATGCTCAGCTCCAGAAATAATTTCCCACACAGTTTAGTCCTTGACTTATAACCATTTGTTTAGTGACCGTTGAAAGTGATAACAGCACTGGACAAAAATTGACGTATGACCATTTTTCACACTTACGACCGGCACATCATCCCCATGATCATGTGATCAAAAATTAGGATGCTTCTTAACTGATTCATATTTATGACCGTTGCCGTGACCCAGGGTCACACGATCCCTTTTTTGCGACCTTCTGACAAGAAAAGCCAGTGGGGAAACCAGATTTACTTACTAACTTAACAGCTGAGGTGATTCAATTAATAGCAGTGGCAAGACAGGTCACAAAATCAATTATTATTAATTAATTTATTGATTAATTATTAAAAATCGTAACATGGGGAAAAAACCCACTTAACAACTTTCTTGGTTAGCAATGGAAATTTTGGCCCCAAATATATCAAGGACTTGCTTTCGAAGGCACAGAGAGATTCGGAAGAAAAAGATATCCTGCCAATAACTGCTAAGCAGTGGTGGGATTCCAGTCATTTAATAACCGGTTCTCTGCCCTAATGATTTCTTGCAACAACCAGTTTGCAAAACTTCTCAGAAACTTAACAACCGGTTCTCCCGAAGTGGTGCAAACTGGCTGAATCCCACCACTGCTGCCAGGTATCCTGGCCGTTCCGACATTGCTTATCTCCAGTGGCTGCTCCTCCCACCTATGACTGTATGAATATAACCCTGTTGCTTGTATCCTTATGATTTATATTGACTGTTTCCTGATATGATTTGATTACTTATTTGTTCCTTATGACTACCATTAAGTGTTGTACCTTATGATTCTTGACAAATGTATCTTTCCTTTTATGTACACTGAGAGCGTATGCACCAAGACAAATTCCTTGTGTGTCCAATCACACTTTGTCAATAAAGAATTCTTATTCTATTCTATCCTATTCTATCCTATTCTATTCTATTCTATTCTATTCTATTCTATTCTATTCTATTCTATTCTATTCTATTCTGGATGAACAGTCCATAACTACAGCGCAGGTGGCTAGATTCTGCGCAGCAGCACTGGGGATTCGTCAGAAACACGTGTCCAATCCACCATAGTTATGTTATATAAGAAATGTGGCAAAGCCTTTGCACAGCTTATTTTAGTATTAAACTGACAATGGGCCACACGGTTATTATTATTTTATTATTATTATTATTTATTGGATTTCTAGACCGCCCTTCTCCCGTACAGCCAGGATAAAACATAAACAATATACAATTAAAAACTGAGAATAAGTTAAGAAACTTATTATACAATTGGCCAAAACATTAAAATTTTTAAAATCTAAAAACTCAATTTAAAACATAAATAGAATTTAGAAATTTAAAAATTTAAGCAGTTTAAGAAAAACTTAAGCCAGCCCCGCGCGAATAAACAAATGCGTTTTCAATTCACGGCGAAAGGTCCGAAGGTCAGGTATTTGGCGTAGACCAGGGGGAAGTTCATTCCAGAGAGTAGGAGCCCCCACAGAGAAGGATCTTCCCCTGGGGGCCGCCAGCTGACATTGTTTGGCGGACGGCACCCTGAGAAATCCCTCTCTATGTGAGCGTATGGGTCGGTGGGAGGCATGAGGTAACAGTAGGCGGTCCCGTAAGTACGGTTTATGGATTGTAATTTTAGTATAGTCAGACCGTGTATAATTGACAGGCTGGGTTTCATCATAGAATTTAGTTGTTATTTATTATTTTCGACTAGAATTTTTAATTGTATATTGTTTTTATTTGTTACGGACTCTGGTCTATGACTGTAATAAACTGAATTGAATTGAATTGTATTGCTTTCGAAGGTGGAAACTGAGCGTAAAAGGGACATTATATGGATTGCAGAAATGGATACACTATCAGTTTTGAAAATGTGGATGAAGATATACCCAGGGGGTGGGCTGCTGGGGGTTTGCAGGGGTTCGGGAGAACCTCTAGATAAGATTCTGTGCAGTTCGGAAAACCCCCAAATCCCACTCCTCGCTGGCCCTGCCCCGCCCACCCTGCCCCACCCCTCCCAGGAGTCTCCACGTGGCCCATTTTGGATGCAGGTAAGTGCAGGGTGCGTGCGGAGGCTCGGGGAGGGTGAAAAACGGGCCTACCGGAAGTTCTGGAACACCGGAGAGCCTCCAAAGCCTGGCGAGGCCATTTTTAACCTCCCAGAGGCTCAAGGAAAGCCTCCAGAGCCTGGGGACAGCAAAAACGTCCCCACCCCCCGTGGTGCAGGAGGCTGACTAGGCCACACCCACAATGGCCATAGCCACGCCCACCCAGCAACCAGGCTGAGAACCCCTTGCTAAAATTTTTGCATCACACCCGTGGATATACCATATATTCTTGTGATGTCATTACATGATAAAATCATTATACCGGTGATGTCATGCGCTTTCTTCCCTCCTTGCTGGTGGTTGTCCGTGACGTAATTTTTAAAGAGGAAAAAAAAAAAAAAGGAACACCATTTTACAAGGGCAACAAGTTACGATCCTGAAAATATGGGTGAATTGATTGTATGCCAGGGAATTCCATCAGTATTTAGCCACAGACACCGTGTCTCTGTTTCCAGTGGGCAAAAATATATTTTCAAAGTCTCAGCTGGTCCTTGTTCAGGAATGTCCAAACTTCGTCTATGTCAGGGACCATTAATAGATTCTTTTAAGAGCAAGAGATCAATATGGGTGAGAATTCTATTCTAAACATAGTATTTGGAACAAGGGATTGTACTCAACAACTGCAAAAGATGTTAAGCTTAAATTCCATGTTTATTAAAGTTTTTATTTGGTAGTAATTTTATGAAAATTTATAATTACAACCGTATAAACTAATACAAACTGAAAAAAATCGAAGGGAAAGAGTAAGAGGTGCAGTAAAAACAGACACAGAGAAAAGAAAAAAGTAAGAATAAAAACAAGTATTTTCCCACTTCCTACCTTCATTCATAGTTAATTTATAATAGATACAGATACATTTTAACAGAGTTGGAAGGGACCTTGTAGGTCATCTAGTCCAACCCCCACTCAAGCAGGAGACCCTACACCATTTCTGACAGTTGGCAGTCTAATCTCTTCTTGAAAACCTCCAGTGATGAAGCTCCCACAACTTCTGAAGGCAACTTCTGTTCCATTAGTTGATTGCTCTCACTGTCAGAAAATTTCTCCTTATTTCCAGGTTGAATCTCTCCTTGATCAGTTTCCAGCCATTATTCCTTGTCTGGCCTTCAGGTGCTTTGGAAAATAGCTTGACCCCCTCCTCTCTGTGACAGTCCCCCAAATATTGGGAGATGGCTATCATGTCTCCCTTGGTCCTTCTCTTCACTAGACCGGCCATACCCTGCAACCGTTCATTGTATGTTTTAGTCTCCGGTCCCCTAATCATCCTGGTTGCTCTTCTCTGCACTCTTTCTAGAGTCTCAACATCTTTTTTATAGTGTGGTGACCAAAACTGAATGCAGTATTCTAGGTGTGGTCTTACTAGGGCTTTATAGAGTGGTAGATCTCAAGGCCTCTTTGATATATCCTCCAGAAAGTGCTTTGGAGATGCTATCGTCTTTCACGTCATTCAAGAGTCAAAATGTCAATTTAAATGCCAGTTGAATCTCAGCAAACTGGAACCATATCTAGCACTTGGTTTACCCAGTACATCAAGCCGTGATTTCATTTTGCTAGGATTTATAGAAAAAAAATCCCTACTGCTTAAACCGTACATTGTATTATTGTAGAATAATGGCTTACAACTGCAACAGACAGATACAATCTTTATTTTATTTATTTATTCATTCATTCATTTTGTCAAACAGTATATATAAGTATAAACATGAAATAATTATACAATATATATATAAGCATATATATAAGTATGAGTATATAATAAGTATATTAATTGGATATAATGGAGGGAAACAATAGGACAGGAACGGTAGGCACAATTGTGCTCTTATGCACGCCCCTTACAGACCTCTTAGGAATGGGGTGAGGTCAATAGTAGACAGTTTTTGGTTGAAGCTTTGGGGATTTTGGGAAGAGGACACAGAGTCAGGTAGTGTATTCCAAGCATTAACAACTCTGTTACTGAAGTCATATTTTCTGCAATCAAGATTGGATCGGTTCACATTAAGCTTAAATCTATTGTGTGCTCGTGTATTGTTGCAATGGAATCTAGTCCTGGATAATAAACCAAATTGAAACATGAATATATTTAATCCAGTCTCCTTTAATAGTTTAGCTTTATAGCTTTTCCCAATAAGGTAATTGTAACAAACTGGGAATGGACATAATTTAAAACCTCCCGGCCAAAACCTTCTTTTCAAGAGCTCCCTTAAGATGCTTAGCCAGGAAACAGTGGAATAGCTAAATCCTCTCTTAAGATATTGAATTTAGTAGCTGGAATGGTAAAGTATACAATGGGCCAGAACAAAGGTGTCCAACCTTGGCAACTTTGAGCCTGGCTGGGGAATTCTGGGAGTTGAAGTCCACCAGGCTCAAAGTTGCCAAGGTTGGAGACCCCTGGGCCAGAACACACAGTGGTAGTTGATTGGTTGACTGGCTCTTCCATGAGGCAATCTGCACTATGATTGGTTGCCCTAAGTATAAAGGGGGAATTTCTTTTTTCCCCCCACCTTTTTCTTCTGTGTGATCTGAATGCTGTCTGATTTACCTCATGATGTTCCTGACTATCCTGTCTGCTATAAGTTTAAATGTTAAACTTATTTAACATTATATGATATTTATTTATTTATTTATTTATTAGATTTCTAGACCGCCCTTCTCCCGAAGGACTCAGGGCGGTGTACAGCCTTGTTTAAAACACATAGATACACAATACAAATCCCAAATTTAAAATACATTTAAAATGAAATATTTAACAGGCCAATTTAAACTAAAACGGTCAAAGACCGATATAAAACCCTTAGAATATAAAATTATAAATAGATTAGTACAATTAAAATTCAATTAAAATTCAATTAAAATAAATATTAAATTAAAATAAATATTTAGGCTAATCCCGCCCGATTGAATAGCAGAGTCTTCAGTTCCCGCTTGAAGGTACGGAGGTCAGGATATAACACTATACGCAGTGGTGGGATTCAGCCAGTTCGCACCACTTCGGGAGAACCGGTTGTTAACTTTCTGAGCAGTTTGGCAAACTGGTTGTTGGAAGAAATCATTAGGGCAGAGAACCGGTTGTTAAATGACTTGAATCCCACCACTGACTATACGATATTAAATATATCAATAAAGGAGAATATTTGTAGCACAGACTATAAACTGACAGCAAACAGCACTCCTTACTAGCACTGATGATTATTATTATTTTATTATTATTATTATTTATTCAATTTTTATACCGCCCTTCTCCCGAAGGACTCAGGGCGGTGTACAGCCAAGGTAAAACAAAGTGCAATATACAATTTAAAATTCGAATTAAAAAACTTATTACATAATTGGCCTAAAACTTTGGAACATATAAAACTAAAACCCATTAAAAATTAATAATAAAAGTTTAAAACCAATAAAATTTAAGCCAGCCCCGCGCGAATAAATAAATGTGTTTTCAATTCGCGGCGGAAGGTCCGAAGGTCAGGTATTTGGCATAAGCGCAGGGGAAGTTCGTTCCAGAGGGTAGGAGCCCCCACAGAGAAGGAGGCCGCCAGCCGACATTGCTTGGCGGATGGCACCCTGAGAAGTCCCTCTCTGTGTGAGCGTATGGGTCGGTGGGAGGCATGAGGTAACAGCAGGCGGTCCCGTAAGTACCCAGGCCCTAAGCCCTGATGTTACTAGTTAGGGTAACAAAACGTCTGCAAGAAAACAAGCAAGCTCATAGAGCACCAAGGACCCCTCATATTTATTTATATAAAACTACAACATTGTGTCAGTCTCTCCCACTTCATTTGGGCGCCTGCTGCACAATTTCTTGACATCCCCTATCAGTTTAAGTGCTCCGTGCATCTGATGCTGCAGCTTATGAAAATGTTTCCCTTTTAATAAACCTGGTTAGTCACCCAACCAGTATATATAAGCAAAAGCATGTAATAACTATACAATATATAAGCATATATATGTATGAGTATGTAATAACTATATTAATTGGATATAATGAAAGGATACAATAGGACAGGAACAGTAGGCACATTTGTGCTCTTATGCACGCCCCTTACAGACCTCTTAGGAATGGGGTGAGGTCAATAGCAGACAGTTTTTGGTTGAAGCTTTGGGGATTTTGGGAAGAGAACACAGAGTCAGGTAGTGCATTCCAAGCATTAACAACTCTGTTACTAAAGTCATATTTTCTGCAATCAAGATTGGAGCGGTTAAATCTATGGTTTGCTCTTGTATTGTTGTGATTGAAGCTGAAGTAGTCTTCAACAGGAAGGACATTGTAATAGATGATTCTATGAGTTAAACTCAGGTCATGTCGAAGGCGGCATAGTTCTAAATTTTCTAAACCCAGGATTTCAAGTCTGGTGGCATAAGGCATTTTGTTGTATTCAGAGGAGTGGAGAACAATATATCTCTCATAAGAGAGAGAAATGGGCATCAGGTTTGTTAAATCATTTTAAATGGACATCATTGGTATTTTCCAAAACGTTTAACACCAGAATTTGCTGAACTGGATTGCAGTACTGTGTCACTGTTTTTGGGTGTGTGTTTGTGCACAAAAGCTTCAATTGTATCTTACGGTGTTGCTGAGACACCTACTGGACAATGGTTAAAATATACAGCCTGGCACAAAACTCAAGTTTTTAAAACCAGCTGCTTCCAGATTCTGAAGATGACTTTAGAATTTGATCTTGAAAAGGGAAAATGTTGCAACTTCATCCAAGATACGGGAAGTAAGTCCCACTGATTTTGGTGTGGTTTACTCATTGGAGAAAGGTGCATAAAATTGCCACGTTATGTATGATTAAACAAATTGTGACATCTTACGATATTAAAAATCTGTATCTAACTGAAATGTTAATGAAGATCGTAACTGATGGGTGTTGAAGTGCAACGCCTATGGCTGATACCACTTTTACGTTTACATCTAAATTTGGTGATAGCGCTACTAGATTTTGATGCTTGGTACAAAAATGCAGCAACATGAAATGAGGAATGGTGAAGCTGTTCAGAAAGACAAAAATAGCACATAAAATAAGATTTGCTGTTTTTCAATTAGTTTTGTTTTTAAAAAATAGATCTACGTGCACCATATAATTAATTCAGGACAACTGTTCTATAGCTATTCCTTCTAGTATCTTGTCCTTTTTCATGCTTATATTTGAGCTTAAAAAAGGTGCAGCTAGTTTAAGAGCCACAATTTATGTGCTACCTCCCCAAGCTGGCGTAGAAACTTGGAAAAGGTCCTGCTGCTTTAAAGCAGAGGAACGTCTCTTTTTAGCAGAGACATTCTTGGTTCATATTCAAGCAACATCTGAAGCGCTTTTTGCAAGTTATTTCCAAAAATAATATATATGTAGAAACCCAACGTCGTAAGACATTTCCTGCCAGATGTCCTACCTGCATTGAGGCTAGGAATAGCTCATTTCTCTCTTTACTGACACTTCTATTGAACAAATATTCTCAGTGGTTTGGAGACACCTTTATCCCTGATAGAAACTGCCATTAAAAAAAAAATCTGTCATTCTTTACTTACTTTCCTGGAAAAACCTGTATTTGAAAACCCTTTAAAGGTGTAGCTATAAAAAAAAAAATCACAGACCTACAACTAGGGCCACAAATGTGGTTTCCGATGAATAAGCAAAATTGCTTTACTTATCAAAACCTAGCCCAAAATGGAAGGATTTCTGTGGGATCCTTGAAATTCTCTGAACTTGGTTGTTTTCTGGCAGATAACAAAATAACAGAGTTGGAAGGGACCTTGGAGGTCTTCTAGCTCAACCCCCTGCTCAGGCAGGAAATCCTCAGACAAATGGTTATCCAATCTCTTCTTAAAAACCGCCAGTGTTGAAGCATTCACAACTTCTGCAGGCAAGTTGTTCCACTAATTAATTGTTCTAACTGTCAGGAAATTTCTCCTTAGTTCTAAGCTTGATTAGTTCTAAGCTTGATTGATTAAGCTTAGTTCTAATCTCCTTGATTAGTTTCCACCCATTGCTTCTTGTCCTGCCTTCAGGTGCTTTGGAGAATAGTTTGACTCCCTCTTCTTTGTGGCAACCCCTGAGATATTGGAATCCTGCTATCATGTCCTTCTTTTCATTAAACTAGGCAAACCCAGTTCCTGCAACCGTTCTTCATATGTTTTAGCCTCCAGTCCCTTAATCATCTTTGTTGCTCTTCTCTGCATGCTTTCTAGAGTCTCAACATCTTTTTTATATCATGGTGACCCAAAACTGGATGCAGTATTCCAAGTGTGGCCTTACCAAGGCATTATAAAGTGGTATCAACACTTCATGTGATCTTGATTCTATTCCTCTGTTAATGCAGCCTAGAACGGTGTTAGGTAATATCAGTGGTAGGAGGATTTTTCCCCCGCCACTGTAGACAGCGCCAACATGAAGACACTAATGAGCTCTTCCTCATGTTCCTTGTAATTAGTATCTCTGATAACAGAGGATGGAGTGAAGAACTTCTCCACCAAATTCTACCACCCAAACAGATTTGTCGAGAAAAATGTGATTGCCAGCAATTCAGGATTTATTTATTTTTTTATTTATTTTATTTATTTATTTTGTCACACAGTATATATAAGCATAAACATGAAATAACTATACAATATATAAGCATATATATATAAGCATGGGTATGTAATAACTATATTAATTGGATATAATGAAAGGGAAACAATAGGACAGGAATGGTAGGCATGCTTGTGCTCTTATGCACGCCCCTTACAGACCTCTTAGGAATGGGGTGAGGTCAATAGTAGACAGTTTTTGGTTGAAGTTTTGGGGATTTTGGGAAGAGACCACAGAGTCCGGTAGTGTATTCCAAGTATTAACAACTCTGTTATTGAAGTCATATTTTCTACAATCAAGATAGGAGCGGTTAACATTAAGCTTAAATCTATTGTGTGCTCATGTATTGTTGCGATTGAAGCTGAAGTAGTCTTTGACAGGAAGGACATTGTAATAGATGATTTTACGAGTTAAACTCAGGTCATGTCGAGGGTGGCGGAGTTCTAAGTTTTCTAAACCCAGGATTTCAAGTCCGGTGGCATAAGGTATTTTGTTGTATTCAGAGGAGTGGAGAACTCTTCTTGTAAAATATTTCTGGACATGTTCAATTGTATTGATGTCAGATATGTCAGATATATGTCAACATATTTTATATGTTACGAACACCCACTGTTCCACATCCCATCTTACTTTTGATCTATGGCAATCCTTTGTATCTGCATGTATGTATTTATAAACAGACAGATCTTTTTTTTATAGAAAGTTTTTTTATTTTTTTAAAAACATACAAACGTAAAAGTATCTTCCATTCAAATTTCAAATACAATGTGCCGGTGTGTGTGTGCATACAATTACCCATCATTAATTTGTTTAATCATCCATTTTGTCGTCCAATTATAATCAAATATTTTGGTTAATCAATCTCTAATGTTCCTTCTGGAACAATATTTTATCTTATTCCTCTATTTTGTCCATCATTTTGAAACAATTATATCGTTCAATAATTTATAACCTATTAAAAAGTATGCCTTTCTTTATCATAATTTCCCTTCCAACCATTGGTAGAATAAGTCCCGTACTTTATAAAATTGCTTGTCTTCCTGTTCTCTAATTTCAAGCGTCAGTTTACTCATTTCTGCACAATCCATAATTTTCTTTATAATTTCATCCTGCAATGCAATTTCTCATTTTTCCAATTCTTGCAAATACAATTCTAGCTGCTTTTTATTACATTCACAATCAAATATTTATTTATTTATTTATTTATTTATTTATTTATTTATTTATTTATTTATTTATTTATTTATTTATTTATTTATTTTGTCACAACAATATATAAGCATATATATATAAGCATGGGTATGTAATAACTATATTAATTGGATATAATGAAAGGGAAACAATAGGACAGGAATGGTAGGCACGCTTGTGCTCTTATCCACACCCCTTACAGACCTCTTAGGAATGGGGTGAGGTCAATAGTAGACAGTTTTTGGTTGAAGTTTTGGGGATTTTGGGAAGAGACCACAGAGTCCGGTAGTGTATTCCAAGTATTAACAACTCTGTTATTGAAGTCATATTTTCTACAATCAAGATAGGAGCGGTTAACATTAAGCTTAAATCTATTGTGTGCTCGTGTATTGTTGCGATTGAAGCTGAAGTAGTCTTTGACAGGAAGGACATTGTAATAGATGATTTTACGAGTTAAACTCAGGTCATGTCGAGGGTGGCGGAGTTCTAAGTTTTCTAAACCCAGGATTTCAAGTCCGGTGGCATAAGGTATTTTGTTGTATTCAGAGGAGTGGAGAACTCTTCTTGTAAAATATTTTTGGACACGTTCAATTGTATTGATGTCAGATATGTCAGATATATGTCAACATATTTTATATGTTACGAACACCCACTGTTCCACATCCCATCTTACTTTTGATCTATGGCAATCCTTTGTATCTGCATGTATGTATTTATAAACAGACAGATCTTTTTTTTATAGAAAGTTTTTTATTTTTTTAAAAACATACAAACGTAAAAGTATCTTCCATTCAAATTTCAAATACAATGTGCCGGTGTGTGTGTGCATACAATTACCCATCATTAATTTGTTTAATCATCCATTTTGTCGTCCAATTATAATCAAATATTTTGGTTAATCAATCTCTAATGTTCCTTCTGGAACAATATTTTATCTTATTCCTCTATTTTGTCCATCATTTTGAAACAATTATATCGTTCAATAATTTATAACCTATTAAAAAGTATGCCTTTCTTTATCATAATTTCCCTTCCAACCATTGGTAGAATAAGTCCCGTACTTTATAAAATTGCTTGTCTTCCTGTTCTCTAATTTCAAACGTCAGTTTACTCATTTCTGCACAATCCATAATTTTCTTTATAATTTCATCCTGCAATGCAATTTCTCATTTTTCCAATTCTTGCAAATACAATTCTAGCTGCTTTTTATTACATTCACAATCAAATATTTATTTATTTATTTATTTATTTATTTATTTATTTATTTATTTATTTATTTATTTATTTATTTATTTATTTATTTATTTTGTCACAACAATATATATAAGCATCATACAAAAAGATTATATAGTGTATAAACATATATATGAGTAAATATTAGGAGGAATAAGCATATATATATATAGATATATATAAGAAGAAGAAAAAGAAAAACAATAGGACAGGAACGGTAGGCACGTTTGCGCATTTATGCACGCCCTTTATGGTCCTCTTAGGAATGGGGTGAGGTCAATATTAGAAAGTTTTTGGTTAAAGCTTTTAGGATTATGAGAAGAGACCACAGAGTCAGGTAGTGTATTCCAAGTATTAACAACTCTGTTACAGAAGTCATATTTTCTGCAATCTAGACTAAAGTGGTTAACATTAAGTTTAAATCTATTGGTTGCTCTTGTATTATTGCAATTAAAGCTGAAGTAGTCTTTAACAGGAAGGACATTACAATAGATGATTCTATTAGTTAAACTTAGGTCTTGTAGAAGGCGACGGAGTTCCAAGTTTCCTAAGCCTAGGATTTCAAGTCTAGTGGGATAAGGTATTTTGTTGTTTTCAAAGGAATGAAGAACTCTTCTTGTAAAATATTTCTGGACACGTTCAATTGTATTGATGTCAGAAATGTGGTGAGGGTTCCAGACAGGCAAGCTGTATTCAAGAATTGGTCTAGCAAATGTTTTATATGCTCTGGTTAGTAGTGGAAAAAAAGCTACGCAAGATTAGGTTTACAACTCTTAGAGCCTTTTTTCTATGTAGTTGCAGTGGGCTTTGGCACTTAGATCATTTGATATGAAAACTCCAAGGTCTTTAACAGGGTGGGGGTCATCTGTAAGGTAATGTCCATCAAGTATGTACTTAGTGTTTGGGTTCTTTTTTCCAATATGTAAGACTGAGCATTTGCTGGTTGAGATTTGGAGTTGCCAAGTTTTAGACCAAGCGGTTAGTTCTCTACTATAGGTTTCAGGTATAATTCCCAATAAAAAAGACTTATGGTTTAAAATCTATATGTTTCTTTATCATTTTCTCCAACCATGTATGTATTTTAATCCAATATCTTTTAGCTTCCACGCAAGTCCACCACATATGATAGTAGGATCCAAAAATAGTCAGATCTATACATTCATTTATGTCCTGTGGGGGAAACACACTGTTTTGTTTTGTTTTTTTAAAGTCAAGGATGTCCTAGCTATGCTCAGAGAAACAAGAGAATTGCTACTGCATTTCTACATGAAATGTTTCTGCCAGTTCAGCTCAGAAAGAGCTACTGTAAATAGACTCAAGTCTCCACAGAAGAAGACAGAAAAGCCCTGAGGATAATTTCCAGTCTTCTGTCCTCAACAGTCTTCTGTTCTTTTCCCATAATCTTCTCCCTGTGGTCCTTCAACAAAGACTTTTTAAGCTGCTCTTTCAGAACCAGTAACTTTGCAGTTGCTATGTCTGTATATAAAGCCCAACCACATCCGTTGGAAAGGATTGACAATTATTCCCTTTCTTTCGGGGGTGATTATCAAGGAACAAGGTATCCCAGGAGAAAGCCACACAGCTGAAAGTTGTTTCATGTACAAATGCTTTTGTGTGAGGTTCAACTTTTGTTGTTCAGTCGCTAAGTCATATCTGATTCTTCGCGACTCCCTATTGTCTCCTGCAGTTTGCTCAAATTCATGTTCATTGCATCGGTGACCCTGTCTAACCATCTCATCCTCTGCCATCTGCCTTCTCCTTGGGCCTTCCATCTTTCCCAACATCAGGGTCTTTTCCAATATTTTTGCGTGAAGACCGATGCAAAGAATGAGTTAAGCAGCTCTGCTTTCTCTCTATTGCCTGCTAAAGGTAAAGGTTCCCCTCGCACATACGTGCTAGTCGTCCCCGACTCTAGGGGGCGGTGCTCATCTCCGTTTCAAAGCCGAAGAGCCAGCGCTGTCAAAAGACATCTCCGTGGTCACATGGCCAGCATGACTCAACGCCAAAGGTGCACGGAACACTGTTCCCTTCCCACCAAAGGTGGTCCCTATTTTTCTACTTGCATTTTTTACCTGCTTTCAAACTGCTAGGTTGTCAGAAGCTGGGACAAGTCACAGGAGCTCACCCCGTTACGGGCACGAGGGATTCGAACCGCTGAACTGCCGACCTTTTGATCAACAAGCTCAGCATCTTACCCACTAAGCCACCGCGTCCCTTTTTATTGCCTGTTTACTTCCTAATTAATGGAAGTATTAGCATTAATTAAAATACTAATTAATGGATTCCAAGCCTTAAATCCTAAATTAACATAACATAATAACAGAATTGGAAGGGACCTTGGAGGTCTTCTAGTCCAACCCCCTGCCCAGACAGGAAACCCTACACCATTTCAGACAAATGGCTAGCCAACATTTTATTGATTGTTCTAACTGTCAGGAAATTTCTCCTTAGTTCTAATTTGCTTCTCTCCTTGATTAGTTTCCACCCATTGCTTCTTGTTCTACCCTCAGGTGCTTTGGAGAACAGCCCAAACTCCCTCGTCTTTGTGGCAACCCCTGAGATATTGGAACATTGCTATCATGTCTCCCCTAGTTCTCCTTTTCATAAGACTAGACATACCCAGTTCCTGCAACCGTTCTTCATATGTTTTAGCCTCCAGCCCCCTAATCATCTTTGTTGCTCTTCTCTGCACTCTTTCTAGAGTCTCAATATGTTTTTTACATTGTGGCGACCAAATTAATTCCACACCAATATAATAATGATGGTCTTACCGACATAAAATCCTATTCATTAGTACAGAGTTTGTGGGGAGCGGTGTCATAGCTGTTCCATGTTCATCTTGTGTGGGTGATCTTCCTTCCCTCTTTCTTATGCTTCCTTCAAAGGGAGTGTCTCAGAGGTGGCATTCAGCCAGTTTATGCTGGTTCGGGCAAACCTGTAGTGGAAATCACAGATGGGCCCGCCCTGCCCACCCACTCTGGCTCTATACTGTTCTATTTAGGCACGTTTTTGAGGTTGGCCGCATGCGCGGAAGGCACACGCATGAGCAAATTGCAAGCATGGAAGGCCAGGTGCGTGCGTAAAGGTGGCACATGCAAGCGAAGCATCTGCGCATGCGCACAGGCTCACATTTTCGGTGCTGGGTGAACCGGTAGGTAAATTATGTGAATCCCACCTCTGGAGCGTCTGCTTTCTCTCAAGATCTGCAAGGGGAGATCACTAGGAACACAACTTCAAAGTGTTTCCAGAATGAGGCCCCTGGCTATCTTTCCAATAAGTCTCTACAGACCCCTAGTGACTTCTGCCCTGGTTGTTCTCTAAGCAGAATTACTGCTAGACTTCATGATTAAGTCAGGGTCCTGTGTTTTCACATCTCTTTTATCAGATAGCTCCAGTAGAATGTGTCTGCTTTCCATGCAAATCAATTGCTCAACTTGAACGTGGCCGAGGTGTTTCATTTCTCAATGAAATACAGTATACCGAGAGTCCTTCAAAAAAACAGTCAGAGCAAAGAGAAACCAAAGGCAATAATGTACCTTTGGGCAATCATATCTGATATTGGTTCAGTTCTGCAACCCAACAAGACAGACACAGACTTCAGAGGATATTTAGAACTGCAGAAAAAATAGTTGCTACCAACCTGCCTTCCATTGAGGACCTGTATACTGCACGAGTCAAAAAGAGGGCTGTGAAAATATTTACAGACCCCTCACATCCTGGACATAAACTGTTTCAACTCCTACCCTCAAAATGATGCTATAGAGCACTGCACACCAGAACAACTAGACACAAGGACAGTTTTTCCCTGAATGCCATCACTCTGCTAAACAAATAATTCCCTCAACACTGTCAAACTATTCACTAAGGCTTCATTACTATTACTATTAGTCTTCCCACCATTCCTATCCCCCATCTCCTCCCACTTATGACTGTATGATTGCAACTTTGTTGCTTGCATCCTTATGATTTATATTGATATTATTTCCTGATTGCTTATTGTACCTTATGACTATCATTAAGTGTTGTACCTTATGATTCTTGATGAACATATCTTGTCTTTTATGTATACTGAGAACATATGCACCAAGACAAATTCCTTGTGTGTCCAATTACACTTGGCCAATAAAAATTCTATTCTATTCTATTCTATTCTATTCTATTCTATTCTATTCTATTCTATTCGATTCGATTCGATTCGATTCGATTCTATTCGATTCGATTCAATTTGATTCTTATGCACCAAAGACAAATTACTTGTGTGTCAAATCACACTTGGACAATAAAGAATTCTATTCTATTCTATTCTATTCTATTCTGTTCTGTTCTGTTCTGTTCTGTTCTGTTCTGTTCTACTCTACTCTACTCTACTCTACTCTACTCTACTCTACTCTACTCTACTCTACTCTACTCTACTCCATTCCTTTCCTTTCCATTCCATTCCATTCCATTCCATTCCATTCCATTCCATTCCATTATTCTATTCTATTCTATTCTATTCTATTCTATTCTATTCTATTCTATTCTATTCTATTCTATTCTTTCTATTCTATTCTATTCTCCCTATCTTCTTGGTGTTACCCTTTTAAGTGGTGATTTTTTAGTTGAAGAATTTCGTTACATTATTCTCATGTCTCTCTCTCTCTCTCTTTAAATCTCCTTTTCTCAGGCATGGATTTGTAGAAGAATTCCATATACTAAAGAGGAGAATAAAAAAAAAAGTGGTGTTATCTCTGGGAAGTGAGAAGCAATGTCTTTTGTAGGAAGATACTTGATCACTTCCATCTTGATGCTGCTTCTTCTCTGGGGTGGAGAGAAGATTAAAGCTCACAGGGCAGGTAAGTCCCGGTATTATTTGCAAGAAATTTTCATTTAAGATGGTCTTTACTTTTTACTTCTTACAAAAAGTTCTGCAAATTACAGTAGGCAATACAATTGTGATTTGTATTCACCATTTAAGTTTATTTTACGTATAGAGATAGTCCTCAATTTACAACAATTCCTTTAGTGACTGTTCAAACTTACAGTAGCACTGAAAAAAAGTGATTTATGAATGTTTTTTACACTTAGCAACTGTTGCGGCATCCCCATGGTCACATGATCAAAATTCAAATGCTTGGCAACTTTTCCATTCTAATTTCTAAATTCTACAGAGGAATTATTGAGTCTGTCATCTGCACCTCTATAACTGTCTGGTTTGGTTCTGCAGCCCAACAAGACAGACACAGACTTCAGAGGATCATTAGAACTGCAGAAAATACAATGGCTACCAACCTGCCTTCCATCTATATACTGCACGAGTCAAAAAGAGGGCTGTGAAAATATTTACAGATCCCTCACATCCAGGACATAAACTGTTTCAACTCCTACCCTCAAAACGACGCTATAGAGCACTGCACACCAGAAGAACTAGGCACAAGAACAGTTTCTTTCCTAATGCCATCACTCTGCTAAACAAATAATTCCCTCAACACTGTCAAACTGTTTACTAAGTCTGCATTACTATTAATCTTCTCATTGTTCCCATCATCCATTTCCTTCCACTTATGACTGTAACTTTGTTGCTTGTATCCTTATGATTTATATTGATATTGATTGTTTTCCTGATTGCTTATTTGTACCCTTTGACTATCATTAAGTGTTGTACCTTATAATTCTTGATGAACGTATCTTTTCTTTTATGTACACTGAGAGCGTATGCACCAAGACAAATTCCTTGTATGTCCAGTCACACTTGGCCAATAAAAAATTCTATTCTATTCTAACTGGTCCAGGTTTATGATGGTTGCAGTGTCCCAGGGTCATGTGATCCCCTTTTGTGACCTCCTGACAAACAAAGTCAGTGAGGAAGCCAGATTTGCTTACTAACCATGTTTGCCAATTTAACAAGTGCTGTGATTTGCTTAACAACCGTGGCAGGAAAAGTCTCAAAAGGAGGCAAAGCTCACCGAACAACTGTCTCACTTCACAACCGAAACGTTGGGCTCCATTGTGGTTGGAAGTCGAGGACTATCTGTATGGCCTCGGCATTATTTATTGCTCTTGAGCAAAGAGGATATGTTCTGCTTCGACACATCAATTGGAAATATTGGAAAAGCATTGGTTTTTTGTTTTTTCATAGATTTGTTTATTATTATTATTATTATTATTATTATTATTATTATTATTATTATTATTATTATTATTATTATTATTATTATTATTATTATTATTATTATTATTTATTCGATTTTTATACCGCCCTTCTCCTGAAGGACTCAGGGCGGTGTTCAGCCAAAATAAAACAAACAATACAAATATACAATTAAAACCGGAATTAAAAAACTTATTACACCATTGGCCTAAAATTTTAAAACATATTAAACTAAAAACCCATTAAAATTCATAATAAAAATTTAAAAACCCAATAAAAACCCAATAAAATTTAAGCCAGCCCCGTGCGAATAAATAGATGTGTTTTCAATTCGCGGCGAAAGGTCCGAAGGTCAGGTATTTGGCGTAAACCAGGGGGAAGTTCGTTCCAGAGGGTAGGAGCCCCCACAGAGAAAGATCTTCCCCTGGGGGCCGCCAACCGACATTGTTTGGCGGACGGCACCCTGAGAAGTCCCTCTCTATGTGAGCCTACGGGTCGGTGGGAGGCGTGCGGTAACAGTAGGCGGTCCCGTAAGTACCCAGTGTTAGATTCGGGCAATAACGAGGCAGGAGACCAGATGAGTAACAACAGCTCTTTACTATATGGTGAACCCAGCAACCGCAAACGGTAAAAACCCCTCCTTATATACAGCTCAGCTGGAGGCTATCAGCCAATTAGCAACGTGCTATTTCCCGCTCTATTTTCCCTCCAAAACCCTTAAAGATACATTACACTCCTCCCCTCCCAGAAAACTTTTTACCCCTATTTACATAAAATGAATAATTATTTTTCAACGTAGTCACGTAAGCACAGGGCGCCTCCTAACTCTTTCGGACCTCGCAGTTCATTATCTGGGAGTGAGTCGAGCTGGCCGGAGGGACTGTTCGTTCCTCTCAGCTCCTCCTCCAGGCCATCCGGCCTTGGATTACTTGCAGAGTCGTTCCTGCTTTCCTTCGGAGGGACCGGTTGGTGTCGCTGGAACTCAGATAAGTCCTGCGGTTTTCTCGGGTTTGAGTTAGCTGTGGATTCAATCATTGGATAGTCAGGGCCTGTTTCATCTGTTTCTAGACTGGTGGCTATTCTTTTTCTTAACTGGTCCATGTGGCGTTTCCAAACCCGGCCATCCTCTATTTCTGAGATATGATTTGGGCCGGTTGTTTCTAGGATTGTTCCTTTTGCCAGTTTGGGCCTTCACCATAATTGTGTGCCCATACGGAACTCCCTACTGTCAATTCTCTTGTTTTGCCGGTGTTGTTTTGTACCCGTCTGGTGTGTAGTTGGGTTTAACGGTCTAACGGGCATCTAAGCTTTCTCCCCATCAGTAGCTCTGCTGGGCTGCGGCCAGTCGCTACACAAGGGGTTCTGTGTTGTACCGCTAAGAAGGTGTCAATTTTTAATTGCCAATCCCCGGGTCTGATTCTGGACAATGCCTCTTTTGCGCTCCGGTCGAAACGCTCTGCAAGGCCGCTCGCAGGGTGGAAAGGCGCCGAGAGGACATGCGGATGCCCTCCTCCGCCAAGTACCCTCAAAAGGGTCGCCGTGAACTGTGGCCCGTTGTCTGAAACGAGTGTGTCTGGTAACCCGTGTGTTACAAAAGGTGCCGCAGGACTGAAATTACAGCCTCTGCGGTCATGGATTTCATTAGAATGATTTCCAGCCATTTGGAAAATCGTCTACCACCACTAAGAATGTTTGGCCGTGGAAGGGCCGGCAAAATCGATATGGATTCGGGACCATGGGCCCTGGGGTTTCTCCACTCTCGGATTGGGGCCGTTGGTGGTAGTGGTCTGGATTCCTGGCATGCTTGGCATTTCCCAACCCTATCGCTAATCTCCATGTCCATCAAGGGCCACCACACATAGCTCCTGGCTAAACCCTTCATTCTCACGATCCCAGGATGGCCTTCGTGCAGAAGTTCCAGAACTTTTCCATAATTTCTCTGGGACCACCACTCTATCCCCCAGAGCAGACACCCCCTTGCACCGACAATTCCCCGCTTTTTACAAATTCCTAAAACGCTCACCCCGCAGCGGCCATCCTCTTGCACCCAACCCATTACAGTCCTTAATGTAATGTCCTTGTAAGCCGAGCCACCTCCTTGGAAGTGACTGGACCAGACAGTTATAGAGGTGCAAATGACAGACTCAATAATTCCTCTGTAGAACTGAATCAGCAGCTCCTTGGGCAGTTTGAGCTTTCTGAGTTGGCAGAAAGAACATTCTTTGCTGTCCTTTTTTAATGATGTTTTTGATGTTAGCTGTCCATTTGAGATCTTGCGATATGATATAACCTAGAAATTTGAAGGTTTCTACTGTTGATACTGTGTTGTCTAGTATTGTGAGCGCAGAACTGAGCGCAGAATTTCCACTGCTAAGCAAAATAGTTGTTCAGTGAGTTTTGCCGCATTGTACAATTTTTCTTGCCACCATTGCTGTTACGTATTTGAATTTTGGAGGGAACTTTTGGAGGGAAAATGCACGTTGATGATTGGCCGGTGCCTCAGCCTGAATGGTATATAAGGAGGACTGTTCCCCTGTTTCAGTTACTTTACAGTAAAGTAAAGAGCTGTTGTCACAGATAACCTGTCTCCTGCCCCCTCATTTCTCAAACCCAACAGTTGCTAAGTGAATCACTCCGTCGTTTAGTTAATACAACAGTTGCTCAGTGAATCTGACTTCTCCATTGACTTTGCTTGTCAGAAGGTCACAAAAAGTGATCACTTGATCCCAGGGTATTGCAACCATCATAAATATGAGTCAGTTGCCAAGCGTCCAAATTTTGATCATATCCAGCCGTAGGGAAGCTACATTAGTTGTAAATGTGAAAAATTGACACAGGTCACTTTTGTTTTCAGTGCTGTTGTGACTTTGAATGGTCACTAAGCAAATGGTTGTAAGTTGAGGACCATCTGTACTTCAGAAGCAACTTTCCTACCAGGATCTGTTGTGTCTTGCCCGCCCTCAGAGCAGCCGGGGCCTTCTTATCTGCTCCCGAACACGGAGGAATGTATGCCTCCCAGCCCCAGTCCTGGCTCCATGCCCAGACAAACTGCAGAAGAAGGAGCATCTCCCTGCCCCAGCCCTGACTCCATGCCCAGGCAAACGGAGCAGTTAGACCCCTCCCCCTCCTCCACAGCAGGTGAGCCTGAGGAGGTTTACTCTAACAACAGCTGATTGGAGTAATCCTCACATCAGAAGATTGGATAGGCGGAGGCAACAGAAGGAAGGAGGCAGGCCTTAATGAGTGCTGAGTCATGGAGCCACACCCATGACCTATATCTACTTTCTGGCAGTCTCTGTGTCAGGCAAAGTCGAACTTATCTTGCTGAAGTCACTTACTGGTCTCCTGCCTGCTCTGAGGACTTTGCTAGGACTTTGGGCAGAGCTGCAGAGGCAAGCCTGATTCGGATTTCCCTGACCCGGCCGTCAGCGGAGGAGTGGGACACGACAGGATCCACCAAACAAGACTTAGAAGAACCATGTTTAAAGTCTCAAAGGTGCTTTTCAAGAGGCAACTGGACTTTCTGATTATTGTTTTTGGGAAGTCATTTCGCTTCTCATCCAAGAAGCTTCTTCAGCTCTGTTTTAAAGGTTTGTTAATATATATAAATAACCACGACACCGAGCTTGTCGATCAGAAAGGTCGGCAGTTCGGCGGTTCGAATCCCGAGTCTCCTGTGTGAGCAGGGGGTTGGGCTAGATGACCTCCAAGGTCCCTTCCAACTCTGTGACTGTTATTAAACTATATGGGGAGACACTGATCCAGAAGGTAGGCACTGTGACAGAAAACACCAGCTTTCTGGATCAATTTTCCAAAAACACTACACTACTAACCAGAGCGTATAAAACATTTGCTAGACCAATTCTAGAATACAGCTCGCCTGTTTGGAACCCTCACCACATCTCTGACATCAATACAATTGAGCGAGTCCAGAAATTTTTTACAAGATGAGTTCTCCAATCCTCTGAACACAACAAAATACCTTATCCACCAGACTTGAAATCCTAGGCTTAGAAAACCTGGAACTCCGTCGCCTTCGACAAGACCTAAGTTTAACTCACAGAATCATCTATTGTAATGTCCTTCCTGTTAATGACTACTTCAGCTTTAATTGCAATAATACAAGAGCAACCAATAGATTTAAGCTTAATGTGAACCGTTCCAATCTTGATTGCAGAAAATATGACTTCTGTAACAGAATCATCAGTGCTTGGAATACTTTACCTGACTCTGTGGTCTCTTCCCATAATCCTAAAAGCTTTAACCAAAAACTTTCTACTATTGACCTCACCCCATTCCTAAGAGGTCCATAAGGGGCGTGCATAAGCGCACAAACGTGCCTACCGTTCCTGTCCTATTGTTTTTCTTTTCTTCTTCCTATATATATATATATATATGCTTATACCTCCTAATATTTACTCATATATGTGTTTATATACTATATAATCTTTTTTATATGATGTTGTGACAAAATAAATAAATAAAAATAAATAAAATAAAATTCAATTCAGTTCAATTCAAACCTTTATTGTCAGAGTACAACATGTGTACTGAGGTCGGCTGAGTCTCCCTTAGTGTACACACACACACCTCAAACTCAATACAACTCACAGTGAAAAACAGAAAATCCCTCTCCTGGTGCATCCTGCTGACAAACACCCAATCCTATCACACCATGTGAACTTATTGCACGTTGTGCTGGCCCCGCAAGTCCATCGTACTGTGTTGTGGTGGTTATATTTCATTCAGGAGTCTGACAGCCCATAGATAAAAACTGTTCTTCAGCCTCTTTGTGTGGCTGCCTATGCTTCTATATCTCCTTCCCGATGGTAGGAGAGTAAAGAATTGCTGACCAGGGTGTGAGTCGTCCCCGAGGATTGTCCTCACTCTTCTAAGGCAGTGAGTCCTAGCGATGTCATCTACCGGTATCAGGGGATAGCCCACGATGTTTTATGGTGTGCTCACACCACCCTCTGTAATGTTTTTCTATCCACGGCTGTCAAGCCAGCATAAGGTAAAGGGAAAGGTTCCCCTCGCACATATGTGCTAGCCGTTCCCGACTCTAGGGGGCGGTGCTCATCTCCATTTCAAAGCCGAAGAGCCAACACTGTCCGAAGACGTCTCCATGGTCATGTGGCTGGCATGACTCAATGCCAAAGGCGCACGGAACGCTGTTCCCTTCCCACCAAAGGTGGTCCCTATTTTTTCTTCTTGCATTTTTTACGTGCTTTTGAACTGCTAGGTTGGCAGAAGCTGGGACAAGTCATGGGAGCTCACCCAATTACGTGGCACTATTTATTTATTTTATTTATTTATTTATTGTTTTAATTTCTATACCGCCCTTCTCCCAAAGGACTCAGGGCGATTTACAGCCGGATAAAACAACAGATACAAAAATTAAAACAAAAGTTAAAAGACTAATTTAAATTTGGCTGAAAACTGTAAAACTCTAATAAAAAAAACCCGTTAAAAACAATTAGGCCAGTCCTGCACGATGGAATAGAACGTCTTCAACTCACGTCGGAAGGTCCGGAGGTCAGGGAGTTGGCACTAGGGATTCGAACTGCTGAATTGCCGACCTTTCGATCAATGCCTTTAGCCCCTGGGCCACCACATCCCCACTCAAGCTAGCATACCACACCATAAATGCACTGAGTGAGGATGCTTTCTAGTGTGGATTGGTAAAAGGAGGTCATCAGTTGTTTGTTTGTTTGTTTGTTTGTTTGTCGAGTACGTATTAGATAATATATATAAATATAAGCATGGATTGGATACATAAAATAGAAACAACATTAGGGCAGGGACGGTAGGCACGCTGGTACACTTATGCATGCCCTTTACAGACCTCTTAGGAATGGGGTGAGGTCAACAGTAGCCAGTCTAAGGTTAACATTTTGGGGGTTTGCGGATGAAACCACAAAGTCAGGTAGAGCATTCCAAGCATTAACCACTCTGTTGCTGAAGTCATATTTTCTGCAATCGAGTTTGGTGCAGTTTACCTTAAGTTTGTATCTATTATGTGCTCGTGTATTGTTGCGGTTGAAGCCGAAGTAGTCCTTGACAGGTTCCTAGGACACTGCAGTAGATGATTTTATGAGCTACGCTCAGGTCATATCGAAAGCAGCGGCGTAGTTCTAAATTTTCTAAGCCCAGCATTTCAAGTCTGGCGGCATAAGGTGATTTGTTGCGAGCGGAGGAGTGGAGGACTCTTCTTGTGAAATATTTCTGGATATAAATGAAAAATATTTCCATTTTGTTTTGTTTTTTTGGGTTTTTTTTTTTTTTTTGCAAGACTCTGAGGAAGTGGAGTCTCTGTTGGGCCTTTCTGGCCACCTGGGTGGTATTGATTTTCCAGGTGAGATCTTCACTGAGATAGATGCCCAGGAATTTAAAGGCATTTATGGGGTCCAAAGCATTCAGACTTTGCCAAATTGTATAGATGAAACAAAAGCTTTTGGAAGGCAGATGCCATGGTGCCTCTATTCCAGTAGAAATGGAATTCACACCCAGCTAAATTAATGGTCTATTTGTTGAAATACGTACTTCTGAGGACATCGTTTGTAAACCCTTATGACAGCAGCCGCCGCCGCAAACGGATGTCCCTGACCCGCAAATTAGTTGGTCGAGCAACGCGCCTTCCAAGTCTCGGTACTCACAATGGTTCGCGGCTTTCCTCAGTGCTGCCATGTACACACTGATGGACTCGCCCTCTTGCTGCATGCGCTGCCTTAATTCGAACCGTTGAGCGAACTTGGAAGGCGTTGGTGCATAGTGGGCTTTCAAAACAGTCTGCAGAGTTTGCCACGGTACCGCCTGTACGGCGTTGGCTCAAGCGATTCAGCGGTGTCGAAAACCTCGGGACCGCAGTGACTCAGGAAGTACGCCTGCTTCCTGTTGTCCGAGACTCCTTGAGCTCGTTGGCTTCGAGGAAACACTGCGAGCCATGTATGACCCCCATTTTTCTTTGGCTGGGTCGAATGGCGCTGGCGGTGTATAGCTGGACATCGTTGCTAACCGCCCTTATTTTGCTGGGTTCGTTCCTGGTGCTCTTTTGCCTCGAGATCCCACCTTCGTCGCCAGTGTTAGATTCGGGCAATAACGAGGCAGGAGACCAGATGAGTAACAACAGCTCTTTACTATATGGTGAACCCAGCAACCGCAAACGGTAAAAACCCCTCCTTATATACAGTTCAGCTGGAGGCTATCAGCCAATTAGCAACGTGCTATTTCCCGCTCTATTTTCCCTCCAAAACCCTTAAAGATACATTACACCCAGGCCCTAAGCCATGGAGCATTTCATTTCATTTGTCATCAATTCCATTTATCGGAACAAAGTGAAACAGCGTCTCTGCTGCTTTAAAATGGAGAATAACTTCCTACTTCAATGGGCCACTTTTGAAAACATTGTTGAATACAGAGGACCAGATTTAGAAGGGACCTTGGAGATCTTCTAGTCCAGCCCCATACTGTGTGAGATTTAACAAAGAAGCTCAGGTTGGCCTCTTTGTTAAATCATACTAAAACACCAATGTTTGAAAGAAAGAAAAAATATCCAAATTGATTTGATGGATTACATTTGGCAGATCAGATTCTTTCAGTGATGCAGTTCAAAGGGTTGTTTTGAAAAGATGATTGGGTCAAATTGTTTTCAGATCCATTCTGCAGCTTGCCAAATTCTTCTAGAAACTCTTGCTCAAAGTGAGAGCTTCATCAAGGACTTTCACATGAATATCCTAGCTGAACTCTACTGAACATGACAAGACTTGCTTGGAGAAGTATGCATGCAAATACCGTTGTAGCTCTCACATACTAGCTACACAACCCTGCAATTGTTGAAGCATTTTTGGAATGAATAAAATTATAGATTAACAGAGTTGGAAGGGACCTTGTAGGTCATCTAGTCCAACCTACCCCCTGCCCAAGCAAGAGATCCTACAAAATTTCTGACAAATGGCAGTCAAATCTCTTCTTGAAAGTCTCAAGTGATGAAGCTCCCACAACTGCCAAAGGCAACTTCTGTTCCACTGGTTGATTGTTCTCACTATCAGAAAATTTCTCCTTATTTCCAGGTTGAATCTCTTCTTGGTCAATTTCCATCCATTGTTCCTTGTCTGGCCTTCAGGTACTTTGAAAAATAGCTTGACCCCTTCCTCCTCTCTGTGGCAGCCCCTCAAATATTGGAAGACTTCTATCAACTTCTGAAGGCAACTTCTGTTTCATTGGTTGATTGTTCTCAGTGTCAGAAAATTTCCCCTTATTTCTAAGTTGAATCTCTCATTGGTCAGTTTCCATTTATTATTCTTTGTTTGGCCTTTGGGTGCTTTAGAAAATAGCTTGACCCCTCCTCTATGTAGCAGCCCCTCAAATATTGGAAGACTGCTATCATGTCTCCCCTGGTCCTTCACCTCACTAGACTAGCCATGCCCAGTGTCAGTTTTGGAAGGCAATTTTCTTTTTGCTTCTTAACTGCCACATATTTTAGCTGGGGAAGTTGGGAGGGGGTTGTGGTTGGAGCGGTAGAAAGTTAGTCATAATAGCATTCCATATTCAAGGACATTTGCCTGTCTGAGGTAGACTTCCTGAAGACTGTATCCAATTGAGTTTGAAGAGTTGATTGGACAATGTGATGAACTTGTGGATGTGGGGCAGGGCTGTGAACTGTCAACTGGGTGTGAAAATCCTGGAAGCTTTCAGTTTCGGGTTTTCCCAGCTGTGCCAACATGACATCTCTAATAAATTGGAGCTTTGAGGAACCTCAAGCCTCAGAGCTTTATTTTGTTGGGGGTGTTCCTTGGAATCCTGACACCCAGTTCCTGTAACTGTTCTTCATATGTTTTAGCCTCCGGTCCCCTAATCATGCTGGTTGCTCTTTTCTGCACTTTTTCTAGAGTCTCAACATCTTTTTTATAGTGTGGTGACCAAAACTGGATGCAGTACTCTAGCTGTGATCTTACTAAGGCTTTATAGAGTGGTATTAGTTCATTTTAATCTTGGAGCTAAATTACTGATTCATATAAAGGGTATGTCCAATCTCAGTCATCTCTAGCAAGACTTCAGATGTGACAAACATTCATCCTGCTATTTATTTATTTAAATGGACTGCCTGAAATTTGGGCAGTAGAAAACAACGACAAATAAAGTAGGAGAATACAAAGAGCTCATGAAAGAGATATCCCGGAAAAGAACACCCAGCTATATAGGTAGTCTCAATTTATAGAATAGAATAGAATAGAATTTTTATTGGCCAAGTGTGATTGGACACACAAGGAATTTGTCTTGGTGCATATGCTCTCAGTGTACATAAAAGAAAAGATACGTTCATCAAGGTACAACATTTACAACACAATTGATGGTCAATATATCAATATAAATCATAAGGATTGCCAGCAACAAGTTATAGTCATACAGTCCTAAATGGAAAGAGATTGGTGATGGGAACTATGAAAAGATTAATAGTAGTGCAGATTCAGTAAATAGTTTGACAGTGTTGATGGAATTATTTGTTTAGCAGAGTGATGGCATTTGGAAAGAAACTGTTCTTGTGTCTAGTTGTTCTGGTGTGCAGTGCTCTATAGCGTCGTTTTGAGGGTAGGAGTTGAAACAGTTTATGTCCAGGATGCGAGGGGTCTGTAAATATTTTCACGGCCCTCTTCTTGATTCGTGCAGTATACAGGTCCTCAATGGAAGGCAGGTTGGTAGCAATTATTTTTTCTGCAGTTCTAATTATCCTCTGAAGTCTGTGTTTTTCTTGTTGGGTTGCAGAACTGAACCAGACAGTTATAGAGGTGCAAATGACAGACTCAATAATTCCTCTGTAGAACTGAATCAGCAGCTCCTTGGGCAGTTTGAGCTTTCTGAGTTGGCGCAGAAAGAACATTCTTTGTTGTCCTTTTTTAATGATGTTTTTGATGTTAGCTGTCCATTTGAGATCTTGCGATATGATATAACCTAGAAATTTGAAGGTTTCTACTGTTGATACTGTGTTGTCTAGTATTGTGAGCGCAGAACTGAGCGCAGAATTTCCACTGCTAAGCAAAATAGTTGTTCAGTGAGTTTTGCCGCATTGTACAATTTTTCTTGCCACCATTGCTGTTACGTATTTGAATTTTGGAGGGAACTTTTGGAGGGAAAATGCACGTTGATGATTGGCCGGTGCCTCAGCCTGAACGGTATATAAGGAGGACTGTTCCCCTGTTTCAGTTACTTTACAGTAAAGTAAAGAGCTGTTGTCACAGATAACCTGTCTCCTGCCCCCTCATTTCTCAAACCCAACAGTTGCTAAGTGAATCACTCCGTCGTTTCGTTAATACAACAGTTGCTCAGTGAATCTGGCTTCTCCATTGACTTTGCTTGTCAGAAGGTCACAAAAAGTGATCACGTGATCCCAGGGTATTGCAACCATCATAAATATGAGTCAGTTGCCAAGCGTCCAAATTTTGATCATATCCGGCCGTAGGGAAGCTACATTAGTTGTAAATGTGAAAAATTGACACAGGTCACTTTTGTTTTCAGTGCTGTTGTGACTTTGAATGGTCACTAAGCAAACGGTTGTAAGTTGAGGACCATCTGTACTTCAGAAGCAACTTTCCTACCAGGATCTGTTGTGTCTTGCCCGCCCTCAGAGCAGCCGGGGCCTTCTTATCTGCTCCCGAACACGGAGGAATGTATGCCTCCCAGCCCCAGTCCTGGCTCCATGCCCAGACAAACTGCAGAAGAAGGAGCATCTCCCTGCCCCAGCCCTGACTCCATGCCCAGGCAAACGGAGCAGTTAGACCCCTCCCCCTCCTCCACAGCAGGTGAGCCTGAGGAGGGTTTACTCCCAACAACAGCTGATTGGAGTAATCCTCACATCAGAAGATTGGATAGGCGGAGGCAACAGAAGGAAGGGAGGGGCAGGCCTTAATGAGTGCTGAGTCATGGAGCCACACCCCATGACCTATATAAAGGATCTACTTTCTGGCAGTCTCTGAGTCAGGCAAAAGTCGAACTTATCTTGCTGAAGTCACTTACTGGTCTCCTGCCTGCTCTGAGGACTTTGCTAGGACTTTGGGCAGAGCTGCAGAGGCAAGCCTGATTCGGATTTCCCTGACCCGGCCGTCAGCGGAGGAGTGGGACACGACAGGATCCACCAAACAAGACTTAGAAGAACCATGTTTTAAAGTCTCAAAGGTGCTTTTTCAAGAGGCAACTGGACTTTCTGATTATTGTTTTTTTTGGGAAGTCATTTCGCTTCTCATCCAAGAAGCTTCTTCAGCTCTGTTTTAAAGGTTTGCTTAAATAGGGTCAGGATAAACACCACAACACTGAGCTTGTCGATCAGAAAGGTCGGCAGTTCGGCGGTTCGAATCCCGAGTCTCCTGCGTGAGCAGGGGGTTGGGCTAGATGACCTCCAAGGTCCCTTCCAACTCTGTGACTGTTATTAAACTATATGGGGAGACACTGATCCAGAAGGTAGGCACTGTGACAGAAAACACCAGCTTTCTGGATCAATTTTCCAAAAACACTACACTACTAACCAGAGCGTATAAAACATTTGCTAGACCAATTCTAGAATACAGCTCGCCTGTTTGGAACCCTCACCACATCTCTGACATCAATACAATTGAGCGAGTCCAGAAATATTTTACAAGAAGAGTTCTCCATTCCTCTGAAAACAACAAAATACCTTATGCCACCAGACTTGAAATCCTAGGCCTAGAAAACTTGGAACTCTGTCGCCTTCGACAAGACCTAAGTTTAACTCATAGAATCATCTACGGTAATGTCCTTCCTGTTAAAGACTACTTCAGCTTTAATTGTAACAATACAAGAGCAACCAACAGATTTAAACTTAATGTTAACCGCTTTAATCTAGATTGCAGAAAATATGACTTCTGTAACAGAATCATCAGTGCTTGGAATACTTTACCTGACTCTGTGGTCTCTTCCCATAATCCTAAAAGCTTTAACCAAAAACTTTCTACTATTGACCTCACCCCATTCCTAAGAGGACCATAAGGGGCGTGCATAAGCGCACAAACGTGCCTACCGTTCCTGTCCTATTGTTTTTCTTTTCTTCTTCCTATATATATATATATATATATATATATATATATATATATATATATATATATATATATATATATATATATATATATATATATATATATATATATATATATATATGCTTATACCTCTTAATATTTACTCATATATGTGTTTATATACTATATAATCTTTTTATATGATGTGACAAAATAAATAAATAAAAATAAATAAAATAAAATAAAATTCAGTTCAATTCAAACCTTTATTGTCAGAGTACAACATGTGTACTGAGGTCGGCTGAGTCTCCCTTAGTGTACACACACACACCCCAAACTCAATACAACTCACAGTGAAAAACAGAAAATCCCTCTCCTGGTGCATCCTGCTGACAAACACCCAATCCTATCACACCATGTGAACTTATTGCACGTTGTGCTGGCCCCGCAAGTCCATCGTACTGTGTTGTGGTGGTTATATTTCATTCAGGAGTCTGACAGCCCATGGATAAAAACTGTTCTTCAGCCTCTTTGTGTGGCTGCCTATGCTTCTATATCTCCTTCCCGATGGTAGGAGAGTAAAGAATTGCTGATCAGGGTGTGAGTCGTCCCCGAGGATTGTCCTCACTCTTCTAAGGCAGTGAGTCCTAGCGATGTCATCTACCGGTATCAGGGGATAGCCCACGATGTTTTATGGTGTGCTCACACCACCCTCTGTAATGTTTTTCTACCCACGGCTGTCAAGCCAGCATAAGGTAAAGGGAAAGGTTCCTCTCGCACATATGTGCTAGCCGTTCCTGACTCTAGGGGGCGGTGCTCATCTCCATTTCAAAGCCGAAGAGCCAACACTGTCCGAAGACGTCTCCGTGGTCATGTGGCTGGCATGACTCAATGCCAAAGGCGCACGGAACGCTGTTCCCTTCCCACCAAAGGTGGTCCCTATTTTTTCTACTTGCATTTTTTACATGCTTTTGAACTGCTAGGTTGGCAGAAGCTGGGACAAGTCATGGGAGCTCACCCAATTACGTGGCACTATTTATTTATTTATTTTATTTATTTATTTATTGTTTTAATTTCTATACCGCCCTTCTCCCAAAGGATTCAGGGCGATTTACAACCGGATAAAACAACAGATACAAAAATTAAAACAAAAGTTAAAAGACTAATTTAAATTTGGCTCAAAACTATAAAACTCTAATAAAAAAAAAACCCGTTAAAAACAATTAGGCCAGTCCTGCACGATGGAATAGAACGTCTTCAACTCACGTCGGAAGGTCCGGAGGTCAGGGAGTTGGCACTAGGGATTTGAACTGCTGAATTGCCGACCTTTCGATCAATGCCTTTAGCCCCTGGGCCACCACGTCCCCACTCAAGCTAGCATACCACACCATAAATGCACTGAGTGACGATGCTTTCTATTGTGGATTGGTAAAAGGATGTCATCAGTTGTTTGTTTGTTTGTCGAGTACGTATTAGATAATATATATAAATATAAGCATGGATTGGATACATAAAATAGAAACAAATAGAGAAAACATTAGGGCAGGGATGGTAGGCACGCTGGTACACTTGTGCACACCCCTTACAGACCTCTTAGGAATGGGGTGAGGTCAACAGTAGCCAGTCTAAGGTTAACATTTTGGGGGTTTGAGGATGAGACCACAGAGTCTGGTAGTGCATTCCAGGCATTAACAACTCTGTTGCTGAAGTCATATTTTCTGCAATCGAGTTTGGTGCAGTTTACCTTAAGTTTGTATCTATCGTGTGCTCGTGTATTGTTGTGGTTGAAGCTGAAGTAGTCCTTGACAGGTTCCTAGGACATTGCAGCAGATGATTTTATGAGCTACGCTCAGGTCATACCGAAAGCAGCGGCGTAGTTCTAAATTTTCTAAGCCCAGCATTTCAAGTCTGGTGGCATAAGGTGATTTGTTGCGAGCAGAGGAGTGGAGGACTCTTCTTGTGAAATATTTCTGGATATAAATGAAAAATATTTCCATTTTGGTTGTGTTTTTTTTTTTTTTTTTTGCAAGACTCTGAGGAAGTGGAGTCTCTGTTGGGCCTTTCTGGCCACCTGGGTGGTATTGATTTTCCAGGTGAGATCTTCACTGAGATAGATGCCCAGGAATTTAAAGGAATTAATGGGGTCCAAAGCATTCAGACTTTGCCAAATTGTATAGATGAAACAAAAGCTTTTGGAAGGCAGATGCCATGGTGCCTCTATTCCAGTAGAAATGGAATTCACACCCAGCTAAATTAATGGTCTATTTGTTGAAATACGTACTTCTGAGGACATCGTTTGTAAACCCTTATTTAGCTACCGCATATTGAGTAAAACACCCAGAGGGAGAGAGATGCTTCTTCAGATAAAATAGCGATTCTGAATATTTTGCACTCAGTGAGTCACCCACCCACCGACCAGGTTTTGTCTTTAACCTTGTTTTGTGAAATCTTTCAAATGGTGTTTTAAAAAACCAACAACAACAGTTCTCCAGACTAATGATTAATAAAATATAACAACCCTGGTTAAGAGAGAATATCTAGAACTGTGGAAACAGCGTGATTGGGTCGAAGGCAGATAATCTGATATGCCCAGGCATTTTCAGCTTGTGGCATATTAAAGGGGAAAGGAAGGCGGGAGAACAGAGCATAGTCTGTTGGGAGTTTCTTTCTTTTTCTTTTTTTTTTAAGTTGCCTCATAGACATGCAAACAGAGTAGACAAAAGGAGGCTGAGCCAAAACAGCAGCCGCAAGGGAGAGAGAAGGTGGGGGGAAGAGAAAGTTTGCAAACCACAGCAAAAAAGCTGGATTCGGAACTAGTTTTAGACACCGCCATAAAGACAGAACCTCTAAAGAAATACTTAGCAGGAGGGTCTGCCAGGTGAAACATGTTCAATGCTTTGGAGAAAGAGAGAGCCGCTGAGTCATTTCTTCAGGTAGACTTTGCTATGTTGGAGAGAAATGTCTATGAATGTTGCCCTTCTCCTGGCTGTCTTTCTCGGCCATGTCTCAGGAGTGTCTCGTGTTTCCCTGGCAGGTTGTAAGAACGTTCACTATGACCTGATCTTTCTGCTGGACACTTCCTCCAGCGTCGGCAAAGAAGACTTTGAGAAGGTCCGCCAATGGATAGCTCACCTGGTGGACACTTTTGAGATTGGACCAGACAAAACCCGCGTCGGGGTCGTCCGGTACAGCGATCATCCAACCACTGAGTTTGACCTTGGAAGTTATGGGACTCAGCAAGAGATCAAAGAAGCTGCAAAGGGCATCAAGTACTACGGAGGGAACACGAACACTGGAGATGCCCTGCGGTACATCAATAGCTATAGCTTTTCCACACAGGCCGGCGGGAGGCCAAATGATAATGCCATCAAGAAAGTTGTGATCCTCCTGACGGACGGCAGGAGCCAGGATTATGTCTTGAGTCCTGCCACGGCGGCGCATAAGGCCGGCATCCGGATTTTTGCGGTGGGTGTCGGGGAAGCCCTTAAAGAAGAACTGGATGAAATTGCTTCCGAGCCAAAATCGGCCCACGTCTTCCATGTCTCTGATTACAACGCGATTGATAAGATACGGGAGAAGCTGAGAAGACGGCTTTGTGAGAGTAAGTAAATAAACCATGAACCAAGAAATGGTCCTAACTGGAGCCTCCTTTAACTGGAGGCTAAAACGTATGAAGAACGGTTGCAGGAACTCGGTATGTCTAGTTTAATGAAAAGAAGGACTAGGGGAGACATGATAGCAGTGTTCCAATATCTCAGGGGTTGCCACAAAGAAGAGGGAGTCAAACTATTCTCCAAAGCACCTGAGGGTAGAACAAGAAGCAATGGGTGGAAGCTAATCAAGGAGAGAAGCAACTTAGAACTAAGGAGAAATTTCCTGACAGTTAGAACAATCAATAAGTGGAACATCTTGCCTGCAGAAGTTGTGAATGCTCCAACACTGGACATTTTTAAGAAAATATTGGATAACCATTTGTCTGAAGTGGTGTAGGGTTTCCTGCCTGGTCAGGGGGTTGGATTAGAAGACCTCCAAGGTCCCTTCCAACTCTGTTATTATTATTATTAAATTGTGGAAAGGTGCATTGGTTGGTTTAATGAAGAGTGAGCCTATGAATTTTAGCTCTCGCTCTCTCAGTGTGGGAAAAGGACCGGGTTCCCAAAAGCCTCACCAGTAAAATTAGACCACCCATTAGTAAATGCATTGCAAAAGTCATGCCTTGGTTATTTATGTAGCCATTTAAAATGCCGTGTTTCCTTTCTGCAGGGAAACAAATGGAAGTGTTGTCTATGGAGATTATCAATCATCCAGGTCGTGGTTTTCCCAAAAGTGTTTTTCCCAAAAGGCAGCTGGATTTTCTTGTTGTTTTTTTCTTTGAAAACATTTCATTTCTCATCCAAGAAGTTTCTTCAGTTCTGACTTCAGTGAGAACTGAAGAATATTTTTGGATGAGAAGTGAAATGTTTTCAAAGAGAAAAAAACAAAAAAACCCCAAAAAAGTCCGATTGCCTTTTTCGGAAATGCACCTTTGGGACAAACTGAAGTGTTTTGCATCAAAGTTTAGAGAGAAATGTGCTATTTGTTATTATGGATACTTCTGGATATTCTTAACTGGGGAGAGCTCAACTTGGCGCTCTTTCCTGTTCTTTTAGATTTTATCAGGATAAAGTTTGAGAAAATAATCTTTGCAAGGAACTGAGCAAAATATTGACTAGATTTAAGGCTTGAGGGAGAGCTGGCTGGATAATCTTCATTATCGTTCACTGTGAATGTTATCCATTGATTATATTATGGAGAGCATTGTAATTTGTAATTTTTTTTAGAAAGGAATAAGCACTGATATGACAGAGTAACAACTGAACAATAACACAAGTAGGTTCCTATAATGAGTTTGCTCAGATGTTTCCATTTGGGGTAATGGATGCATGAAGTTAGAAGCTTGGAAATAAATTTAATTAATTAATAGATTTAGGCTTAATGTGAACCGCTCCAATCTTGATTGCAGAAAATATGACTTCAGTAACAGAGTTGTTAATGCCTGGAATGCACTACCAGACTCTGTTGTCTCTTCCCAAAATCCCCAAAGCTTTAACCAAAAACTATCTACTATTGACCACACCCCATTCCTAAGAGGTTTGTAAGGGGCGTGCACAAGAGCACCAACGTGCCTACCGTTCCTGTCCTAATGTTCCCTTTGATTTGAAATGGTGTAGGGTTTCCTGACTGGGCAGGGGGTTGGACTAGAAGACCTCCAAGGTCCCTTCCAACTCTGTTATTATGTTATGTATCCAATTTCATATAGTTATCACATACTTATGATTATATTTATGCTTATATATCGTATAGTCATTTCATGCTTATGCTTATATATACTGTTGTGACAAATAAATAAAATAAAAATAAATAAAAATAAATAAAAAAGGAGAAATTAGAAGCTTTGGTGCTGCATTTAGAAGAGCCAATAAGATTTCCCCAGCCTTTACATCATTCAGGGGTATATATCAGCTTATAGTTACAAAGTCAAGATGGTGGCCGCAATAATATGAATGAAGCTCCACTTAGTTTTTCTGTTTTGCTTCTTAAACTTTTGGTTAAAATTAATGTAGCACATAAAAAGTAGAATTGTTGGAAGAAATGTCCACATGGATTCAGTTCCAAGTGGGGAGAAAGACATTGGAAACATGGAGGGTGATTGGAAAGATGGTTTGATGGTGGACAGGACCACATGGGTTTTTTGGGTCCTGGGCAAATGAGCACATAGAAGAGAGAGAGAGAGAGAGAGAGAGAGAGAGAGATGTATACCCTCTTGTGGGCCCCACCTTAGAGCTTCCTGTTCCTGTGTAAAGGCAGGTATCCTGATTGTTGTAAGACTCCTATGGGGCCATGCAGGGGTAACTTTGTAGGTTGTCTTGAGTCCCTGGCTTGGTTGACTCTTGCTGGGTGATGATATAATGAAGAGGATTGTGTTCTGAAAGGGTGTTGGACAATTCCTATTATGGCTTAATGGCTTTGTCCTGGTTTGGATCTTGAGTGCGGGCTAATCCTATCATGTCCTGATGGGCCATGTCTTTTGTTTTGTAGATAAGCTGGCCCAGCCTTTTGTCTTGTAGATAGGATGGCCCAGTCTTTCTGGGGCTCTTAACAAAGGTGGGGGCTGCTTTCCAAGAGCGTGTTTCTCCTTTTCTCATTCAGGGAGGTATAATATTCTTCCTTTTTAATATTTCCCAGAATATTTCATTCTTCTAGGAGAGGGGTGGGTGCTAGCTTTTACAGTAGGCAGGAGCTTTGTTCACACTATTGCAGCCACCAACCTGGCTGTTTCGACCTCACCCCACAGACCACTTTCATACCATGGATAAACAACTGTTGGAAGAAATATCCATCTGGGTTCAGTTCCAAGTGGGGATAAAGACACTGGAAACATGGAGGCTGCTTGGAAAGATGGTTTAATGATGGTCAGGATCACATGGCTTGAGTTCCTGAACAGAAAAAGGGATGAGATCCTGTGTGCTCCCTGGCTTTATGCTTTCTCTGAGCTTTGAACTTTCTGGGGCACAGGAAGAGTATCCTGATTGGTTGTCAGACTCCCAGGAGGTGGGGGTCTTAGCTAGCCTTGCTGTCTGATGTAATCTTCCCAGGTGTCATGTGGTGAGTTTCAGTTGCTAGATGGGTCCTATTATGTTGCAGATGATGGTCCCATTGACACAGGTGGGGAGAATGAGTTTCTACCTCTGACCCATTGACAAAGGTGGGGGGAAATGAGTGAGCTAGGCTGAGGCTTTAATGGCCCATTGACAAAGGTGGGGGGAGTCAGAAAGCTGCTTTGTCTTTAAAACATGTTTCTCCATTTTTCATCCAGGGAAATATATTCTGCCTTTTTAAATATTTTCTAAAATATTTCATCCTTCTAGGAGGGGGGTGGGTGCTAAATTCCTACACAACCATGCAGCTGCGTGAAAACCGTGGCAACTAGCTTGCTGTATAGGAATAATCCACACTCTGTAGAAGCTTGCTGGTGAATGGTGACCAGTGACAGAACCATCACTAGGTTGGATTGTGATATTCTGCAGCTAAGCAGTTGATTGACAGACTGACAGTTTTATTGGACTTGGAAAACCATTTTACTCATTGCAATAATGATTTGTGGTTTGACAGGCAGCCAGAGAGAGAAGAATATAAAAAGAAATATGTGTGTCTTTGCAGACGTTCATTCCCTTATGTGGCAGGTTCTGCGCTTTTGATCTATGTTACGTTCAGTTTAACCCAGGGGATCAACAGGTGGACAATTAGAGCAAGATTTTAGATGATCAGTATGTTATTCAGATCACATAAGACTTTGCACTTTAATCAAAGTTAACAACTTTGCCTGATATTTTTTAAAACCAATAAGTCTTGAACCTAATTTTGTTTTACACGCCCTTTGCATACCTAAAAAGGTAAAGGTTCCCCTCACACATACATGCTACTCGTTCCCGACTCTAGGGGGCGGTGCTCATCTCCGTTTCAAAGCCAAACAGCCAGCACTGTCTGGAGACGTCTCCGTGGTCATGTGGCCGGCATGACTCAATGCCAAAGATGCATGGAATGCTGTTACCTTCCCACCAAAGGTGGCCCCTATTTTTTCTACTTGCATTTTTTACATGCTTTCAAACTGCTAGGTTGGCAGAAGCTGGGACAAGTAACGGGAGCTCACCCCATTACACGGCAGCACTAGGGATTCGAACCGCTGAACTGCCAACCTTTCTATCGACAAGCTCAGCATCCTAGTCCCTGAGCCACCGCATCCCTCCCTTTGCATACTTAGTAGTGAGTAAATTGGATTGTGTGGATAATTAATGTCCCTTACTACTTTCCGTAGTGCAGCACATGGCTCGTTTTGAAACTGCTTTTGTTATTTGTGTTAGTTAAAATTGCTGGGTTTATCCAGGGTCCTGAACTCTCCTTAGACCTCACAAAGTTATACCCAAAGGCGAAATTTCCTACTTTCAAGCTACAGAAAAATCTCCAGATGTTACACAATGGCGAGTCGAGTCTGGCTGACATTCTCCTTCGATCGATGTCGCACTTCGCTGTGATAATACATCACTCCATTTTGGAATTTACAACTTGAAGGAGGAAAATAATAACCTTCTAGGGAATCCGGCATTACAGATGAAAGGAAAATTATTTTCTGTCTTCTCACACAGAATGACTCTGTCAAATATAATGATATCTCTACTTGCAGTGCAGCTTGGATGCAATACAACAAGACGTAGCCGTTTTATCATTTTTCTCCCCAAAAGAATTGGAACTTTTAAAAAAAAAAAATCCTTAATGATGTTACGGTCTTTGCTTTGGAACTTCATTTCAAGAAATGATGTTCCCCTTCCGAACTGACTTTGCCTCAAGTGACATTCAGATTTATCAAAATCTGAATATGTCTCGTAGTGTAGTATTCATCTTATTTTTATGAGACAGAGTGAAAAAAAATCATCTAGTCTATTATTTTTTGAATATGAGAAAAGATTTATTGAATATGAGAAAAGTCCTTCCTGTTGAAGACTACTTCAGCTTCAATTGCGACAATACACAAGCACACAATAGATTTATTTATTTATTTATTTATTTATTTATTTATTTATTTTATTTTATCACATTTATAACATTTATAACATTTATAACATTTAAGCTTAATGTTAACCGCTCCAATCTTGATTGCAGAAAATATATCTTGATGAAGGTATCTTTTCTTTTATGTAAACTGAGAGCAAATTCCTTGTGTGTCCAATCACACTTGGCCAATAAAAAATTCTATTGTATTCTATTCTAGTCTAGTCTAGTCTAGTCTAGTCTAGTCTAGTCTAGTCTAGTCTAGTCTAGTCTAGTCTATATGACTTCAGTAACAGAGTTGTTAATGCTTGGAATAAACTATCTGACTCTGTGGTCTCTTCCCAAAATCCCCAAAGCTTCAACCAAAAACTGTCTACTATTGACCTCACCCCATTCCTAAGAGGTCTGTAAGAGCACAAGTGTGCCTACCGTTCCTGTCCTATTGTTTCCTTTCGTTATATCCAATTAATATAGTTATTACATACTCATACTTATATATATGCTTATATATTGTATAATTATTACATGCTTATGCTTATATATACTGTGTGACAAAAATAAATAAATAAATAAAAATAAAATTTAATACTGTCTCCACCAAAACTAGGTAATACTTTCAAATGTATTGCTCTTTCTTCTAAATCTGTTTAAACAAAAAATGTATACAGGCTCCCCTCGACTTAGAACAGTTCATTTAATGACCATTAAAGTTACAACAGCACTGAAAAAAAGTGACTTATGACCATTTTTCACACTTATGACCATTGCAGCATCCCCAGAGTCACAAAATCAAAATTCAAACATTTGGTAACTGATTCATAATAATGAACCGGAGTCATGCAATCAGCTTTTGTGACCTTCTGATAAGCAAAATTAATGAGGAAGCCAGATTCACTAGACATGTTATTCACTTAACGACTGCAATGATTCACTTAACAACAGTGGCAAGAAAGGTCACAAAATGGGGCAAAACTGAGGGCCGCGGTGTGGCTCAGGCTGTAAGAAGCCTGTTATTAAAACACAGCTGCCTGCAATTACTGCAGGTTCTAGTCCCACCAGGCCCAAGGTTGACTCAGCCTTCCATCCTTTATAAGGTAGGTAAAATGAGGACCCAGATTGTTGGGGGGGCAATAAGTTGACTTTGTAAATATACAAATAGAATGAGACTATTGCCTTACACACTGTAAGCCGCCCTGAGTCTTCGGAGAAGGGCGGGATATAAATGTAAATTAAAAAAAAAAAACCTCCCAGAATTCCTCAGCCAGCATGAATTCTTGGACTTGAAAGCCACATCTTAAAGTTGCCCAGGTTAAGAAAGACTCTTCTAGAATCTTGGGCAAAGAGTCTTTCGGTTGAATGATAGAGCTTAAATCAACCCTTACAACATGGTGTATCATCTGCTAATAAATTCTGGAAAGTGACATGTTGCTTGTAGAGGTGAGTGCAGTAAGACAGTACAGTAGTGGCCAAAATTGTGGAACCTTTTGGGGAAAGTGTATTTTCTAAAACTAGCTAATAACGCCACTTTTTTTTTTTTTTTGGAGTAGTACCATAAAATTATATATTGATATTATTATATTGAATATTATATTATTATTATTATTATTTAATCAAGAATGCAATGCAATAGCTTTTATGAATGATTTGAGATATATTATGAATGAGATATACAAAAATGATCACCATGTCAGTTAATCCTGAGTTGGGTCACCTTTAGCATGAATGACGGCCTTACGACGTCTTCTCATGGAATGAACCAAGTCTTTGAGTTCTGCAGCTGTTATAATGTGAAACCAAGATTGAAGGATAGCTTTTATTAATTGGGTTTTATTGCTGGGTCACGTCTGACTAACAAGTTTCTTTAGTCATCTCCATAGATTTTCAATTGGGTTAAGGTCTGGGCTATTCCCAGGCCATTCCAGTAGTAGAATATGATTATCTTGAAACCCCCCCCCCCAAAAAAAGTGATATTATTAGTCATCAAACCTCAAAAATACACTTTTCCCAAAAGGTTTCCACAATTTTAGCCACTACTGTATCTGCCTGACTCTGGCTGATCTCTGGCTGGCTAAGTAAATGGGTGGGAGATAACTAAGAAGCCCCATGGCGAACTGGGAAATTGAAATAAAACATCTAGGTAGAAAACAATCTTGAACCACTCTAAAAAGAACAATTCAGGAAAACCGTTTAAGTGTCCTATATGTATGAACCCATCAGAAGTCAAGAGCAGCTCCAAGGAAATATTACTGCTTAACTTTAGAGACATGGATTTATACTCCTAAACAGAGATTGTGTCATACATAATCTTTATTACTTGTAATTGGAAAAAGGATGTTATTAAAAAACCTAATCTGTATCTCCCAGTAATAGGCAGGTAGCAATGTTTGCCTATCATTACTTTTACATTGATTAAAATTGGATATAGACAGATTCCTTCCTTCCTTCCTTCCTTCCTTCCTTCCTTCCTTCCTTCCTTCCTTCCTTCCTTCCTTCCTTCCTTCCTTCCTTATTGTTTGAAAACATCAGTTTTGATAGATACCATTCCCTCATCCTTTAAAGGTTCCCCAATCTAACATAAATGAGTAGCATCAGAAGAATAACTCAAAGCATTCCATAGTCAAGAATCCAAGATAAAAAAAAAAAGTTAAAATTATATGACAATTGGATTGTGCCAGATTTGGGAAGGCTTCTCTAATGTCTACCTATTAAACATGGTTTACTTTCTGTTTTATTACTTTCTGCTAAGTAACCCCAAGAAAATAGAAGACTTAAAGAGTTGTTTTGAAACAAGATGGGAGATAGATGACAGATGATAGATAGATAGATAGATAGATAGATAGATAGATAGATAGATAGATAGATAGATAGATAGATAGATAGATAGATAGATAGATAGATAGATAGACAGATAGACAGACAGACAGACAGACAGACAGACAGACAGACAGACAGACAGACAGACAGAGGTAGGTAGGTAGGTAGGTAGGTAGGCAGGCAGGCAGGCAGGCAGACAGACAGACAGACAGACGGACAGAGATAGGCAGACAGATAGATAGAGGTAGGTAGGTAGGTAGAGAAACAGACAGACAGACAGACATAGATAGAGAAACAGACAGACAGACAGACATAGATAGACAGATAGACAGACAGACAGATAGACACAGAGACAAAGACAGACAGACAGACAGATAGAAAGATAGAGGTAGGTAGGTAGGTAGGTAGGTAGACAGACAGACAAATGTAGGTAGATTGATGGGAGAGAAAGAGAGAGAGAGGTAGGTAGACAGACAGACAAATGTAGGTAGATTGATGGGAGAGAAAGAGAGAGAGGGAGAGAGAGGGAGAGGGAGAACCAGAGAACCACTGTACCTATATTTTTTTCTACTGCAAAGGACATTCCATTAGCAGTTTTAACGCACTCTCGATTCCAGAAAACCATTTCATGAATCAAGAATGGAGATCAAAAATACTCCTTTTGAATTCAAATATAACAGTTTCTTGTTAGAAAATGCAAAAAAAATTTTTTTTACAAAAATCTGTAACCACTCCAGCAGTTATTTTTATGGTTAGTGAGGAAAAATTGAGTGATCTTCTGAAAACAATGCTTGCCTTTATACTCCATCCACCCTTCATCTCCAGGGCTGGCACCCACAATTCCAGAATCCATGCCATGTCAAAAAAACTGGATGGTCATTATGTATCTATTTACCTAGTGATTTATCAAGTTATTTCTCAGATACCGAGAAACAAAAACCCACACAGGCGTGGAACTTCTCTGAAGACCTTTGTCTGCTTTCTGAATGGCTTTTCCTTCCCTGACCGCATTTCATCCTTCTGACACTTTGAAGTCTATGAAAAGCCTTCTCATGTGAGCTCACTCCAAAGGAAGAGACAAGAATCTGGAAAATGTGTTTCTGCAATGCTGCCAGATGTTTGGGTGTCGTAGGCACTAGATACTTTGAAGCTAGAAGTTGTTTGCTCATTAAAGGGGCAAATTCCCAGGGCCCTTTTGGGAAAAAAACAAGTTAACATGCTTCCTTTTAAATTTCTCAGCCTGGAGGTTAATAGGAATGGGAAAACCTAATATATCTATTGCAATAATAATAATATATCTATATTTCTATTGAAACCCTAATATATATCTACCTAATATATCTATTGCAAAAAATGCACAGGTACCATATATGTGGTACCTTGCTCAATAGTAGTAACTGTGAGAGGGATCTTGGAGTCCTAGTAGACAACCATTTAGATACGAGCCAGCAGTGTGCAGCAGTGGCCAAAAAAAGCCAACACAGTTCTGGGCTGCATAAGCAGAGGGATAGAATCAAGATCACGTGAAGTGTTAATACCACTTTATAAGGCCTTGGGAAGGCCACATTTGGAATATTGCATTCAGTTTTGGTTGCCACGATGTAAAAAAGATGCTGAGACTCTAGAAAGAGTGCAGAGAAGAGCAACCAAGATGATTAGGGGACTGGAGGCTAAAACATATGAAGAACGGTTGCAGGAACTGGGTATGTCTAGTTTAATGAAAAGAAGGACTAGGGGAGACATGATAGCAGTCTTTCAATATCTCAGAGATTGCCACAAAGAAGAGGGAGTCAAACTATTCTCCAAAGCACCTGAGGGTAGAACAAGAAGCAATAGGTAGAAACTAATCAAGAAGAGAAGCAACTTAGAACTAAGGAGAAATTTCCTGACAGTCAGAACAATCAATAAGTGGAACAACTTGCCTGCAGAAGTTGTGAATGCTCCAACACTGGAAAAAAATTTTTTTATTGTGCATGGCACGTAAACATTTCTTATGGATGTGCCGATTTTTTTATGTTGAATCTTATGTACAAAAATATGGAAGGGCATTTTGATTCCCACCATGAATTAATGGCTGCAAAAGTTGATAGAGTTAGCAGAGATCGCTAAATTGATTGCTTTGATTAAAGGAGAAAAAAAAAACACAATTACTTTTGTTTCTACTTGGAAACCGCTCTGGGACTTTGTGCTTGGGGTGGTGGACAAAAAAACCGCAGCTTTGATTTTGGGTTTTACCGCTTAGATAGGTTTGTTATTCTAGAAATGGTTAGTTTATATTACCACCCTGTTCCCCCAAAATAAGACATCCCCGGATAATAAGCCCAATTGGGCTTTTGAGTGCACGGCAATAAGGCCAAGCGTTTATTTCAGGGTTCAAAAAAAATATAATACAGGGTCTTATTTTCGGGGAAACATGGTATGTAAAAGTAAAAAGTTGAGGTTTGCCCCTTGTGAAACCAGATTCACTTAATAACTGTGTTACCAATTTAACCACTGCAGTGAACTATGGCAAGGAAGGTTGCAAAATGAGATAAAACCAGTGGTAAGATTCAGCCGGTTCAGGCCGGTTTGAGAGAACCGGTAGTTAAATTGCTGGCTGGCCCCACCTCTCCCCTCCTAGGTAAGCTTCAGGGAGGCCTTTTAGGCCCAAAACAGGACACAGCAGGGGCGCATTCCCCCCACGGCCTGTTTTTACTCCCATGGGGGTACAGGAGGCTAAGTACTGCCTGTATCACCCCCTGGCCATGGCCACCATGGCCACACATACCCAGCCTGTCACTAGGGTAGAGAACCGGTTTTTAAATTATTTGAATCCCACCACTGGGAAACTCACTCGACAGCTGTCTCGATTAGCAATGGACATTTTGAGCTTAATTGTGGTCGTACGTCGAGGACCATCTGTATAGCAAGAAAAATAAGAAGGTGTCAGGGTTCCTCCTTTTGCTGTCATCATAAGGCTATTTCAGAATAAATGCTAAGTTTGTTTTTCCTTCCAAAATGGGTCTATGCTTAAATGCTATGTTTAAGTGGGTGTAGATACAACATTCTAGGACACTGAAGAGACTGGTCGCTTGTGACCACAAGAGGAATTAGCTTCCCTTTTTATAGCTTCAGCTAGAGGGGTGGGGGCTCCCTCCCCCAATGTTAGTTTGGGAAACCCACCTTACTTTGGTAAAATGAGATTTCTCCTTTCCCAAAAGGCAAATATCACTGGGACCATAGGAGTGACCAAATCCGCTATTCACAATGGGCGATTTAGCTAACCAGACCCTAGTTTTCAAATACCAGGGAAAGGTTCTTGCAACAAATTAGGGGTAGCAAACTGTGGCTTTTCTGATCCACCTATTTGTGGTCTCTGAGCCCCCTCCAGGGACTTATACTATAAGGCTCCAGCATTTTAGATGGGGCGGGAATAAACACCGCACTCAAAATAGGATTAGCATGCGGGTTGATTGGGGAAGAGGGTGGAGAGGGGGGGAAAAAAGGAAGAACTGCAGCTTAAAACCGGGAGGAAAACAAAATTTCCACAGGCAAAGATGGATGAGATGCTCACCCCACCTCTTAAGTCATTGCTCTCTTGGGAGGAAAATATTTCTGGTTCAGTTCCAAGCTGGGAGGAAAAGGCTGGAAACAAAATAGAGGATGATTGGAAAGAAAGTTCATTTATTGATGAAGCAGAACCACCATTTTTGTGGTTCCGGGGCAGCTGACCCAATGGTTGGCTGAGTGGATGGATCTTTATAGGTTTCTTTGACTTTGAAGTTTGAACTGTTCTGGGGGGGGTTGTGCAATGAAGGGGCGTGTGTCTTTTGCTAAATGGTGGTGGGTAATTCTTATTATTGTGGCTGGTAGCTACTGTATGTCTGATGTTAGATTTTTTTTGGGGGGGGTCAAGGGCTGCTTGCTCTAATCCCATCATTCTGCTTTTGTTAGCTGTCAAAATTGCTGTAAGGGGGTTTCGAAGTCTTGAATGGACTTCTGGCGGCAGTATTTGCTTTGCTTGTGAATGGAGCCATCTAGATAGCTGGCTTCCTCTTTCAATAAGCTATCTGTTTAAGTGCTAGCATCTGCTGTGGGCTATTAAGAAAGACTGGGGGCTGCTTTCTGCCTCTAAAAACATGTTTCTCCATTTCTCCTTTAGGAAAATATAATATTCTGCGTTTTTTTTTAAATATTTCCCAAAATATTTCATTCTTCGCGCAGGGGAGGGTGTTTCCCCGCAGTTCCATTGACTTGTCTCCTGTCAGGGAGTTTAGCTCCTGGCCATGGCCACTAAAAATTGCCCAGCCTTGTCATAATATTTAGTCTTTTTCCTTCACATTTATGAGCCCAGTGTTTCCCCTACAGCTAGGCCTCAACTTACAATCATTCGTTTAGTGACTGCTTAAAATCACAACAGCACGGAAAAAGGGTTTTATGACCGTGTTTCACACTGTTGCATGATCTCCATGGTCACAGGATCAAAATTTGGATGCTTGACAACTAGCTCATATTTATGATGATTGTCATGTTCCCGGGTCATGTGATCACCTTTTGCAACCTTCTTACAAGCAAAGTCAACGGGGAAGCCAGATTCACTTTGGGACCATCTTACTAACTTAAGAACTGCAGTGGTTCACGTAACAATGATGGCAAAAAAGCTTATAAAACAGGGCAAACAGGAAGCAGCAGGTGAAGCTAAGCAAGATCACATCAAATACCTGTACAATTAGCACAGGGGCCTCCCAAGGCTGTGTGCTCTCCCCACTTCTCTTCTCTCTGTATAGCAATGACTGCATCTCCAATGATCCATTTGTTAAGCTACTGAAGTTCGCAGATGACACAACAGTGATTGGTCTCATTCGAGACAATGACGAATCCGCATATAGACGCGAGAGGTCGAACGACTAGCCTTGTGGTGCAACCAAAACAATCTGGAACTGAACACACTCAAAACCGTAGAAATGGTGGTAGACTTTAGGAGAAACCCTTCCATACTTCCACCTCTCACAATACTTGACAACACAGTATCAACAGTAGAAACCTTCAAATTTCTGGGTTCTATCATATCGCAAGATCTCAAATGGACAGCTAACATCAAAAACATCATTAAAAAAGGACAACAAAGAATGTTCTTTCTGCGCCAACTCAGTAAGCTCAAACTGCCCAAGGAGCTGCTGATCCAATTCTACAGAGAAATTATTGAGTCTGTCATTTGCACCTCTATAACTGTCTGGTTCGGTTCTGCAACCCAACAAGAAAAACACAGACTTCAGAGGATAATTAGAACTGCAGAAAAAACAATTGCTACCAACCTGCCTTCCATTGAGGACCTGTATACTGCACGAATCAAGAAGAGGGCCGTGAAAATATTTACAGATCCCTCACATCCTAGACATAAACTGTTTCAACCCCTACCCTCAAAACGATGCTATAGAGCACTGCACACCAGAACAACTAGACACAAGAACAGTTTTTCCCCCGAAGGCCATCACTCTGCTAAACAAATAATTCCATCAACACTGTCAGAATCTGCACTACTATTAATCGTTTCATAGTTCCCATCACCAATCTCTTTCCACTTATGACTGTATGACTATAACTTGTTGCTGGCAATCCTTATGATTTATATTGATATATTGACCATCAATTGTGTTGTAAATGTCGTACCTTGATGAACGTATCTTTTCTTTTATGTACACTGAGAGCATACGCACCAAGACAAATTCCTTTTGTGTCCAATCACACTTGGCCAATTAATTCTATTCTATTCTATTCTATTCTATTCTATTCTATTCTATTCTATTCTATTCTATTCTATTCTATTCTGTTCTATTCTATTCAAAACTCACTTGATGAGTGTCTTGCTGGCAACAGGAATTTTGGGCTCATTTGTGATCATAAGTCAAGGACTTCCTGTACTGGGAGAAAACTATACTCCTTAAAGTAATATCTAGGCTTGGCTAAACCTTAATGTTTCCCTCAAGTCATGAAACTTGGTTACTCCATAGAAATATCCATGCAATTTTCTCTACTGCTGTTTTTTTTTTTAATTCCAACTCTAGCCTGAAGCCCTGAGACTCCTAATCAGATACAACTTTGCTTAGCCACTCAAGATGACTCATGAATGATGGTTAGTTACATGTAGCTAACTTTCTTAAGTTGAACTTATTTTCTAATGATTACTCGGAGTTGCTTTGCAACTGTTTCCCTTAAAACTACCCTATCATCTCCCTTTCCAGCACTAACCATACTCAAACTTCCATTGCTGTTTATGGAATAATCTAAGTTTGACTATGAGCTGCTATTGCTATAATTCAATGTTAATACCACTTTATAATGTCTTGGTAAGGCCACACTTGGAATACTGCATTCAGTTTTGGTCGCCACAATGTTAAAATGATGTGGAGACTCTAGAAAGAATGCAGAGAAGAGCAACAAAGATGATTAGGGGACTGGAAGATAAAACATATGAAGAACGATTGCAGGAACTGGGTATGTCTAGTTTAACGAAAAGAAGGACTAGGGGAGACATGATAGCAGTGTTCCAATATCTCAGGGGTTGCCACAGAGAAGAGGGAGTCAACCTATTCTCCAAACCACCTGAGGGCAGGACAAAAAGCAACTAGTGGAAACTAATCAAGGAGAAAAGCAACCTAGAACTAAGAAGAAATTTCCTGACAATGAGGACAATCAGTGGAACTGCTTGCCTCCAGAAGTTGTGGCTGCTCCAACACTGGAAGTTTTTAAGAAGAGGTTGGATAACCATTTGTCTGACGTGGTGTAGGGTTTCCTGCCTAAGCATGGGGTTGGACTAGAAGACCTCCAAGGTCCCTTCCAACTCTCTTATTCTATTCTATTCTACCCTATCATCTCCCTTTCTAGCACTAAACAGATTCAAACCTCCATTGCTGTTTATAGAATAATCTAAGTTTGACTATGAGCTGCTATTGGCTGTAATTCAAGCTCAACTATCCATACGTTATCAGAATAACAGAATAAAAGAGTTGGAGAGAACCTTGAAGGTCTTCTGCTATTAACTCCTTACTCAAGCAGGAGACCCTATAAGATTTTGGACAAATGGCTGTCCAATCTCTCCTTCAAACCCTTTGGGGATAGAACTCCCACAAGTTCTAGAGACAAGCCATTCCACTGAGAAATTGTTCTAATTGTCAGGAAACATCGCCTTAGTTCTAGGTTGCTTCTCTCCTTAATTAATTTCCATCCATTGCTTCTAGTCCTGCCTTCAGGTGCTTTGGAGGACAAGACAATTAATTCATATGCATGCTGCTTTTCATTTTTTTTTGTTCCTAGTTTTAATTTTAATAACCTGTTATTGGAGTTCAGTCTTTTGGATCCTTTAAGTCTTTAAGAGTTGTAAACCTAATCTTGCGTAGCTTCTTCTCCAAAAACACTTGCACTACTAACCAGAGCATTTAAAACATTTGCTAGACCAGTTCTAGAATACAGCTCAACTGTCTGGAACCCTCACCACATTTCTGACATTAATACAATTGAAAGTGTCCAGAAATATTTCACAAGAAGAGTTCTGCATTCCTCAGAATACAATAAAATACCTTATGCCACCAGGCTTGAAATCCTGGGTTTAGAAAATTTAGAACTACGTCGCCTTCGACATGACCTGAGCTTAACTCATAGAATCATCTATTACAATGTCCTTCCTGTCGAAGACTACTTTAGCTTCAATCGCAACAATACACGAGTACACAATAGATTTAAGCTTAATGTTAACCGCTCCAATCTTGATTGTAGAAAATATGACTTCAGTAACAGAGTTGTTAATACTTGGAATACACCACCGGACTCTGTGGTCTCTTCCCAAAATCCCCAAAGCTTCAACCAAAAATTGTCTACTATTGACCTCACCCTATTCCTAAGAGGTCTGTAAGGGGCGTGCATAAGAGCACAAGCGTGCCTACCGTTCCTGTCCTATCGTTTCCTTTCATTATATCCAATTAATATAGTTATTACATACTCATACTCATATATATGCTTATATATTGTATAGTTATTTCGTGCATATGTTTATATATACTGTGTGACAAAATAAATAAATAAAAATAAATAAATAAATCCTGCTTTCAAGCCGATCTGGCAAGGAAGTGATGTTGATTATTAGAAAAAGAAAATCCACACCCACGTGCACACATTGATTCTTCACACTGATCTCTTCGCCTCCAGCATTCCAACTCCCCTAAAGGGAGTCTAGACTTGCAACTCTACCTCTTTGTTTATTCAATCAGTTCAAGTGAATCAGGGTATCCAAGCAGCAGAAGGATGTGGTCAAAGAGACAGGGGGTGGTTGTGGAAACAGCAGTCCTCTCTGCAGTCCCTTAGAAAGCAAGACAGGGATTTATATCGAGAGCGACAGGCAAGCTGGAAACTTTCTTTGTAACATAAAGTCGTGGAGGAGGACTCCAGCGGCTGCAAGCTCAGAAGCTCTCAAATTTTGCTTTGTTGCCATACACACAGGTGGGAGATTCAACCGGGAGGCCAAAGAAGGGTTTTACTTTACACTGAGCTTCTGTAAGTGCTGGATGCTTAAAGGCCATACACTGGCTAATTTTGCACCTTTGTTGTTTTTTTTTAACCCTCCATCCACTAGTCTCTGGAGAACCATCCGAGCGCAGCACACATGTCCCAAGTAAACATCTTGAAATGTACACTTGCAATCGCTTGCTTACTTGTTTTGTTCTCAGTCCTCCAGCATTTCAAACACTTTCATTTTGAGTCATCCAACATGCTAACAGTCAACAGTCAGTGTTCTATCCAGATATATACAGATTAACAGGGTTGGAAGGGACCTTGTAGGTCATCTAGTCAAACCCCCTGACCAAGAGTAGAATAGAATAGAATAGAATTCTTTATTGGCCAAATGTGATTGGACACACAAGGAATTTATAATATAATATAATATAACAACAGAGTTGGAAGGGACCTTGGAGGCTTTCTAGTCCAACCCCCTGCCCAGGCAGGAAACCCTACACCATCTCAGTCAGATGGTTATCCAACATTTTCTTAAAAATGTCCAGTGTTGGAGCATTCACAACTTCTGCAGGCAAGTCGTTCCACTTATTAATTGTTCTAACTGTCAGGAAATTTCTCCTTAGTTCTAAGTTGCTTCTTTCTTTCTTGGTGCATTTGTCTTGGTGCATATGTTCCCATCACCCATCTCCTTCCACTTAAGGCTGTATGACTGTAAATTTGTTGCTTGTATCCTTACAATTTATATTGATTGTTTCCTGATTGCTTATTTGTACCCTATGACTGTCATTACGTGTTGTACCTTATGATTCTTGATGAACGTATCTTTTCTTTTATGTACGCTGACGGTGTATGCACCAAGATAAATTCCTTGTGTGTCCCATCACACTTGGCCAATAAAAAATATTCTATTCTATTCTATTCTATTCTATTCTATTCTATTCTATTCTATTCTATTCTATTCTATTCTACTCTACTCTACTCTATTCTATTCTGTTCTGTTCTGTTCTATTCTATTCGACAATTTCAGCCAGCAAAACCTGCTTATCTAATAAATAAACATATTTTGACTTGCCTCCAAAGAGATAACAGGAAGATAAGAAAACTGGTAACTATCCATAGTCCGAATCCTTCTTTCTGTGGCTCCATAAACCCATTCAGCCAAGTCAATCAATGTAGGAGAGTCATCCCAGGTCAAATGTATTTTGAGTTGCATAAATAAACAAATCTGAACATAGCTCAGGAATAGGAAAGCCAAGTCTTTTCCCCGACAAAATTCCCAAACCTCAGAAAAAGCTCAGAGAATAAGAATTCAAAGTCATGATATTGTGGGAACACCCCCACCCACCAGAAGAATGAAATATTTGGGGAAATATTAAAAGGCAGGATAGAATATTTAATTTCCCTAAAGGAGAAATTAAAAAAAAAAATCTTAAGGGAGAGAGAAACCAGACCCAGTCTCCCTGCCCCAAGCAGAAACCAAGGAGGCCAGCTTTGAGAAATGCAGATTTGGTAATCCATTCAGAAAGGCTGAGCCAGACAGAAATGCAAAATAAGCAACAAATAAAAGGTTGACAAAATTGGCTCAGAAAAACACCTAGGATTTGCATGTCCCCTTTTGCCCATAGAGCCAGCCATGACCCTATAGGAATCTGACAACAGCCAATAGAAAATTAAAGGACATTGTTGTGTCTTGTACGCTCTCACCGCAGCCGGGGTCTGCTTATCTGCTCCCGAACACGGAGGAATGTATGCCTCCCGGCCCCAGTTCTGGCTCCATGCCCAGACAAGCTGCAGAGGAGGGGGCACCTCCCGGTCCCAGCCCTGGCTCCATGCCCAAGCAGGCTGCAGAGGAGGGAGCATCCCCCGGCCCCAGCCCTGGCTCCATGCCCAGGCAAACGGAGCAGCTAGACCCCTCCCCCTCCTCCACAGCATGTGAGCCTGAGGAAAGTTTACTTCCAACAACAGCTGATTGGAGTGACCCTCGCATCAGAAGATTGGATAGGCAGAGGCAACAGAAGGAAGGGAGGGGCAGGCCTTAATGAGTGCTGAGTCATGGAGCCACACCCCATGGCCTATATAAAGGATCTGCTTTCTGGCAGTCTCTGAGTCAGGCAAAGTCGAACTTATCTTGCTGAAGTCACTTACTGGTCTCCTGCCTGCTCTGAGGACTTTGCTAGGACTTTGGGCAGAGCTGCAGAGGCAAGCCTGATTCGGATTTCCCTGACCCGGCCGTCAGCGGAGGAGTGGGACACGACAGACATGTTCTTAATCAATAGAATAGGGACAGGAAAAGTGGTTAGTTTCAAAAAAAATTTACTACCGGTTCTGTGGGTGTGGCTTGGTTGGCGTGGCAGGGGAAGGATACTGTAAAATCTCCATTTCCAACCCACTCCAGGGGAAGGTTACTGCAAAATCCCCATTTCCTCCCGATCAGCTGGGACTCAGGAGGCAGAGAATAGCTGGGGGCAGGGCCAGTCAGAATTTTTACTACTGGTTCTGTGGTGTGGCCTGGTGGGCGTGGTGTGGCATGGTGGGTGTGGCATGGTGAGCGTGGCAGGGGAAGAAAAGCGTGGCAGTTCTGGAGAACCGGTAGTGGAAATTTTGAGTAGTTCAGAGAACCGTTAGTAAAAATCCTGACTGGCCCCGCCCCCATCTATTCTCTGCCTCCCGAGTCCCAGCTGATCGGGTGGAAATGGGGATTTTGCAGTAACCTTCCCCTGGATTGGGGAGGGAATGGAGATTTTACAATATCCTTCCCCTGCCACACCCACCAAGCCACACCCACAAAACCGGTAGTAAAAAATTTTGAAACCCACCACTGTCCCACTGGAATCACTTTCTGGATATCCTGAGTGGTTAAGGATCCAGATGCGATTGCACAATTAAATCTGATGGATTTTATTCAGAGAAAAGAATGTTCTATCCTATTTTAAAATGGCCAAGGTTGAGAAACACTGTTCTAAACTTTTTTTGTCATCTAAAAACCATCTGGAACTTTGTAGACAGGACAAAAATTGTAAACTGTCTGGATTGCTTCAGAAGTGGGACAAGCAGAAAGCCAAAATAAATCTTTAAAGTTATTTCCATTGATTTTGTGTTGGATGCCTTCCCTTTGATCATATACAGTAGCTGGCATCTTCAGGCACACAATTTCTTACTAACAGAACTGATAAGGTGCCACTGCTTCTCTTTATTTATTTATTTTTTCCAATCACCATTTTCTTTTCAAACCTGAAAACCGCAGTTTTTCACCCCACTAAGACTGAAAAACGAGCAAAAAAAAAAAAAAAAAGCTGTGATGACAACAGTTGAAAGCTTTTAAAATTTCAAGGGCTTTTATTGGGAAAGTCTGTTTTACCGTGACAATAAAATGTTCTGCACACAACAGTGATTTTTATTGAAACACTTGAGTTGAAGGTATGTGCGGCCCCAGTGAAAGCAAAAATAATTTTTCAATGTCACAGGGAGCAAGGGAGCTGGTGACTGGAAAAATAGAACCGTAAAAATTCAGATTTTTCAGCCTTCTGTGTAAAAGCATTTATTTGCACAGGTGAATCTGTTTGCCAGTAGATCCGTGCTGTTAACACTAAGCTTCTCAGAAGCTTTAAATTAGTGTTTTTCCAACCTGACACCTTTTAGTTGTGTGGACTTCAATTCCCCTTGCTGGACAGAAAATTCTGGGAATTGAAGTATACGCTTCTGGAAGGTGCCAGGTTTGAAAAACAGTTATTTAACAGAATAACAGAGTTGGAAGAGACTATGGGGGTCTTCTAGTCCAGGGGTCTGCAACCTTAAACACTCAAAGAGCCATTTGGACCCATTTCCCACAGAAAAGAAAACACCGGGAGCCACAAAACCCTTCATGTGCCTGACTATTTCTTGAGTTGCCACAAAACTAGCATATGTAGTTGAATTAACAGTTTTTTCCCGAAGGCCATCACTCTGCTAAACAAATAATTCCATCAACACTGTCAAACTATTTACTGAATCTGCACTTATTAATCGTCTCATAGTTCCCATCACCAATCTCTTTCCACTTATGACTGTATGACTATAACTTGTTGCTGGCAGTCCTTATGATTTATATTGATATATTGACCATCAATTGTGTTGTAAATGTTGTACCTTGATGAACGTATCTTTTCTTTTGTGTACAGTGAGAGTATATGCACCAAGGCAAATTCCTTGTGTGTCCAATCACACTTGGCCAATAAAATTCTATTCTATTCTATTCTATTCTATTCTATTCTATTCTATTCTATTCTATTCTATTCTATTCTATTCAACGTTCTGTTTTCTTCTGAAACTTTTCTTTTGTTTTTCTTATCTATGGTTGGCCTACCAGGGGTTGAAAAGCTCGATAAATTGCATGCCAGCGGGTGTCGCACATTGGTGGTTGTGACACTTATTTTGAGTGACAGGGAGTCACGGCAGAGGGGTGAAAGAACCACTTGTGGCTCCAGAGCCGCAGGTTGCTGACCCCTGTTCTAGTCCAACCCCCTGCTCAAGCAGGAGATCCTACATTTCAGACAAATGGTTGTCCAATCTCTTCTTAAAATGTTCCAGTGTTGGAGAACCCACAACTTCTGGAGAGAAGTTGTTCAACTGATTAATTGTTCTAACTCTCTTTATTTAAATCATATAATTATTGGAAGGGGCCATTGAGATAATCTAGTTGAATTCCTGCTCTTTGAAGGAATAACTAGATTGAAGATCCAGTCAAGAAGAGTTACTGCCCTAAGTGGCAGCCTCTTTCATTGGTCACAGAAATTCACCTAGTGTCTACCTAAACCCGGTGGTGGGATTCAGCCAGTTCGCACCACTTCGGGAGAACCGGCTGTTAACTTTTTGAGCAATTTGGCAAACTGGTTGTTGGAAGAAATCATTAGGGCAGAGAACCGGTTGTTAAATTACTTGAATCCCACCACTGCCTAAACCTATTTCTTTTATTGTTTTAATCTATTGATCTTGGTTTTCTCAGTTGCGTTTTCATCTTGGGGAAGATACCTCCCCAAATTTGCTTTGCAAAATAAAATGGTTCCCTAATTTCTATGAATTGGGTGAAAGGGACCACCTGGTTGGCTTTGGACTCCTCAAACTTGTAGAGCTTGAACTATAAGATAAGATGGAGAGACACATTGTCCTAAACTGTTGGCCAAGATGGTGCCCATCAGGCATATGATATTAGATTCCTTTGGTTCATGCTAAAAGGTTTTCCCACTGAACCACCTCAGTGCACCTTAGAACTGGCGAAGATTGTAGAGAGTATGGTGGCATATCAGTTCCCCCTGCACCTGGAGGAAACTGTCTATCTGGATCCATTCCAGTCCGGCTTCCGGCCCGGTTACAGCACTGAGACGGCTTTGGTCGCGTTGGTGGATGATCTCTGGAGGGCCAGGGATAGGGGTTATTCCTCTGCCCTGGTCCTATTAGACCTCTCAGCGGCTTTCGATACCATCGACCATGGTATCCTGCTGCGCCGGTTGGGGGGATTGGGAGTGGGAGGCACCGTTTATCGGTGGTTCTCCTCCTATCTCCCCGACCGGCCGCAGACGGTGTTGACGGGGGGGCAGAGGTCGACCCCGCGGCGCCTCACTTGTGGGGTGCCGCAGGGGTCGATTCTCTCGCCCCTTCTGTTCAACATCTATATGAAGCCGCTGGGTGAGATCATCAGTGGCTTCGGTGTGAGGTACCAGCTGTACGCTGATGACACCCAGCTGTACTTTTCCACACCGGCCACCCCAATGAAGCTATCAAGTGCTGTCCCGGTGTTTGGAAGCCGACGGGTCTGGATGGGGAGGAACAGGCTCAAGCTCAATCCTCCAAGACGGAGTGGCTGTGGATGCCGGCATCCCGCACAGCCAGCTGAGTCCGCGGCTGACTGTCGGGAGCGAGTCATTGGCCCCGATGGAGAGGGTGCGCAACTTGGGCGTTCTCCTGGATGCACGGCTGTCTTTCGAAGACCATTTGACGGCCGTCTCCAGGAGAGCTTTCCACCAGGTCCGCCTGGTGCGCCAGTTGCGCCTTTCTAGACCGGGATGCCTTGTGCACAGTCACCACGCCTTGTGACGCCTCGCCTGACTACTGCAATGCTCTCTACATGGGGCTCCCCCTGAGGGGCATCCGGAGGCTACAGTTAGTCCAGAATGCAGCTGCGCGGGTGATTGAGGGAGCCCCTCGTGGCTCCCGAGTGACACCTATCCTGCGCAGGCTGCACTGGCTACCTGTGGCCTTCCGGGTGCGCTTCAAGGTGTTGGTGAATGTCTTTAAAGCGCTCCATGGCATAGGGCCGGGTTACTTACGGGACCGCCTGCTGCTACCGAATACCTCTCACCGACCCGTGCGCTCTCACAGAGAGGGGCTCCTCAGGGTGCCATCGGCGCGACAGTGTCGTCTGGCGACACCCAGGGGAAGGGCCTTCTCTGTGGGGGCTCCCGCCCTCTGGAACGAACTCCCCCCAGGACTTCGTCAACTTCCGGACCTCCGAACCTTTCGCCGCGAGCTTAAAACCTACTTATTCATCTGCGCTGGACTGGGTTAGTGTTTTAATGGGTTTTAATGGGTTTTAGTTCTAAATTTTAATTGTGGCCAATTTTAATAAGTTTTTTAACTGTATTTTAATTTGTATTTATTGTATTGTATTTTTACTTGGCTGTGAACCACCCTGAGTCCTTCGGGAGAAGGGTGGTATACAAATTTAAATAATAAATAAATAATAATAAATAAATAAACAGGGGTCTCCAACCTTGGTCCTTTAACTAGGACTTCAACTTCCAGAGTCCCTCAGCCAGCAAAGCTGGCTGAGGAACTCTGGGAGTTGAAGTCCACAAGTCTTAAAAGGACCAAGGTTGGAGACCCCTGCCTTAGAAGCAATCTTGAAGTCACCCAGTTTGGAAGAACTTCATGCAGCACTGGGGGAAAAGGACATTTTCTTCTGAAAGGCACCTTCTTCACTGCAGTGTCCCAAAGTAGTCTAAGTCCACATCAGAAGGTAAAATAAATTAGACAACTACCAATATAGCTGTATCCATCCCCATTTTTCTACCATTGTCTTATTTCTGCTAACTGTCAACCTTCTGGTCCACTCCAGAGGTGTGATTCACATAATTTACCTACCGGTTCGCCCTGCACTGACAATATGAGTGTGAATGTGCACATTCGCTTTGCTCACTCGCAAACCTTCCGCACATGTATGTGGCCTCCCGCACATGCACTTTGCTTGTGCGGGAGGTTTGCACACATGCGCGCAGCTTAGAAAACGTGGCTAAATAGGACGACATAGGACCGGGTCGCTATTACCAGTTTGCTCAAACCGGTCCGAACCAGCTGAATACCATTTCTGGTCCACTCTCTCATCTTCTCACCATCTTTTTGATCTTTCTGCTAATTCTTTTTTTTTTTTTTATTTGATTTTGTCACAACAGTATATACAATCATCAACATAAACAATAACTCATCATGAGAGAAAAATTATATATAAGTAAAAGTATGCAATAACTATGTTAATTTGATATAATGAAGGGAACAATAGGACAGGAACGGTAGGTACTTTTGTGCTCTTATGCACGCCCCTTATAGTCCTCTTAGGAATGGGGTGAGGTCAATAGTAGACAGTTTTTGGTTGAAGATTTTGGGATTTTGAATAGAGACTATGGAGTCAGGTAATGAGTTCCAAGCGTTAACAACTCTGTTACAGAAGTCGTATTTTCTGCAATCAAGTTTGAAGCGGTTGACATTAAGTTTGAATCTATTGTTTGCTCTTGTATTATTGCGATTGAAGCTGAAGTAGTCTTTTACAGGAAGGATATTACAATAGATGATTCTGTGTGTTAAACACAGATCATGTCGGAGTCGGCGGAGTTCTAAGTTTTCTAATCCCAGGATTTCAAGCCTGGTGGTATAAGGTATTTTGTTGTTTTCGGAGGAGCGAAGAACTCTTCTAGTAAAATATTTCTGGACGCGTTCTATAGTATTAATTAATTAATACTATTAATTAATTAATTAATTCATTCATTCATTCATTCATCCCTATCTTCCTACCCAACCACTCACCCCAAAAGTGGTAAGTGGTTTCTATGCACCAGATTAAACAGGCTGAATAATATAATACTCGTGCCTGAGTCAATTCCTTTTTTAAGGGGAACTGAATGGCCTCTCCACAGCATTTTTTTCTGAGTGCAAATCACACTGATGAAGCAAATCTAAGTTCACACAGACCTAGCTAGCATCAATAGAACTGTGCAAACATTGACTTGGCAGGTAGCTGCAATGAAAAAATGACTTGGGTCAGACTCAGAAAAGGTGTTCACCTTCAAAGCTGGGAAAAGAACAGCGAAGAGATTATTGATTTATAAAAGTTGGCAGAAAACCCACTAGAATTTTTCAAGGCTGAAAGGCAGAGGATTCGATTCCGACAAATGGGTCTCGTCCATGCTTATCACTCCTTTTGTATCCACCATAAAAGCTATTTATTTAGCCCTGCTGTGCATGTGAGGCATCTGCATTTAGGTTATTGAGCTGGGAATTGAATCCTTGAGAGGAGCATTATTCCTGGATCTGACAGCATGGCGTTGTTCATGGTTTTGAGATGTTAAGTGGAGAACAACAGAAGGGAGGTGACAGGAAGGCCGCTTGCAAAATGAAACGGAAGAGAAATTGTAATCGAATTAAACCATGAACTTGTGAGCACTGCCTAGCAAATGTAGAATAAGAAAACAACATTGTATACGATGTTGGGATAAATATTGGAGAAAGTGCCAATCAATGTACTCACTAGTGATGGACTTTTTCTACCCACTCTCCTATGGACACTATTGTAAAAGCATTAGGAATGGAGGCAGCGTCTGAGGGACTCCCTGGCTGATCCTGTCTTTCTCCATAGGTTTGGAAGACAGAAGTCTTTCTTTCAACTTCCCTCCTATAGGATCAACAGAGTCCATCTTTCTTTCAACTCCTTCCCTCTCCTGCCTCTTTCCTTCCTCCTCCATTCCTCCCCCTCTCCCTTCCCCCTCTCCTTCATTTCTCCCCTTCTCCCTCTTCTTCTCCCCCCTCTCCCCTTCTTCCTCTCCCTTCCTTCCTTCCAGGGGTGAAATCCAGCAGCTTCTGGAAAACCGGTGGCGGAAATTTTGCGTAGTCCGGAGAACCAGCAAATGCCACTTCTGGCTGGCCCCGGAGTGGGGTGGGAATGGAGATTTTGCAACATTCTTCCCCCAAGAGTGGGGAGGGAATGGAGATTTTGCAGTATCCTTCCCCTGCCACGTCCACCAAGCCATGCCCACCAAGCCACACCCACAGAACCGGTAGTAAAAAAAAAATGGATTTCACCACTGCTTGCTTGCTTGCTCCCTCCCTCCCTCCCTTTCTTCCTTCCATCTTTCCATCCTTCTCACTTTCTTTCCTTTCCTCTCACCTTTTTTCTCCCACCTAACCAGCGGTGGGAGTCAAATAATTGAACAACCGGTTCTCTGCCCTAATAATTTCTTCCAACAACCAGTTCACCAAACCGCTCAGAAAGTTAACAACCGGTTCTCCCGAAATGGTGCGAACTGGCTGAATCCCACCACTGCACCTAACCCAAGGCAGAAAGCTTGGAAATAAAGGCTATTAGAACCCAGGGTTTTTTATTCTTTTAAAAAAGTACATCTTTCTGCAAATAACATTTTGTTATATCTATGTAAGCCTTTTTTAAAGTAACGTCATTTCACTTTGTGTATGCAATTTTCAGAACCAGGTTCTTTTTAATACTTTTCCATAAATTCTCTCTTCCTTTGTTTCTCTCTCTCTATTTCTCTCTCTCTCTCTCTCTGTTTCTCTCTCCTCTCTGTTTCTCTCTCTCTCTCTCTCTCTCTCTCTCTCTCTCTCTCTCTCTCTCTCTCTCTCTCCTTCCCTCCCTCCCTCTCCCTCTCTGTACACCAAAGTGCTATCAAATAGCAAAGTTCTGACAAATCCACTTACAAATACTTGTCACATTTCTCCCTTATTATTAGTTAGCAAACTTTGGTCTTTTTTTTCTGCCTAGACACTAATCACACATTCATCAATCATTTCTCCATTCATTCAATGCCCGTGTAAATCCAACAAGCCCTTTGTGCAACCTTGAAAAAGTGAAAATATATTTTCACATCACAGTCCAGCTTTGCATTTAGGAGCTTTCTTGGTGACTCCCACCTTCCAATATTATATACTGGTGTGTGTGTGTGTGTGTGTGGTCCTTGGTGCACCTGAGTTTGGTTGCTTTCTTGCAGACATTTCATTACCCAAACTAGATAACATCATCCATGCCCTGATGAGATTACCTAGTTTGGGTAATGAAACATCTGCAAGAATACAACCAAAAACGACTGTTACGTATTTGAATTTTGGAGGGAACTTTTGGAGGGAAAATGCACGTTGGTGATTGGCTGGTGCCTCAGCCAGAATGGTATATAAGGAGGGTTGCTCCAATGTTCCAGCTGCTGGGTTCACACCATACAACAACTAGACACAAGACCATACACACCATACAACAACTAGACACAAGACCACACAAGACCATACAACTAGACCATACAACAACTAGACACAAGAACAGTTTTTTCCCGAAGGCCATCACCTGCTAAACAAATAATTCCATCAACACTGCCAGACTGTTTACTGAATCTGCACTACTATTAATCGTTTCATAGTTCCCATCACCAATCTCTTTCCACTTATGACTGTATGACTATAACTTGTTGCTGGCAATCCTTATGATTTATATTGATATATTGACCATCAATTGTGTTGTAAATGTTGTACCTTGATGAAAGTATCTTTTCTTTTATGTACACTGAGAGCATATGCACCAAGACAAATTCCTTGTGTGTCCAATCACACTTGGCCAATAAAATTCTATTCTATTCTATTCTATTCTATTCTATTCTATTCTATTCTATTCTATTCTATTCTATTCTACAATAAAGAGTTGTCGTTACTGATGACCTGCCTCCTGCCTCCTCAATCACCCGACACAACAACAACCCAGCTCAGAAAGCACCCAGGACCCTTCACTTCAACTCTGAGCTACAAATATTCTCCTTTATCGATGTTAAATATGCACAGTACAGCATTAGGCGCTAAACAGCGCCATCGTGTCACGGCCACAAAATATAGCCCAAAACTGTTTGATGGTAGTAAATTTTTGCTGCAGAATGAGGGTGGGGCTTTTTTTTTCTTTTTCTTTTTGATGTGGACGTCAAAGGTTGGTAGGTTTCACAGAACTTTGGCTTTGACATCAAAAACGTGCTTGCCAAAAGTCTGAACTTGGAAAGGGACAAAGACAAAATAAAATTCCAAAGCTCAGTTAGCAATTTTTGTGGGAACATATGACCAAGCCAGGCCCTTGCAGTTACCAACTCTTGGGTAAAATAAGACTAAGAGAAAAAAAAAAGTGCATTCTTTACCCATGGAGAATTTTGACTATGTGATGGCGAAACCTGCATTTTTTTGCAGATTTGGCAAGGCCACTTTTGAAAGTATTTTTTTCCCGTCATATTGCCTAAAGCTTCAAACCTTTCTCTTGTTCTTATGAAAGTTCAGAATAAATAGTGCCTCTAAAATTTTTTCCTGCCAATTTGTGTTGTATACTGAGAGCTTATGCACCGAAGACAAATTCCTTGTGTGTCCAATCACACTTGGCCAATGAAGAATTCTATTCTATTCTATTCTATCCTATCCTATCCTATCCTATCCTATCCTATCCTATCCTATCCTATCCGATCCTATCCTATCCTATCCTACCCTACCCTACTCTACTCTATATTCCATTCCATTCCATTCCATTCCATTCCATTCCATTCCATTCTATTCTTATTTGTACCCTATGATTATCATTAAGGGTTAAATTTGTGCCCTATGACTATCATTAAGTGTTGTAAATGTTGTACCTTGATGAAGGTATCTTTTCTTTTATGTACACTGAGAGCGTATGCACCAAGACAAATTCCTTGTGTGTCCAATCACACTTGGCTAATTAAAAAAATCTTCTATTCTATTCTATTCTATTCTATTCTATTCTATTCTATTCTATTCTATTCTATTCTATTCTTTTAGAGAATGGATTGTCCAGTCATGTCCCAATTCTGCTTGTTATTGTTCCTAGTTTACTTGGTTATCTCTCTTAATACCAACTTTTTTTTACCAGTTTTTATTATTTTTATTTCAGAGGAATTGATTGATTTTATCCAAGAAGGCTTAATGAAACAGGGAGTCCTTTTCCCTACTTTAATTTACAAAATTTTAAAACATAGCTCCAGGAATGTGATTGATTCTGCTATAAGGATGAGAACTGAGTCCAATACTTGGAATGTACAAGGTTTCCTTTCTCTAGACCTGACTTCATTTATCTATTTTTATTTATTATTTTTCTATTTACCTGTGTATTAATCAGCTTGTCTATCTTCAGTCTTTCTTTTTTGTTAACATTCAAAGTAGCTTATTATAATTACCATATTTTTTGGAGTATAAGACACACCTCCCCCCCCCAAAAAAAAGATGGTGAGAATTTGGGTGTGTCTTATACCCCAAATGTAGCCCCGCCCATCCACTGGCCCTCATGCCTCCCAGCAATTTACCTCCTTGCAGCAAGCAGCAAGAAGAAACAGCCCATTTCAGCTTCAGCACAGCCTTATTAGCACAAGTTGATTGTCGGTTGGATCGGCCTCCCGACTCTCAGCTGTTTCAGGCTGCAGGGATTGTCTATTGCTGTGCGGGCCTCTGCTGCTTGCTGCAAGGAGGTAAATTGCTGGGAGCAATTTTTTTTTTCTTGTGCTAATCAAGCTATGCTGAAAACGAAAATGAAAGTAAAGCAGGTTGTTTGCTGTTTGCTGCAACAAGGCAAATTTGCTGGGAGGCAGAGGCAGATTGCAGTATCTTCCCCCAAGAGTGGAGAGGGAATGGAGATTTTGCAGTATCCTTCCCCTGCCATACCCACCAAGCCACACCCACAGAACGGGAGTAAAAAAATTCGGATTTCACCTCTGAGACAACTTTCAGTCACTCCCATCCAGGTGCAGGCTGAATGCCTTTGACACTCAGAGGAAAAGAATGTTGTTATGTCTATATATTTTCACCAACTCCTTGCAAATCCCCCCTCCCATTTTCCCAGGCTCTAAATGTGGCAGCCCTGAAGCTCCAAAGAAAAGATGGCCTCCATGGCTGATGTAGGGAACAATCCTAAAATTTGTAGTCCAGGGTTTTTCAACCTTGGTCCCTTGACGATGGGTGGAGTTCAACTCCTACCCATCCCCTGCATTGCTGGCTGGGGAATTCTGGAAATGGAAGTCCGCCTATTTTCAAGAGGTCAAGGTTGAGAAATGTTGCAGTAGCCTATTCTGACTGTCAAAATTCACTGAGGTTTGTCAAAGTTAAAATCTGTTTAGTAAGTAGGCCCAGAGGATGAAAAGAGCAGAGCGAGTAAATCAACACCTGTCTAATTAAGAATATCACCTTCTCTGTTTTGTCTTTTTGATGGTAAAGATGCCAGGATTAAATCTAATAGCCTTTTGCCTGTGTGGGTCATTAAAAGTCTCCAGTTGCAGATCAAACGTTAAATGAACTGGTCTTTTAATTATTGTCGGTGCCCAGGAATTTTAACCCCACTGAGCAAGATTAACTATTCACCATTATTTCTTTTCCTTTGCTTTGAACTGATGTCACATTGAATAAGAGGAGAAATGAATAGAATAGAATAGAATTCTTTATTGGCCAAGTGTGATTGGACACATAAGAAATTTGTCTCTGGTGCATAAGCTCTCAGTGTACATTCAAACAAACAACAAAGTGATATAATCATAAGATACTAATAGGAGAAGATAATAGAAAACATACAATAGTAACACAGCACTACACCATGGGTAAATAGAATAGAATAGAATAGAATAGAATAGAATAGAATAGAATAGAATAGAATAGAATAGAATAGAATAGAATAGAATAGAATAGAATAGAATTTTTATTGGCCAAGTGTGATTGGACACACAAGGAATTTGTCTTGGTGCATACACTCTCAGTGTACATAAAAGAAGAGATACGTTCATCAAGAATCATAAGGTACAACACTTAATGATAGTCATAGGGTACAAATAAGCCATCAGGAAACAATCAATATCAATATAAATTGTAAGGATACAAGCAACAAAGTTACAATCATAAGTGGAAGGAGACGGGTGATGGGAACAATGAGAAGATTAATAGTAGTGCAGATTTAGTAAATAGTTTGACAGTATTGAGGGAATTATTTGTTTAGCAGAGTGATGGCCTTTGGGAAAAAAACTGTTCTTGTGTCTAGTTGTTCTGGTGTGCAGTGCTCTATAGCGTCGTTTTGAGGGTAGGAGTTGAAACAGTTTATGTCCAGGATGCGAGGGATCTGCAAATATTTTCACGGCCCTCTTCTTGATTCGTGCAGTATACAGGTCCTCAATGGAAGGCAGGTTGGTAGCAATTATTTTTTCTGCAGTTCTAATTATCCTCTGAAGTCTGTGTTTTTCTTGTTGGGTTGCAGAACCGAACCAGACAGTTATAGAGGTGCAAATGACAGACTCAATAATTCCTCTGTAGAACTGAATCAGCAGCTCCTTGGGCAGTTTGAGCTTACTGAGTTGGCGCAGAAAGAACATTCTTTGTTGTCCTTTTTTGATGATGTTTTTGATGTTAGCTGTCCATTTTAGATCTTGTGATATGGTAGAATCTACAAATTTGAAAGTTTCTACTGTTGATACTGTGTTGTCTAGTATTGTGAGAGGTGGAAGCATGGGAGGGTTTCTCCTAAAGTCTACCACTATTTCTACAGTTTTGTTCAGTTCCAGATTGTTCTGGTTGCACCACAAGGTTAGTTGTTCAACCTTCCATCTGTCTGTGCATGTAAATGACTGTATAAAAGTCATTAAAAGCCTTTCTCCAGCATGTTTCATGACCAAAACACATGGAATTAAACTGCTAAGACAATGGACAACTCCTTTAAAGGCAGCTATAATTTCACAATTCTTTAAAAAATGATTTGAGGGTGGCCACTTACCTATTCCTATAGATAAAGGTTAACCCCAAAGAACTGCTGATGTTGCTGGGCGTCAGGTGGCATATGAATGTAATAAATTATTAATATTATTATTTCTATAATATTTTCTATTTCTATAAGAAAGAACAGTTTGCTTTCTACATGTAAGAACAATTCATCTGATTTTGTAGCTTGCTTTGAAGGAATCTCATTTATTTCATTTTTCATGTGTCCATTCATACGGCATAAGACACATGTGTACCAAAGAGATACATGCAAATATGGGGGTGAAATGCTACTGTTTTGCTGCGGTTCGGGCAAACCAGTAGTGATAAAAACTACCGGTTCAGTGAACCGGTAATAAAAAAATGCCTTAAAAAGTAAATACAAGGTTCTGACAATCACAGCTGTGCTGCGCGATAATCGGAGCCTTTTTTTTTTTTACTTTTTTAAAGCATTTTTATACTACCGGTTCGGGCAAATAGGTAGTAAAAAATGCTTAAAAAGTTTTTTTAAAAAAAAGTTTGCCACGCCCAACAAGCCACGCCCACAGAACTGGTAGCAAAAGACTTTGCATTTCTCCACTGGTAGACACATACAAAACAAAATTACACATACACATCCATATACATATAGTGTATGCGCATACTAACCACGTCCTTGTAAAAACTCAAGCACATTGTTCTACTTCTGTTTTTATTTTTATTTGCAAAGCATGAAGTCTAAATTCCTAGAAAGAGAGAAGGGAAATAAAATAATCCACTTGTAGCCTCTTTGTCACTTTGGCCTTATAAATAGTCCTCGACTTACAACAGTTCATTTAGTGACCATTCAAGGGCACTCAAAAGAGTGACTTATGACAGTTTTTTATATATATATATATTTATAAGCATTGCAGCATCCCCATGGCCATGTGATCAAATTCTGGATGCTTTATTTATGGCGGTTGAAGTGTCCTGGGGTCATGGGATCAGTGGTGAAATCCTACCAATTTGCACCAGTTTGGGCATACTAATAGTGATAATTAGTCCACTAGTAAAAATAAAAAAGAATTCCCTCCCCCTCGCTGTTCTACTTACCCCCAAACAGCCCCTTTTTCCGCACGAAGTGTGCGTTTGGTGCGCACTAATGCACACGTGTGTGCACAATGTATATCTGGTGCGCACTGCGTATGTACATCCAGCGTCCATCTGGCGCGCACTGCGCATATGCGGGCAGAGAAACGGTACTGACAGTGGTGAAATCTAAATTTTTTTCCTACCGGTTTTGTGGGTGTGGCTTGGTGGGAGGGGGGTCATGTGACTGGGTGGGCGTGGCTATGTGATTGGGGGATCAAAAGACAGAAACTCACTAACAGTGTCCTGCTGGAGCAGGGTTGGATTAGATGACCTCCAGGTCCTCTGAAGCTGTGTCTAGTGCCAGGTTTGCAGTCCTTCCTTCCTCTCCTTTTTCCTCCCTCCCTCCCTCCCTCCCTCCCTCCCTCCCTCCTTCCTTCCTTCCTTCCTTTCTCGCTTTCGCTTTATCTCTCTCTCTCTCTCTCTCTCATATCCCCTCCCCTCAATTTTTTTTGCCTACACCCCCCATTTTTTGCCTAGCAGGCTTCAGCTTTTTTATCTTTTAAAAATGCTTTTAAAATTAAAAAAAAAAAACAACCTCTGATGATCAGGCACCTCAGCTGGGATCGTCAGAGCCTTGTTTTAACCCGTTAAACTCTAGAACCCTTTTAACCCTTTAAACTCTGAGACTCTCGAAAGAGTGCAGAGAAGAGCAACAAAGAGGATTAGGGGACTGGAGGCTAAAACATAGGAAGAACGGTTGCAGGAACTCGGTATGTCTAGTTTAATGAAAAGAAGGACTGGGGAGACATGATAGCAGTGTTCCGATATCTCAGGGGCTGCCCCAAAGAAGAGGGAGTCAAGCTATTCTCCAAAGCACCTGAGGGTAGAACAAGAAGCAATGGATGGAAACTAATCAAGGAGAGAAGCAACCTAGAACTAAGGAGAAATTTCTTGACAGTTAGAACAATTAATAAGGGGAACGACTTGCCTGCAGAAGTTGTGGCTGCTCCAACACTGGAAATTTTTAAGAAAATGTTGGATAACCATCTGTCTGAAATGGTGTAGGGTTTCCTGCCTGGGCAGAGGGTTGGACTAGAAGGCCTCCAAGGTCCCTTCCAACTCTGCTATTATTATAAAGCATTTTTTTACAACCTCTTTGGCTGAAGAGATTGTTTAAAAAATGCTTTTAAAAGTAAAAAAAAAAGGCTCTGACGATCGCGTGATTCAGCTGGGCATGGGGGGGTGGGCAGGGATTTTTGCTACTGGTTCTCCGAACCACCCACCGCCATCGCTACCGCATCGGCCGATCGAGTCCGAACCAGGAGCATTTCACCCCTGGGTAATGGCCCACAGAGGATTTCACCACGGCATGGGATCCACTTTTGTGACCTTCTGACAAGCAAAGTCAATGGGGAAACCAGATTCACTTAACAACCATTTTACTAACTTAACAACCGCAGTGATTCGCTGAACAACTGTGGCAAGAAAGGTCATAAAACAAGACAAAATTCACTTAGGAAATGTTTTACTTAGCAACAGAAATGTTGGGTTCAATTGTGGTCATAAGTCGAGGTCTACCTGTACTAGATTAGTCTTGTAACATTTTTTTTATTTATTTATTTTGTCACACAGTATATATAAGCATAAGCATGAAAGTAACTATATAATATATAAGTATATATATAAGCATAAGAATGCAATAACTATATTAATTGGATATAATGAAAGGAAACAATAGGACAGGAACGGTAGGCACCCTTGTGCTCTTATGCACACCCCTTACAGACATCTTAGAAATGGGGTGAGGTCAATAGTAGACAGTTTTTGGTTAAAGCTTTGGGGATTTTGGGAAGAGACCACAGAGTCAGGTAATGTATTCCAAGTATTAACAACTCTGTTACTGAAGTCATAGTTCCTGCAGTCAAGATTGAAGCAGTTAACATTAAGCTTAAATCTATTGTTTGCTCATGTATTGTTGCAATTGAATCTGAAGTAGTCTTTAACAGGACGGACATTGTAATAGATGATTCTATGAGTTAAACTCAGGTCATGTCAGAGGCGACGTAGTTCTAAGTTTTCTAAACCCAAGATTTCAAGTCTGGTGGCATAAGGTATTTTATTGTATTCAGAGGAGTGGAGAACTCTTCTTGTAAAATATTTCTGGACACGTTCAATTGTATTGTTGTCAGAAATGTGGTATGGGTTCCAGACAGTCGAGCTGTATTCTAGAACTGGTCTAGCAAATGTTTTATATGCTCCGGTTAGTAGTGTAGTGTTTTTGGAGATTTTTGGAGATTTTGGAGACTTTCCTAGATTTTTCCGGGGCAATCTTGATGGTGACACCTGTTCAACATTCACTATACAGCATAGTTCCCAAAGGAATCTTTGACGGATAGAAGCCTACCTGTTCTTGAAAGCAAATAAAATCTGAAGGAAATTGAAAAGAAAATCTCAGCTTAATGTGGGACAAAAAAACAAACAAACAGATATTAATAGTAGCGTGGGCAGATTGGAAGAGACTTGTAGGTCAAAGATTTATTACCACAACTGGAAGCTGTAAATGTTCTTAAATGTAAACAAAAGCTCTTTCTTTTTTAAGGTCTTGTTCATATCCAAACAAATTTCTCCAGCCCTTTTAGAAGATTCTATATGTGTGTTATAAACATATACAGGAGTGGCCAAAATTGTGGAAACCTTTTGGGAAAAGGATTTTCTAAAACTAGCTACAGCAATAACACCACTTTTTTTTTGAGTTGTACCATAAAATTATATATCAGTGGAAAGATAATTTAGTCAAGAATCTAATGCAATAACTTTTATGAAGGATTTGCTATTAGAATAGCAGTTACAGTATAAAGAAGAAAAGTGAAACACGTAGAAAAAATGAGATATACAAAAATTATCGCCATAGAAAAAAAGAGGTATACAAAAATTATCACCATGTCAGTTAATACTTTGTTGGGTAACCTTTAGCATGAATTACGGCCTTACAACATCTTCCCATGGAGTGAACCAAGCCTTTTAGTTCTGCAGCTGTTATAATGTGAAACCAAGATTGAATGATTGCTTCTATTAACTGGGTTTTATTGCTGGGTCTTTTCTGACTAAGCAGTTTCTTTAGTCGACTCCATAGATTTTCAACTGGGTTAAGATCTGGACTATTCTCAGGCCATTCCAGCAGTGGAATAGGATTATCTTGAAACTGGGGAAAAAAAGTGGTGTTATTAGCCATCAAACCTCAAAAATATACTTTTCCCAAAAGGTTTCCACAATTTTGGCCACTACTGTATGATGCATCCATTTTCCACAAAAACTTGATACATCTGTCATTATCGAAGCCACAGATACAGGATAGTGAAACACAATATAGAAACTCTCAGTGGCTGATTTGAGTGGTACCTCAAAATATGGAGCGCTGAATTAACCAAAAATGGTGCAACAGATGCTCTTGCGACTACTCTGAAGTCATCAAATTCCCTTCTATTCAGGACCCCCATATCAGCAGAGCCACATCACAGCAACTTCTGTGAGAATACATTGCTGAATGTCACACTGAAAAAGAGTGTGAGAAGCAAAAACTAACATCGGTGCCTGTAAAATTAGAAATAGTTTCATTCCATCTGAAACAACTTCAGGTTTCCATTGGACTTTGGATGCTAGGTGTCTCCAGTTCAAAAAGGACTAATCAATAGCAATTGCAATAGCACTTAGACTTACCTGTATTTTTTGGAGTATAAGACACACTGGAGTATAAGATGCACTGGGGTATAAGACACACCTTAGTTTTTTTGGGAGGAAAATGGGGGGGGGAATTCTACCTACCAGGTATTCATCTGGCTAGTCCCAGCACATTAGTTCACTCACTGGTTTTGAAGTTGGGGCTGGTCGTAGGAGGGAGCAGCGATTAGAAAACCAGGCAAAGCCCAGAAGATTGCTTCACTCGCGTTGGGGCTGAAAAACAGCTTCAAAAGTACAGCTGATCCTTGAAGGGAACTCCAGTGACTGAAACAGGCAAAGTGCAGAAGGGGTAAGAGAAGACAGCAGCTGTTTCAGGTAGCCATTCTGGGTACTGCGGGGGGTTATTTTTTATTTATTTTATTTTTATTTATTTATTTATTTTGTCAAACACAACCATATATATAAGTATAAGCAAGAAATAACCACACAAATTGAATACAACCAAAGGGAACATTAGAACAGGGACGGTAGGCACCTCCTAAGAGGTCTCTTAGGAATGGGGTGAGGTCAACAGTAGACAGTCTTTGGTTAAAGTTTTGGGGATTTTGGGATGAGACCACAGAGTCAGGTAGTGCTTTCCAGTCATTAACAACTCTGTTACTGAAGTCATATTTTTTGCAATCAAGATTGGAGCGGTTCACTTTAAGTTTAAATCTACTGTGTGCTCGTGTATTGTTGTGGTTGAAGCTGAAGTAGTCTTCGACAGGAAGGACATTGTAGCAGATGATTTTATGCGTTGTGCTCAGGCCATGCCGAAGGTTACATTCGGAGTATAAGACACTTCCTAATTTTCAGCTTTTAGGAGGGAAAAAACTGCATCTTATACTCCAAAAAATATGGTACATACCGCTTTACAGTGCTCTAAGTGGTTTACAAAGTCAGTCTATTGCCCACAACAATCCCCGTCCTCATTTTACCCCACCTCGGAAGGATGGAAAGCTGAGTCAACCTTAAGCCCGGTGAGATTCGAACTGCCAAGTTGCAGACAGCCGGCAGACAGCAGAAGTAGCCTGCAGTACTTCACTCTAACCACTGCACCACCGTGGGTCGATAGATGACACCTAGAGGAAGATAGACAGACAGAAAGACAGACAGACAAACTTTGGACATGCCTTTCAGCAAAATCTGATCCGCTCTTCCACTGAAATGTTTCCGCATTCCAAGGGTTGTTGTTTTTCTCCCCCCTTAAGTACTCGGTTTGGTCTGAGGTCTGAATTCTTGCCAGGAGCCAAATGAGCAGAACAGCTGCCGTTCCTGTCTCATCTCTAATTTTGCCTCTGGAAATAGCATGAGCCGAACTTCCAGCTGACTCTGACTCTGACTCACTCGCTCTCCAAATTGGCACTTGGTTTACGGAGACACGACTGGTGAAATGAAAGTTACAGGGTCCGGTTTTATAAGCAGACAAGTCGTCACTGTAATTGTTTCGTCCTTCCCTGTAATTTGCTGTAGACAAAACAGGGGTAAAATACAAGCTGGTTTTAGGTCTGCGTAAGGGCCTTTGTACGATCCGTTAACATTTTCAAAACGCTCGCTTAATTGGTTTGCTTCGAGTTGTGAAACCTCGCCATTTTACTTAACCCTTTTACCTTTTATGAGAGTAATGGAGTGTTTTCATGAACGGGTTTAAAAGTCTGTAGAGATTCTCAATCATCCAGGTCATGGTTGTCCCAAAGGTGCTTTTTCAGGAGACAACTGGACTTCCTTATTGTTGTTGTTTTTTAAACTGGTCTTCCTTGTTGTTGTTGTTTTAAAACTGGACTTCCTTGTTGTTGTTGATTTTTTTTTCTATTCTCCAAAGCACCTGAGGGTAGAACAAGAAGCAATGGGTGGAAACTAATCAAGGAGAGAAGCAACTTAGAACTAAGGAGAAATTTCCTGACAATGAGAACAATTAATCAGTGGAACAATTTGCCTCCAGAAGTTGTGAATGCTCCAACACTGGAAATTTTTAAGAAAACGTTGGATAACCATTTGTCTGAAATGGTGTAAGGTTTCCTGCCTGGGCAGGGGGTTGGACTAGAAGACCTTCAAGGTCCCTTCCAACTCTATTGTTGTTGTTGTTGTTGTTGTTGTTGTTGTTGTTGTTGTTGTTATTATTATTATTATTTTATTTACACAATACATAGCGAACGAGATAATTATGCTGGATTTCGTATCACAGATCACTAGTCGAACACTTCCCAAGCGTTTAGGACTGCGCGATGTATCGGCAAATTATGCGAGCAGATCCCAGTAATAATAATAATGATGATGATGATGATGGTGGTGGTGGTGGCATTTCTCATCCAGGAAACTTCTTCAGCTCTGACATTCCCCACCATCCTGTCAGAGCTGAAGAAGCTTCTTGGATGAGAAGTGAAACGTCTTCAAAGAAAAAAACAAGAAAGTCCAGTTGCCTCCTGAAAAAGCACCTTTGGAAAATTCATAAAGGGGTATAAGATTCCCACCCACCCCTGTTTTTCCACCTATCAAAAATTCACATTTGATGGCAGTGGATAGGAAAAAATACAAACAAACAAACAAACAAACAGAAAAAGACCAAGGGGTCCTTGGTGCTCACATTTAGAGCTTGGATGTGCTCTGGCAGACGTTTCATGACCCAACTAGGTAACATCATCAGTGCTAGTGAGGGGTGGGGTTTTCTGTCATTTTATAGTCTAATGGCTTGCCCTGTCGGTATTGATGGGAGTGACTTAGATTTAGAATAACTTTATTGTCCCTTTAAATGTACACTAATTGGCATACATTATAATGAAATTTCACTGCATAAAGGTAAAGGTAAAAGTTCCCCTCGCATATAATTGCTAGTCGTTCCTGACTCTAGGGGGCGGTGCTCATCTCCGTTTCAAAGCCGAAGAGCCAGCGCTGTCCGAAGACATCTCCATGGTCATGTGGCCGGCATGACTCAATGCCAAAGGCACATGGAACGCTGTTACCTTTCCACCAAAGGTGGCCCCTATTTTTTCTACTTGCATTTTTACGTGCTTTCAAAACTGCTAGGTTGGCAGAAGCTGGGACAAGTAACGGGAGCTCATCCCGTTACATGGCAGCACTAGGGTTTCGAACCGCCGAGCTGCTGACCGTTCGATTGACAAGCTCAACGCCCTAGCCCTTGAGCCACCGCGTGCGCCTTCACTGCATACAGCTCTCAAAGGGTCATCACCTCTGATATACACTACACAAACATGGCCAAATAAAAAAAGAAAGAAATACAAAATTATGCATGTACCCACATATGTTAAATGACGCAGAGAAGCAACACAGTCTAGTTTGGAGGTACATAAACAAAATGCACCGGTACCGTATATGTGGTACCTTGCTCAATAGTAGTACCTGTGAGAGGGATCTTGGAATCCTAGTGGATAACCATTTAGATATGAGCCAGCAGTGTGCAGCAGCTGCTAAAAAAGCCAACACAGTTCTGGGCTGCATAAACAGAGGGATAAAATCAAGATCACGTGAAGTGTTAGTGCCACTTTATAATGCCTTGGTAAGGCCACACTTGGAATATTGCATCCAGTTTTGGTCTCCACGATGTAAAAAAGATGTTGAGACTCTAGAAAGAGTGCAGAGAAGAGCAAAGATGATTAGATCATATGAAGAACGGTTGCAGGAACTGGGTATGTCTAGTTTAATAAAAAGAAGGACTAGGGGAGACATGATAGCTGTGTTCCAATATCTCAGGGGTTGCCACAAAGAAGAGGGAGTCAGGCTGTTCTCCAAAGCACCTGAGGGTAGAACAAGAAGCAATGGGTGGAAACTGATCAAAGAAAGAAGCAACTTAGAACTAAGGAGAAATTTCCTGACAGTTAGAACAATTAATAAGTGGAACGACTTGCCTGCAGAAGTTGTGAATGCTCCAACACTGGAAATTTTTAAGAAAATGTTGGATAACCATCTGACTGAGATGGTGTAGGGTTCCTGCCTGGGCAGGGAGTTGGACTAGAAGGCCTCCAAGGTCCCTTCCAATTCTGTTGTTATGTTATGTTATGTTATATGTACATGGCAAGAAAAATGAATCTTGCGAGTTACCAGACAGATGGCACAGGCTTGGCAACAAAACTGTTACAGAATCTGGTAGTCCTGCTAGAAATACTTCAAAACCTCCCCACCAGAGGGGAGCAACAAGTATGATCTTGGCAGTTCCTTGAATAGGTTGTTTACTGGTAGCTTGTTTGGCATCTTTGAATTCCTCACCCAACTGTCTTGTCAGGCGCAAGGAAGTATGGGAAAGGTTGACCTAGAACTTCAGGAACTAGGGACTCTATAATATTCCTTGCATTTTATGACTGAGATCATTGTTATGTATTCTTGTATGTACCTTTAAATATTTGGGCGGGAAATCAGCACGTTGCTGATTGGACGAAGCCGCCAGTAGAACTGTATAAAAGGAGAGGTTTTTCCCCCAGCCTGTTGCTGGGTTCACCCTATATTAAAGAGCTGTTGTCACTACCCTGGTCTCCAGCCTCGTTACTTCCAGAACATAACACTGGCGACGAAGGTGGGATCTCGAGGCTAAGGAGAACCAGAACCGAGCTGAAGCACGATAGACCCGAACCCAGCAAACACAGGGCAGAAAAGCGGAGATGGCCAGTTACACTCCGCCCGCACTGCTTGACCCGCTAAAGAGAAATGGGGAACGATATGACCCGTTTGAAAGCTTTCTAGAAGCCAACGAACTGCAAGGAGTTCCAGATAACCGCAAAGGGCTTATTTCTTAAGCCACTGTGGTCCGAGGTCATTGATATCGCGGAAGCCCTGGCAGAGCCAACGCCGTTACAATCGGTGTCGTGGCCAACTCTACAGACTTTACTAAAAACCACTGCACCAACGCCGTCCAAATACGTGCGGCGGTTTGAATTGGAGAGCGAAGGCAGATGGAGGGCGAATCCATCGGTGACTACATGGCCGCCTAAGGAAAGCGCCCAAGGACTGCGGATACCGCGACCTAGACGAGGTGCTCCTCGAGCAACTCATCCGAGGGGTCAGAGACATCCGCTTGCGCGGCGGCTGCTAGCAAAGAGCAACCTAACGCTGGCCAACGCCTGGACGAAGCCAGAGCACATGAAATGTCCACCCAAGCGGCGGAGACACTGCAAAGCCTGTCCCACCAAAGGCGAAGCCAACCCCAGTGCACCAGGAGGAGGTTCAGACCGAATCCGACGGTGAAGATGAGGAAGGGGTCTGCCGAACCGAGAAACGCGACAAAGGGGACCGAGACGAATGCGGAAGCTGCGGTGGTCAACACCAGCGCCAACGCTGCAAGTTTAAGGACGCGACATGTCGGCGGTGCGGAAGAAAGGGCACCTAGCTCAAGTTTGTCGAGCGCCCAACCTTCCCGCCGAAAATTCAAATCGCCAATCAGAGCGCGGAATCGGCAAGGCGACCGCGATTGGCTCAAACAAAAAGGCGCGGATTCAAACCAAACGACTGTGGTCATAGGCGCGCCCGAGTGGAGAAGAAGATCTTCACCAAACCAAAATAGAGGGAGTACGGTGCCGGCTCGAAGTAGACACGGGATCAGCGATCACCATCATGTCCTGGGACACTTTGGCGAAGTCACTGCCGTCAGTCGCGAAGCGCCACCTGCAAGCACAACGGCTATGAGTCCACGACTACCAAGGGAATCGCATCCCTGTTCGAGGGACCACCTCCGTCCGAGTCGAGTACGGACCACACAAGAAGACCCTGCCCATCACAATCGTCGAAGGAACCCTGCCCAGTCTGTTGGGACTAGACTGGTTTCGTGCCCTGGGCATGGGAGTGACTGGCATCTACAGAAGTGACTGTAACCTGAAAGACATTCTCTTTAACGAGTTCGAAGATGTCTTCAAGGACTGCCTGGGCAAGTACAAGGGGACCCCTATTTCCTTCAACTTAGACCCCCAGGTAGCTCCCATTAGGCTTAAGGCGAGGAGAGTCCCTTTTGCCCTAAAACCAAAAATTGATAAGGAGCTAGATAAGCTCATAAATCAGGGGATTTTGGTGCCAGTCGATCACGCAAAGTGGGAGACGCCAATCGTCACCCCAATAAAACCAGACGGGACAATTAGAATTTGCGCTGACTACAAGGCGACGCTTAACAAAGCCTTACAGAAAAGCGCTTACCGGTTCCGTGGTGCAACACTTGCTGCACTCTTTGGGGCAAGGGCAAGTCTTTGCAAAGTTAGACTTGGCCCAAGCCTACCAACAACTGCCCGTGAGCGCCCGCACAGCCGAAGCCCAAAGCGATTGTAACGCACAGGGGGCCTTCAAGTGCACCGATTGCAATTTGGGGTGAGTGTGGCACCAGGGCTGTTCCAAAACCTAATGGAACGACTTCTGCAAGGGCTCCCAGGGTAGTTCCCTACTTGATGATGTCCTAATTTCAGGGAAAACATGGAGGAATTGGGGAGCGTTTGAGAAAGGTTCTGGGCATTTTCGGACAGCGGATTAAAAGTCAAGGTAAACAAATGCCAGATAGGGGTCGAATCCGTCGATTTCTTGGGCTACCGGATAGACAAGAAAGGAATTCACCCACTGAGAGCAAGGTCAAGGCAATTAGAAGGCTCCAGCGCCCAAAAACAAAGCAGAGCTGCAGGCATTCCTGGGGCTAGTGAATTTTACGCGGTCTTTTTAAAAAACAAAGCGACCGTTGCTGAACCGCTGCATAGGCTTTTAGGAAAAAATACTGTTTGGTCTTGGGGAAAGTCGGAAAATAGGGCTTTCGAAGCAGTAAAAAACCTGCTCTCAAGTGACAGCCTGCTCATCCAATATCATAACTCATTGCCCTAGTGCTGGTTTGCGATGCCTCCCTTATGGGGTGGGGGCTGTACTCAGCCATAGACTTCCAAACGGCACAGAAGCCCCTATAGCTTTTTACTCTAGAACGATGTCCTCCCCAGAGAGGAACTACAGCCAATTAGATAAAGAAGCACTAGCCATTGTGTCAGGGGTGAAAAAATTCCACGAATATGTTTTTGGGCGGGATTTTGAAATCGTGACTGACCACAGACCGCTACTAGGGATACTGGCTGGCGATCACCAACGCCTGTGGCACTTTCGCCACGCTTGACCCGATGGACTATTTTCTTAGCCGCTTATTCGTACAAGCTGCAGCATCGACCAGGAAAAGAAGTGGGGCATGCAGACGCGTTAAGCAGATGCCCACTACCAGGGGCGATCAAGACCCCACCCGGGACGCCCATCCTGCTTATTGACTCTTTGGACTCTGGCCCAGTCACATCTAAGGAAGTGGCTCGGGCATCATACCGGGACATTATGTTAAGGACTGTACCGGTTGGGTACAAGAGGGTGGCCGCTGCGCCGGGCGAACGTTCAAGAATTTGTTAAAAAGCGATGAGCTCTCGGCTCAAGGGGTGCCTGTTATGGGGTGATCGTGTAATAATTCCTGATAAATTAAGGGAAAGGTACTGGACCTCCTCCACGAGGTCACCCAGGGATCGTAAGGATGAAGGGGCTAGCGAGAAGCTATGTGTGGTGGCCACTCATGGACTCAGAGATTGCTGAGAGGGTGGGAAATGCCAGGCTTGCCAAGAGTCCAGACCCCTACCCCCAACGGCCCCAGTCAGGGAATGGGAAAAACCCCAAGGGCCCTGGTCAAGAATCCACATTGATTTTGCTGGCCCCTTCCATGGCCAAACTTTCCTGGTGGTTGTCGACACATTCTCTAAATGGTTGGAGATCATACTCATGAAATCCACTACGGCCGAGGCAGTAATCGCAGCCCTCGCCACTTATTCGCAACCCACGGGTTGCCTGACACTCTGGTGTCCGACAACGGGCCGCAATTCACGGCAGCCCAGTTCGAAGAATACTTGGCAGAGGAGGGCATCCGACATGCCTCTCTGCGTCTTTCCACCCTGCGTCGAATGGCCTTGCAGAGCGTTCCGTCCGGAGCGCTAAGGAGGCATTGTCCAGGCTCAAGCCAGGTGACTGGCAAACAAAGATAGACTTCTTTCTGGCCGTTCAGCACAGAACCCCAAGCACTGCTACAGGCAGAAGCCCAGCCGAATTATTGATGGACGGAAACTCCGGTGCCCACTTGATCGTTTGAGTCCCCATTACACACCAGAGGGTTACAAGGGGGAAATAGACAAAACAAGGGAATTGGGCATAGGCGACCGAGTGTGGGCCCGCAACTACGGGGACGGCCCAAGTTGGCTCGCAGGGCAAATAATAAAAGCAACCGGCCCAAAGTCATACTTGGTGAATTACAAGACAACCGAGTATGGAGGCGCCACATAGATCAGATAAGGAGACGAATAACTGAACAAACTAAGCCACAGGAAACAAATTATGACCCCTCCTTATTTGAACCCACAGCTGACCATGACCCGGGGGAGGCGCAAGACTTAGCTGAGGTCCCGGAGGTCCAGCGACGCCATCAGGTTCCCGAGGGAAACGACAGGGAAAATTACAAAAGTAATCCAGGGCCGGATGGCCAAGAAAAAGAATCTGCAAATAATCCAGGGCCCGATGGCCTAGAGAAAGAGCTGGGAGGAGAAAACAGACCCTCCGAACAGCTCAAAACACCACCCAGGACTGAACCGCGCAGGTCTGAAAGAACTAGGAGACGCCCAGGTTATTTGCGTGACTACGTCGAAAAATAACATGTAAATAAAATGCAATAGAGGCAAAGTGTTTTCTGGGAGGGGAGGAGTGTTATGTATTCTTGTATGTACCTTTAAATATTTGGGCGGGAAATCAGCACGTTGCTGATTGGACGAAGCCGCCAGTAGAACTGTATAAAAGGAGAGGTTTTTCCCCCAGCCTGTTGCTGGGTTCACCCTATATTAAAGAGCTGTTGTCACTACCCTGGTCTCCAGCCTCGTTACTTCCAGAACATAACAATCATGATATCAAATGATTCTGCATGAAGGGTCTTTGTCTCATCTGTCTGGAACCCGCACTGCATATCGGACATTAATACAATTGAACGAGTCCAGAGATATTTCACAAGAAGAGTCCTCCATTCCTCTGCTCGCAACAAAATATCTTATGCCACCAGACTTGAAATTTTGGGCTTAGACAACTTAGAACTTCGCTATCTTCAGTCTGACCTTAGCATAGTACATAAAATCATCTGCTACAATGTCCTACCAGCCAATGACTACTTCAGCTTCAACCAAAACAATAGAGGAGCACACAATAGATACAAGCTCATAGTAAACCGATCCAAACTAGACTGCAGAAAATACGACTTCAGTAACAGAGTTGTCAACGCCTGGAATGCACTACCTGACTCTGTGGTTTCTTCCTAAAATCCCCAAAACTTTAACCTTAGACTGTCTACTGTAGACCTCACCCCATTCCTAAGAGGTCTGTAAGGGGGCGTGCATAAGCGCACCAGCGTGCCTACCCTCCCTGTCCTAATGTTTTCTTTTAAATAAAATAAAATAAAATAAAATCAATGAAAAATATAATAATGCAACTCATAGCTGGATTATAAATGATTTGATTAACAAGAGGGAACACAAAGAGATCTAGCTATTACCATTCCCAATCTACAGGGGCGTCACATGCGATTCAAAGAACAATAGTTCACTATTAATTAATCTGCCTACATACATCGGCAATTGTTTGCCATTAATTAAAGATTTCAGATATTGGACTAAGTCTTGCAAGCTTGAGTGCCTGCTCTACTAGAGGCTCATTGTCTCCAAGGACATGACTTCACTTTGGTCTCTCTCAACATTTGAGTTTCCTGCTTCTCGTTCCTCTTCATTTCCTCAAATCAATTCTGGGGCTCAGGTCTTTGAAGACCAGCTGGAAGGCGAAGAAACTTGTACGCTTTGACTTGAAACTCGTTAGCGAGGGAAGAAGCTGTTTTTCTTGGCGCTGGCAATTTGAATGCCTGATGAATGGATAGGAAATAAAAGCTAGTTAGGCAGGGTTTTTATAAATTATGTTTGCCCTCTGTGTCTTAAGGTGTTATTTTCAATTTTGGTTGTGGTTTTAATAATTGTGGTCGATGTGCTTTACCAAAAACAATAGGAACGGATACAACATGAATACATCAATTATGAAAATTGTATTACTTGGAACAGCACAAATATTATGAAAACATCTTTAAGTACTTTAAGACCTTTGGGAATGATCCAATAGTTAAAAAGGAAAGTTTTTTTTAAGAAGTCACAACTTGTAGATTGAATGTAAACGATTTAATTACCCAATCTACAGGGAGCTTCACATGTGATTCAAAGAACAATATAGTTCACTATTAATTAATTTGCCTACATACATTGGCAATTGTTGCAATTAATTAAAGGTTCCAGACAATGCTGCTGCTACTGTTGCTCATCCTCCTCCTCTTCTCCACAAATCCCGCTTCCTTCAAGCACTGATGATGTTCCCTAGTTGGGTCATGAAACATCTGCAAGAAAACAACCAAGCTCAGAGAGAGAACCAAGACCTCAGTCTCCTCCTCCTCCACCTCCTCCTCCTCCTCCCAATATTTATCTTATGTCCAGCTCTATAAAATTCTTCATCTATTTATATCCAAAGAAGTTCAACTTACGAGAATTTTAATAGTGTTTATTTCCTCCAACTTTGGTGTTTTCCGAGAAAAAAATATTGGATCTAAAAAAGCAAGTTTGCCTCCTTTTGCCACGTTGAAATCAATGATGTGTTCCACATTCCACATTCCATATTTCACATTCCACATTCCAAGGAAAGGAAAGGAAAGGAAAGGAAAGGAAAGGAAAGGAAAGGAAAGGAAAGGAAAGGAAAGGAAAGGAAAGGAAAGGAAAGGAAAGGAAAGGAGGGGAGGGGAGGGGAGGGGAGGGAAAGGAAAGACAGGAAAGGAAAGGAAAGGAAAGGAAAAGAAAGAGGAGGGGGGAAGAAAAGAGGAAGGAGGAGAGGAAAGGAAAGGAAAACTGTTTTTCAGAGCTGGACTAAGCTGGACCATTCTGTTGCTTCGGAACTTTTTTTGATATTTTGCCAATCACTGTGACTTTTTCTTGTGTCTTGAGTCATCACACAGATATAGTCTGTTTCGATACATCCCCGTTAATGATTGCTTCTTAGCTGAAAGTCAATAGACATGGCTGTTAACCACTTTATACACATCTGGAAACCCTGAGAACATTTGGGGATAAAATCAAGAAGCAACCTGCTCACCCTCTAACAGAGGGAAGAGATTCCATATTTATAACATGAGCTTATTGCATGAATAAGCCTCTGTTGGTTTCATTTCTTTCTCCCCTGCATGTATTTGTGTATCTGTTTATTCATACCAGTGGTGTACCATAATCTGGTCATAATTGTTAGATGCGTAGTATCTTGCATTGGTTGAACAAACATACGGTCTGGTGATGCATACTGTATTTGTTAAAGTCAGGTCCAAAATTACGCACCTGATCTTGGTCAATCAGTTTTGGGTTTTTGTTAGGGTATGTGTGCCATTTCTTCTGCTTCTCAGTCAGCTGTTGCGGCCTTGTGAGGTTCATTTTGCAAACAATATAATGTCCGGTTTCATGATTGCATAAGGTCTACTTGCATTTTTACATGCTTTCAAAACTGCTAGGTTGGCAGAAGCTGGGGCAAGTAACGGGAGCTCACCCCATTACACAGCAGCACTAGGGATTCGAACCGCTGAGCTGCCGACCTTTCGATTGACAAGCTCAACGTCCTAGCCCCTGAGCCGCTGCGTCCCATTGCATAAGGTAGGGCAGGATTATTGCAGAGTTCAGCAGGCAGCAGAGTGTCAAGACCTTCCCTCAAAGGGCAACGGTATATGTCAGAGGGCAAGAATCCTTGGAATGAGATTAGTGAGTTAAATGATGCATGCCATAGATGAAAATAATGTGCAAACTGCTTTGAACTATGTGACCCTAACTTGTTCGAGTGCTATATATTGATATGCATGGCTTAGCACTTCTTTAGCTAGCTGACTTCAGATGTTGTTGGGTGGCTTTCTTCAGAATAACAAAATAATTGAGTTGGAAAGCACTTTGGAGGTCTTCTGGTCCAAACTTCTGCCCAAGCAGGAGACCCAGAGGTGAGATTCAGCCGGTTAGGACCGGTTCGAGTGAACCAGATATTAAATTTACATCTGGTTCGGCGAACCGGTTGTTCCGACGACTGGCTGGCCCACCCCCACCCCGCCCCTCCCATCCCAGGAGTCTCCATGCTGCCTGTTTTGGATCCTTGGTAAGTGCAGGGGATGCGTGGAGCCAGGGTAGGTGGAAAATGGGCCTCCCAGAGGCTTGTGGAAGGTGAAAATGAAGCTATTTCCTGCCTCTGGAGAGCTTCCGGAGCCCGGGGAATGGAAAATGGTCCTCCCAGAGGCTCATGGAAGGCTGAAAATGGGTCTATTTCCAACCTCCAGAGAGCCTCCAGAGGCCAGGGAGGTGGAAAATGTGCCTCCCAGAGGCCTGTGGAGGGCAAAAATGGGCCTATTTCCAGCCTCCAGAGAGCCTCCGAAGCTTCGGGAGATTGAAAGCGTCCCCTACAGCCCATTTTTCCTCCCAGGGGAGTGCAGGAGGCCAAGTGCTGCTTGTCACCCCCTGGCCACGCCCACCATGGCCACGCCCACCCAGCCGGTCATTAGGGCAGAGAACCATTGTTAATTCATTTGAATCCCACCACTGAGGAGACCATATACTCTTTCCGACAAGTGGCTGTCCAGTCTCTTCTTAAAAACCTCCAGTAATGGAGCACCGACAACTTCTGAAGGCAAGCCATTCCATTGGTTACTTTTTCTCACTATGAGGAAGTTTCAGACCCAGCTCACTTTGCTTGTTAGAGCGACTTGGATTTTTCTTTTCCAAGTTGACCAAACAAGGTAATTTCAATCATTCCATATTTATGTCTGTAGACCAGCAGGATGGACAGAAGACCAGAATAATTTTTTCCATAATTAAGTAGAGGGTTTTTTTGTGTGTTATTTTAGATTTGATCATTATCTAATCCAGGGGTCTCCAACCTTGGCAACTTTAAGACTTGGGGACTTCAACTCCCAGAATTCCTCAGCCAGCAAAGTAGAGTCCGGCGAGGCACCCCTCGACATGAGTGATATCAAGTTGACCATGCCCACCCAGTCACATGACCACCTAGCCACACCCACCCACCCAGTCATTAAGCAGATCATATTAGTGGTCCGCGAGATTTTAAATTATGAATTTAGTGGTCCCTGAGATCCGAAAGGTTGGTGATCCCTGACCTATAAGGTCCCTTCCAACTCTGTTAATCTGAAGCCATCTTGGAGCTTCAGAGCTGCCACACTGGAGTTGAGAGATAGGGAGGGAGGGATTCGTGATAGCTTGGGTTGTGTAGTCAAAATAAAATACTTTCTCTTGGGAACCAAGGAAGTTCTCACACCTGGTTGGAGGAAGGAGGAGTGATGTCACCAGACCAGTGGACGCTGCCTTGATTGGGCCATGTGACTGATTGTTTGGGATTGAGGGGAAATCTTTCACTTTTAATTAGGTGAAAACCGTGGGAGACTTCAGAGTCGGTTTTCATCAGGACTGGGCCAATACGATACTTCCAATAAAGCTATTCTTTGAGGAATCTCCCTGCCTTGGAGTTTTGCTTGACGTGGGACTATTACTTGAAACCCTGACATCTGCCTTGATGTGGAAAGATATTTTATTATCTAGCTAACTGCTGTGTTATGCAAAGGTTCTTTCCCAAAGAAGAGAAGGTGAAGAAAATAAAAATAGTCTTGTTTCCAGTGGAAACCAGAACTGGTGTATTCATCTCTTGGAATAGTGGTAGACCAGTCTTTCCTTGAAGATCTCTGGGCTTGGAAAAGTCAGCACCAAAGTCTAGATTCTACAGATTCTATAATTCTACAGAGGAATTATTGAGTCTGTCATTTGCACCTCTATAACTGTCTGGTTTGGTTCTGCAACCCAACAAGAAAAACACAGACTTCAGAGGATAATTAGAACTGCAGAAAAAACAATGGCTACCAGCCTGCCTTCCATTGAGGACCTGTATACTGCACGAATCAAGAAGAGGGCCGTGAAAATATTTGCAGATCACTCGCATCCTGGACATAAACTGTTTCAACTCCTACCCTCAAAACGACGCTACAGAGCACTGCACACCAGAACAACTAGACACAAGAACAGTTTTTTCCCGAAGGCCATCACTCTGCTAAACAAATAATTCCCTCAACACTGTCAGACTATTTACTGAATCTGCACTACTATTAATCGTTTCATAGTTCCCATCACCAATCTCTTTCCACTTATGACTGTATGACTATAACTTGTTGCTGGCAATCCTTATGATTTATATTGATATATTGACCATCAATTGTGTTGTAAATGTTGTACCTTGATGAACGTATCTTTTCTTTTATGTACACTGAGAGCATATGCACCAAGACAAATTCCTTGTGTGTCCAATCACACTTGGCCAATAAAATTCTATTCTATTCTATTCTATTCTAGATCACAAATTCTGCAGACATTTCCCTGTCCATCCCAATGTAGCTTCATCTGTAGAATGGTCCAGAAATGGGGCTTGCCATGCTATACTTATAATCTATGTGAGCTTGAATTCTTCGTTGTTGGTTGGGGTTAATTCTGTTCTGATTGGTCTGCCTTGTCAATCTGATGTGAAGGGTTTGGATCTTGTGTCTGATAGAGTGTAAATCCTATCCAACCTAGTGTTAGACTTTCCAAAATTCCTGACTCTTCTGCCGTTTGTTGTTTGTTTGATTCTTTTCTTATTCCAGTCAAATGTGTGGAATAAGAGCGTAGGTAGCTATGAATTATTCTGGTTTTGGGTTTTTTGCAGTTACGTGTTCATTATTACTTTAGTGTAATTGGGGCAGTGCAATTTTTGCTACTGGTTCTATGGGTGGGCATGGCATGGCTTGGTTGGTGTGGCTTGGTGGGCATGGCAGGGGAAAGATACTGTAAAATCTCCATTCCCACCCCAATCCAGGGGAAGGTTACTCCAAAATCTCCATTTCTTCCCGATCAACTGGGACTCGGGAAGCAGAGAATAGATGGGGGTGGGGCCAGTCAGAATTTTTTACTTCCAGTTCTCTGAACTACTCAAAATTTCCACTTCCAGTTCTCCAGAACTGGTTAGAACCTGCTGAAACCCACCTCTGGATTGGGGCCTTATTTACCCTATGTGGTGTTGGTTGCAAGCTTGGCAGTTGATTCTGTTTAAGATGCCAGTTCTTTAAGATGCCAGTTCACACCTCGGTGAGGTGTGCAATTTTTTACTTTTTTATACAACTTTTTTTGTGGTGTTTTCATGGGCAACGTGGATACCCAAGACTCATAAAGTTTCCGCAGTGCTATCAAAAGGATATAAAAAGTACTAAATATTGGTTCTACTTTGCCAAGAGGTGATTAAAAACAAGAGGAAAAATAAATCTGTGACGTTCTTAGCAATAACACTAGTTTAAATGTCTCTTCCTTTCTCTTCCCTCTCTTTGCAGATGTCCTGTGTCCAAATGTCCACGTAGAAGGAGACAGGTTCAGACACACCAATGGAGAAAGGGATGACATACCAGGTAATGTAATATTGGCGACAATCAGTTCTTCTTCTCGTCACATAAGAAAGCAGAGATATGTTATATAGAGAGACTGTATTAAGCCTCAAAGTGGCCAAAACAGTACCTTCTTTTGCAAATTATTGCAAGAATTATTTAAGAGTGCCAGGCTGTCTTTACTGATCAAGGAACAGAATCATCAGTGCTTGGAATACTTTACCTGACTCTGTGGTCTCTTCTCATAATCCTAATAGCTTTAACCAAAAACTTTCTACTATTGACCTCACCCCATTCCTAAGAGGACCATAAGGGGCGTGCATAAGCGCACAAACGTGCCTACCGTTCCTGTCCTATTGTTTTTCTTTTCTTCTTCCTATATATGTTTATATGTGTATATACTACATAATCTTTTTGTATGATGTTGTGACAAAATAAATAAATAAATAAATAGAATATTAGATGGGAATAGTTTGGATCCATTTCCCTGCTTAGCATCAGCTTCAGGAATACGCAGCATTGAAACAAAGCTTTCTTTTGCTGGAGTTTATGTTTGGGAGAGTTAGCAGTAAAAGGAAACCAGGCCGCCAAAGAACACGGTGGCTGGACACCATCAAAGCTGACCTCTAGTCAGGGCATAGAAAAACTCAAAGAAGTAGTGCAAGATAGGAAGCTGTGGAGAGACCTGCTCCGTAGGATCGCCAAGAGTCACACATGACTGAATGGATAACATCATAATCATCTTCAAAAGGATAATGAATAATAATGAGATTCAAAAAAAAAATAGGGTTTTGTTTCTGCACTGAAGCACTTCAAGGGGAGTTTAGGCAAAGTTGGGTCTTTGTGTGTGTGTGTGTGTGTGTGTGTGTGTGTGTGTGTGTTTACTTTGTTTCATATCTGTGTCTCTTTTGGTGGGGAAAGGATTTTTACAAGGTTGCAAAGAGCAGTGCTGTTTCCATACATTATATTTTTCCCATCTCATAAAGCTCTTAGAACTGTGACGGCGAACCTATGGCACGCATGCCACAGGTAGCACATGGAGCCATATCTGTGGGCACGCGAGCATTGCCCTAGGACAGCTCCAGTGCGCATGCATGTACCAGCCAGCTGATTTTCAGGCTGTCCAGGCCCATTGGAAGTCGGGAAATGGGCCATTTCCAGCCTCCAGGGGCCTCCGGAGTGTGTGTGGGTAAGGCCATTTTCACCCTCCCCAGGCTCCAAGAAAGGCTCTGGAGCGTGGGGAGGGCGAAAAACCAGCCTACCGGGCCCACCGTGTCATCACGTGCCAAAAGCGGGGGGGGGAGTGTGGGGGGGTCATATATGCATGTGTGGGGGGGTGGGGCACATTGAATTATGGGTGTGGGCACGCACGCACGCGACCCCATCACGCTCTCCCCACTTTTGGCGCATGACGGCAAAAAGGTTAGCCATCACTGTCTTAGCATAACATTTTGTACTCCAGAAATAACATTTGGGGAAGAAATATGACAAATTCATTTGGCCAGCAATGACAAAACATATATTTGATAGAATGCAGAGGACAAAACCTGGCCCTATTAATATTGGCAATAAGTTCTTCTCTCATGCAATATATAAATATATAAATATGACATTTTAAAATGAGCAGAAGTCAAAGTCAATAGAGATTTCCCTTTCCGGGAAGATCTGATGAAAATTTTCGGAAAAAGAAGAAGGAGAAGGAGAAGAAGGAGAAGGAGAAGGAGAAGAAAGAAGGAAGGAAGGAAGGAAGGAAGGAAGGAAGGAAGGAAGGAAGGAAGGAAGAAAGAAAGAAAGAAAGAAAGAAAGAAAGAAAGAAAGAAAGAAAGAAAGAAAGAAATGAGTCAGAGTGTGCACAGTGTGACTGCTAGTTTGAGACAACCCAGAAGCAAAATACAGTACACAGAGGTTTTGTCTTTCAAACAGTGGTTTATCTACAAGTTATATACAGTATACATATATACATATGCGAGCTAAGCAAAGCCAGGCAATCAATCTTCAACTATAACAGGAAGTACACACAGAGAGAAATACATGAAGAACTACAATAGAGATAGAACATGAGGAGAGAGAGACGCCCTCACATGACTGCCCCTATATAGACAGCCTAAAGCAGTGCTTCTCAATTATTTTCTGTCATGCCCCCCTAGGAAGAAGAAAACATTTTTCCCTGCTGACTCATTCTCATTGCATCATCTCGGTTTACAGCCTTACAGCAGCTGGTCAGCTATTAAATCATCATTACCTTAACAAAATGCATTCCCAAATGAAAAAATAAGACATATGTGTCTCTCTTATTATTAAAGTATTTCCACAGCTCAGTTATACTTTTCTATGTTTGAGCCAGTAAGGTTCTCTCAAGCAGCAGTAAATCAAGGGTGCAGTTCACACGAACCGTTTGCAACAATGGCAATATATCAAAAAATGATCCCATTAAAGTTGTTTTCAGGGTCTTTCATGGGGTGAAGCCGATGAGCACTGGACAAGAATAAATGCTTTATTACTACTTCTGAATGGAAAAAAAGCTCAGAGGAAAAACATTCCAGAAAAGAAAGAAAGTACCTAACAAAGTAATTATTTGCAAACTGTAATATATCCAAAATTACAGTTTTGGCAAAGGATCACAGTGCACCATCTACCATGCCAAATGATATCATCTTTTTGAAGAGAGTGAAAGCTCTAACAGAGAGTCTAGAATTGAAACCTTTTGTGTGTTTTTACATGTGTGTGTTTCTGTAAAAAATTCTGCCTGAGTTTATACAGCCTCCAAATCTTAAAACTGGATAACAAAGTGCTTTGTTTGTATAATATGCTAGACCCAAACCAATTAACCATGATATGGGTGATAGCCAAGGTTATGACAAATGGTTGGGTTCTCTTCAACATGTTGCATCCCAAATGGATCAATCTTAGTTTAGATCAGTGGGAGTTAACCTGGTCTCTACCGCCCACTAGTGGGCATTCCAGCTTTCATGGTGGGCAGTAGAGACCAGGTTAGTTTCACTTACGTAACGTGAACTAAACTTATGCGCGGGCGATACAAATAGTATATTTTCAGAAATTTAAATTGTCACGGGGAATTTTATGAAAATCTAATGAAAATGTTTTTAAATAACGCTTTGAAAATTTTTTAAAAAGCCAATTAAATTAAAAAAAAAAGAAAGTGCTTCAGTATCGGACAAAACCCCTACCGCCCATCATGAAAGCTGGGACACCCACTAGTGGGCAGTAGGGACCAGGTTGACTACCACTGCTTTAGAGATAACTTGAGGTGGTGAACATACATACATACATACATACAATCTTCACTCATCCTATTTATCTGTTTTCCCTGCAAGAATGCCTAAGACGAGACTAGAACACCCAGGCTCCTGGTGATTGGCCCAAAATCACCCATCCTAAATTGAAATTAGAACTCAGAATCTCCTGGTTTCTAGGTCAGCGTTTTCAGCACTACACCAAACTCTCCCGCTTTTAATATTGGCAGATACATTAATTTTAATCAATTATTTTAATTATTACTGGTAGGTATTAACAAATAATAAATATCTATCAGCAGCTAAACATTAAAGTCTCACTTTGGTCTTTCATGCTTTCTTTTGTTGTTGTTGTTGTTTTGGTAGGGTTTGACTTGATGGAATTATTCCGTGTACGGGAGATATTCCGAATGAAAGACGACGGAATCCAGAGCTCTTATGTGCGGCTAGGAAGTTTTCCCATTGTTCAGCGGACACAGTAAGTTCCCCCTCTTCCTTTGAACCATTTCTTCAATTGTTCCATTTCCCTAATATGGTCCTTTTCCAGTCAGAGTTAGAATTGAAATCATCCAGGTTTAATAACACACCAATAAAGTTTATGAGCCTTGGTGGCGCAGTGGTTAGAGTGCAATACTGCAGGCTACTTCTGCTGACTGCCAGCTGCCTGCAATTTGGCAGTTCGAATCTCACCAGGCTCAAGATTGACTGAGCCTTCCATCCTTCCGAGGTGGGTAAAATAAGGACCCAAATTGTTGGGGGACAAGATGCTGACTCTGTAAACCGCTTAGAGTGGGCTGTAAAACACTGTAAAGAGGTATATAAATCTAAATGTTATTGCTATACAGTCCAGAACTGTGATTCTGTAAATTTCCACAAGATATTGATCCCATCTTGTTCAAACAGGAAATGAAAGTCATAACAAAGGACTTAATGAATGGAAACACCCATCTCACACTTGGTTTTAAAGGATTTCTCCTTTTTCTATTATCTTTTAGGACCATGGAAGTAGAAATATATTTTCTATTTATTCACAACAAAGAGGTAATGACTGTGCTCTAGAACAGGGGTCTCCAACCTTGGCAACTTTAAGACTTGTGGAATTCTGGGAGTTGAAGTCCACAAGTCTTAAAGTTGCCAAGGTTGGAGACCCTGCTCTAGAACAGCAGGCCATGCAAGTAAAAAAGAGGAAATACTTTTGGACATGATCCTAAGGAGTAGGATGGGCCACATGAGCGTTACTATCGATCTGAGCATATTGATCTGTTTCTTTTGAAAATAGTAGGGCTGTTAAAATCTATGGATACAAGTGTATTGCCATCAAATTCAAGTCTAGTCACGACAAAGAGACAATCAAAAAGCCAAAATGGAACAAAAACACCAAAAACACCTTCCCACTAGCAATCAACACCCAGATGAGCACAAATTAACATTAAAATAACATCCGACCAACAATCAAGAATTAATCGAAGAACTGCCAAACAAACAGCCCAACCCAAAAAAAACCAAGAACACTCTCACCAACACTGACAGGGCAAAACCACTAGAATATAAAAGTCTGTAGAGATTCTCAGTCATCCAGGTCATGGTTGTCCCAAAGGTGCTTTTTCGAGAGGCAACTGGACTTTCTTGGTTTTTCTTTGAAGATGTTTACATTCCTCATCCTTCCATTCCCCACCCACCAAGAAAGTCCACTTGCCGCCTGAAGAAGCACCTTTGGGACAACCATGACTTAGATGACTGAGAATCTCTACACATGTTTAGCTATACAATTTGGGATGAACACCCTTGGAATGGTGTGGGAGTAGGAATGGATTTCCAGAGAAAAAAAAATTACAGACTACAGGAACCATTTGCACTACTCAGGTGACCCTGAGGACACAGATAAACCTCCAAGTGCTTCAATGACCCTCTAAAAAGATGCAAATGACTAGCTGTCTACAAGGAATATAAATCCTTCTATTCCCCACTATCCTGCCAGAGCTGAAGAAGCTTCTTGGATGAGAAGCAAAACATCTTCATAGAAAAAAACAAGAAAGTCCAGTTGCCTCCTTTTGTTTGTTTTGTTTTGTTAACTAACTTGCATAATGAAACATTTTTATTTTTATTTATTTATTTATTTATGTCAAGCATGTATTAGATAACATATACATTAAGTATAGACATAATTCATGAGGTGGATACAAATAAAAGAAAACATTAGAATTTTTATTTTTATTTTTATTGGCCAAGTGTGATTGGACACAAGGAATTTGTCTTGGTGCATATGCTCTCAGTGTACATAAAAAAAAAAGATACGTTCATCAAGGTACAACATTTACAACACAATTGATGGTCAATATATCAATATAAATCATAAGGATTGCCAGCAACAAGTTATAGTCATACAGTCATAAATGGAAAGAGATTGGTGATGGGAACTATGAGAAGATTAATAGTAGTGCAGATTCAGTAAATAGTTTGACAGTGTTGATGGAATTATTTGTTTAGCGGAGTGATGGCCTTCGGGAAAAAACTGTTCTTGTGTCTAGTTGTTCTGGTGTGCAGTGCTCTATAGCGTCGTTTTGAGGGTAGGAGTTGAAACAGTTTATGTCCTGGATGCGAGGAGTCTGTAAATATTTTAGGACAGGGACGGTAGGCAAGCTGGTGCTTTTATGCATACCCCCTTACAGACCTCTTAGGAATGGGGTGAGGTCAACAGTAGACAGTCTAAGGTTAAAGTTTTGGGGGTTTGGGGAAGAAACCACAGAGTCTGGTAGTGCATTCTCGGCATTGACCACTCTATTGCTGAAGTCATATTTTCTGCAATCAAGTTTGGAGCAGTTTACCATAAGTTTGTATCTATTGTGTGCTCGTGTATTGTTGTGGTTGAAGCTGAAGTAGTCATTGACAGGTAGGACATTGTAACAGATAATTTTATGTACTATGCTTAGGTTGGACTGAAGATGGCGTAGTTCTAAGTTGTCTAAGCCCAAAATTTCAACTCTGGTGGCATAAGGTATTATGTTGCGAGAAGAGGAGTGGAGGACTCTTCTCGTAAAATATCTCTGGACTCGTTCATTGTATTAATGTCCGATATGCAGGGCGGGTTCCAGACAGATGAGCTGTATTCAAGAATTGGTCTAGCAAAAGTTTTGTATGCTCTAGTTAGCAGTACAATATCACCAGAGAAGAAGCTATGCAAGATTAGGTTAACAACTCTTAATGCCTTTTTGACAATGTTGTTATTTTATTTATTTATTTTTATTTATTATTTATTTTATTTGATTTTTATACCGCCCTTCTCCCGAAGGACTCAGGGCGGTGTACAGGCATAATAAAAACCAACAATACAATATACAAGTTTAAAATACGATTTAAAAAACTTATTTAAATTAGCTCAGTGATTAAAATTTAACCATACTAAAACCCCGTTACAGTGAGCTCTGGCACTTAGATCATTTGAGATGAGTATTCCAAGGTCTTGAAGAAAGCAACCAAGCTCCGAGAGCATCAAGGATCCCCCAAAGAATCTTAGCTAAAATGTGTACTGCAGATGAAGACAAGTGGATTCCAACTTCATTAGGAAAACTGAAGAAGAGAAACAATGAGGACGAAGCTCTGCTTAGAAATGGAAGTTTGTCCAAATAAGGAGAGTGGAAAAACCACAAAATCTAGCAGAGACATCCTTAGCAGACAATAAAGGCTGTGTCTGTGTAAGTCTGAAAGAGAGTGAGAGTTTCATATGATAAAATAATTTGAAACAGCTCATGTCCAATTAGGTCACAATGGTAGAATTAAATGAAACAATGTGTTTTCTGCGCCAGGCAACTGGAATTAATATCATTAGTTCATTTAATTCTGCATTAGCATGTAGAAGTAGATTTTTCACTGAGCCCCTTTCATTCTAGAATATCACAGAAGAGTGGGCATCATTTAAAGCCAACCGAGAAAAAGGTATTTCCATTCATTATACCCATTGCTGCTGCTTTCATTTCCCATTTGAATAAGGCAGCACTGTTTCAATCGCTCACTTTCCAATACATGCTGCCAATTATTACTGAAGTAGCAAAACGTCCAAACATGTTTTCTGACCTAGGCTTCCTTAGAAAGCACAAACTTAGTCCTGGCAAACCTCTTTTAATTCATACGGCTGTGAATTATTGTCATTCTCAGTCTGAAGGGCTTCTCAAACAGTCTTGCAGGGGGGTGTTTACAAACACCCACCTTATCTCCCTTGGAATGCTGCCAGAGAACTAATTACCACATGCAGGGCAAGGCCAAACTTAGCACAGAGTCAAAAAGAACTTTTCCACAGCTTTTACTGACCAGATGAACTAACTGCTTCCTGCAAAAGCTCACCTCCCTTTCACTTCTCATTTCTATCTTATGGGAGGGGCCAATCATCTCCAAGCCTTACTCCCAAGTCGACCCTGTTTCCTTAATTGTTCCTGTCTCCTGGCAGCTCTGAGCATGTGAACACTGGGAACTAGCTCACGCTGTTCTTCTGCCTTGCTGATATCAGACTCCGGAGGCAGCAAAGAACTACCAGATGGCCTTGGCCCCCCTCTCTGCTTCTGACTCAGAGCCATCATCCGAGCCTTCCCCAGACTCCAGGACTGGCCCACGTTCCTCCCCAACCTTCTCACTATCCGAATCTGCTGCCAGCTCTGCTGGCCACTGGCGGGCCTCAACAACATGAAAACTGAAGTACCCATAACTACTGGTCACGGCACCAGAGGTTCTCAGATATTCTGTCAATGCAGGAGTTTACAAACATCCAGGGGTTTCTTCTCAAATCAAGTCTCACTGTTTATTGAGTGTGCTTAAGGACATACACATATAATATGTGAGCTCTAGTAATGAAAGCACAATTAAAAAAGGAAGCAAACTGAAACAGAAAGTAGAATAATGTTAACAGGTACAGGAACCAACCATTACAATGTGAAATGGTGAATAACTTAAAGAATCATAGGGCTGAAAGTGACCTCGGAGGCCATCCAACTTAACGGAATAAAAGAGTTGGAAAGGACCTTAGAGGTCTTCTAGTACCCCTTGCTTAAGTAGGAGACATTACACCATTTCAGATAAATGATTATCCAATCTCTTCTTAAAAGGCTCCAGTAATGGAGCATCCACAAGTTTTGAAGAAGAAAAGGATGACCAGTTATAAATTGGATAAACTCAATTACATGGCAATGTTGTAGTACTGGGTGACCTGAAGGACCAGGATGGAGACTAGAGGTGACTAGGGTGGTTAAGAAGAACTAGGAGTGATATGATATCAGTGTTTCAATATAAGGGGCTGTCACAAAAAAGACGGGAGTCAAACTATTCTCCAAAACACCAGAAGGCAGGACAAGAAGCAACAAATGAAAACTAATCAAGGAAAGAACCAACCTAGAACTAAGGAGAAATTTCCTAACAGTGAGAAGAGTTAATCAGAGGAACTACTTGCCTTCAGAAGTTTGGGTGTTCCATCACTGGAGTTTTTTTAGAATAGACTGGATAA